>NC_041383.1:792681111-792725436 GCF_002162155.2 Triticum dicoccoides | reverse complement strand
ACGGGATACTGTTCATCTCCACCGTCGACCTCCTCCAGCCTCCACGGGCTACCGTCGACCTCCTCCAGCCTCCACGGGCTCCTGTACATCCAGCCTCCACCGCGCGCTACTCCACCGGCTAATGTTCAACCACCCCTCGAGGGCCACCCCTCCACCGTCTACTGTTCATCCAGCCCTCCACACCACAGGTTCCTTGAACTTGTCGAAAACCTTTTGCGACAAGTCGAGCTTTATAGACAGTAACATTACCATCAGCGTCAGTCCTCTTCTTGAAGATCCATTTATTCTCTATGGGTCGCCGATCATCGGGCAGATCCACCAAAGTCCACACTTTGTTCTCATACATGGATCCTATCTCATATTTCATGGACTCAAGCCATTTATCAGAATTTGGGCTCATCATAGCTTCTTGATAGTTTGTAGGTTCATCATGGTCAAATAACATGACTTCCAGAACAGGATTACCGTACCACTCTGGTGCAGATCGTGCTTTGGATGATCTACGAGGTTCTGTAGCAACTTGATCTGAACTTTCATGATCATTATCATTAGCTTCCTCTCTAGTTGGTGTAGGCATCATGGGAACGGATTTCTTGGATGAGCTACTTTCCAAATTGAGAGAAGGTACAATTACCTCATCAAGTTCTACTTTCCTCCCACTCACTTCATTCAAGAGAAACTCCTTCTCTAGAAAGGTTCCGTTCTTAGCAACAAAGATCGTGCCTTCGGGCTTGTGGTAGAAGATGTACTCAATTGTTTCTTTAGGGTATCCTATGAAGACGCGTTTCTACGATTTAGGTTCAAGCTTATCAGGCTGAAGCCATTTGACCTGAGCATCGCAACCCCAAACTTTAAGAAACGACAGCTTAGGTTTGTTGCCAAACCACAATTCATACGGTGTCATCTCACGGATTTTTACGATGCCTTATTTAACGTGAATGCAGCTGTCTCGAATGGAGAAGCCCAAAACGATAGTGGAAAATCTATAAGAGACATCATAGATTGCACCATATCTAATAAAGTGTGGTTATGAAGTTCTGACACACCATTACACTGTGGTGTTCTAGGTGGCGTGAGCTGTGAAAATATTCCACATTGTTTCAAATGAAGGCCAAACACGTAACTCAAATATTCACATCCAGGATAAGATCATAGAAACTTTATTTTCTTGTTACGATGATTCTCCACTTTACTCTGAAATTCTTTGAACTTGTCAAATATTTCAGACTTGTGTTTCAATAAGTAGATATACCCATATCTGCTCAAATCATATGTGAAGGTTAGAAACTAACGATACCCGCCATGAGCCTCAACACTCATCGGACGGCATACATCAGTATGTATTATTTCTAATAAGTCATTAGCTCATTCTGTTGTTCCGGAGAATGGAGTTTTAGTCACCTTTCCCATAAGGCACGGTTCACAAGTATCAAATGATTCATAATCAAGTGATTCCAAAAGTCCATCCTTATGGAGTCTTTTCATGCGCTTTACACAGATATGACCCAAACGGCAGTGCCACAAATAAGTTGCACTATCATTATCAACTTTACATCTTTTGGCATCAATATTATGAATATGTGTATCACCATGATCGAGATTCAATAGAAATATACCACTCTTCAAGGGTGCATGACCATAAAAGATATTACTCATATAAATAGAACAACCATTATTCTCTGATTTAAATAAATAACCGTCTTGCACTAAATAAAATCTAGATATATTGTTCATGCTCAACGCTGGCACCAAATAACAATTATTCAGGTCTAAAACTAGTCCCGAAGGTAGATATAGAGGTAGCGTGCCGACCGCGATCACATCGACCTTGGAACCATTCTTAACGCGCATCGTCACCTCGTCCTTAGCCAATCTTCGGTTAATTTGTAGTTCCTGTTTTGAGTTACAAATATGAGTAACCGAACCAGTATCAAATACCTAGGCACTAATATGAGAATTAGTAAGGTACACATCAATAACATGTATATCAAATATACCTTTGTTCACTTTGCCATCCTTATTATCCGCCAAATACTTATGGCAGTTCCGCTTCCATTGACCAGTCCCTTTGCAGTAGAAGCACTCAGTTTCACTACGGGAAACAGATAATTTGCCGTCAGGGAGCGTCTTTGCCGTCAGCTTTTCATTTGGAAGACGACAAAGAAATGGTTTGCCGTTATCAACAGACGGCAAAGGAAATCTAACGGAAAAATAGACTTTGCAGTCTCCCAAAAAAATAGAGATGGCAAAGATTCTTGGTCGTCTGCCTTTTTTTCTACAGACGACAAAGAGCTCAATTTGCTGTTTGTAACGAAAAATGCAGACGGCAAAGTGCTACATCTTGAGAATGCGTTGGTTTTTCCCTTGAAGAGGAATGGGTGATGCAGCAAAGTAGCGTAAGTATTATCTCAGTTTTGAGAACCAAGGTATCAATCCAGTAGGAGGCTCCTCAAAAGTCCCACGCACCTACACAAACAAACAAGAACCTCACAACCAACGCGATAAAGGGGTTGTCAATCCCTTCACGGTAACTTGCGAAAGTGAGAGCTGATAAAGATAATATGATAAGATAAATATTTTTGTTATTTTTATGGTATAGATTGGAAAATAAAAGATGCAAATAAAAGTAGATGGAAAACTTATATGATAAAAGATAGACCCAGGGGCCATAGGTTTCACTAGTGGCTTCTCTCAAGATAGCATAATTATTACGGTGGGTGAACAAATTACTGCCGAGCAATTGATAGAAAAGTGCATAGTTATGAGAATATCTAGGCATGATCATGTATATAGGCATCACGTCCGCAACAAGTAGATCGAAATGATTCTGCATCTACTACTATCACTCCACACATCGATCGACTCCTGCTTGCATCTAGAGTATTAAGTTCATAAGAACAGAGTAATGCATTAAGCAAGATGACATGATGTAGAGGGATAAACCCATGCAATATGATATAAACCCCATCTTTTTATCCTCGATGGCAACAATACAATACGTGCCTTGTTGCCCCTGCTGTCACTTGGAAAGGACACCGCAAGATTGAACCCAAAGCTAAGCACTTCTCCCATTGCAAGAAAGATCAATCTAGTAGGCCAAACCAAACTGATAATTCGAAGATACTTGCAAAGATAACCAATCATACATAAAAGAATTCAGAGGAGATTCAAATATTTCTCATAGATAAACTTGATCATAAACCCACAATTCATCGGATCTCGACAAATACACTGCAAAAAGAGTTACATCGAATAGATCTCCAAGAAGAGGAAGGAGAACTTTGTGTTAAGAATCAAAGAGAGAGAAGAAGCCATCTAGCTAATAACTATGGACCCAAAGGTCTGTGGTAAACTACTCACAACTCATCGGAGAGGCCTTGGAGATGATGTAGAGGCCCTCTATGGTCAATTCCCCCTCCGGCGAAGCGCCGGCGAAGGCTCCAAGATGGGATTTCGCGGATACAGAAGGTTGCGGTGGTGGAATTAGGTTTTCGTGGTGCTCCTGGATGGTTTCGGGGTGCATAGATATATATACAGGAGGAACAAGTAGGTCTGTGGACGCTGGAGGGTCCCACGATGGTGGGGGGCGCGCCCACCCCCTCAGGGCGCGCCGAGCACCCTCGTGACCACCTCGCTCGTTGCTTGACGTCCACTCCAAGTCTCCTGGTTTGCATTTGTTCCAAAAAGATTGCTCCAGAAGGTTTCATCCCGTTTGGACTCCGTTTGATATTCCTTTTCTTCTAAACACTGAAATAGGCAAAAAAACAGCAATTCGGGTTGGGCCTCCGGTTAGTAGGTTAGTCCCAAAAATGATATAAAAGTGTAAAGTAAAGCCCATAAACATCCAAAACAGGTAATATAATAGCATGGTACAATCAAAAATTATATATACGTTGGAGACGTATCAAGCATCCCCAAGCTTAATTCCTGCTCGTCCTCGAGTAGGTAAATGATAAAAACAGAATTTTTTATGTGGAATGCTACCTAGCATAGTTCTCAATTTAATTTTCTTTATTGTGGCATGAATGTTCAGATCCAAATGATTCTAAATAAAAGTTCCTATTGACATGATAAACATTAATACTTCAAGCATACTAACAAAGTAATCATGTCTTCTCAAAATATCATGGCTAAAGAAAGTTATCCCTACAAAATCATATAGTCTGGCTATGCTCTATCTTCATCACACAAAGTATTTAATCATGCACAACCCCGATGACAAGCCAAACAATTGTTTCATACTTTAGTATTCTCAAACTTTTTCAACTTTCACACAATACATGAGCGTGAGCCATGGATATAACACTATATGTGGAATAGAGTGGTGGTTGTGGAGAAGACAAAAAATAGGAAGATAGTCTCACATCAACTAGGCGTATCAACGGGCTATGGAGATGCCCATTAATAGATATCAATGTGAGTGAGTAGGGATTTCCATGCAACGGATGCACTAGAGCTATAAATGTATGAAAGCTCAACAAAAGAAACTAAGTGGGTGTGCATCCAACTTGCTTTCTCACGAAGACCTAGGCCGTTTTGAGGAAGCCCATCATTGGAATATACAAACCAAGTTCTATAATGAAAAATTCCCACTAGTATATGAAAGTGACAACATAGGAGACTCTCTATTATGAAGATCATGGTTCTACTTTGAAGCACAAGTGTGGTAAAAGGATGGTAGTATTGTCCCTTCTCTCTTTTTCTCTTTTTTAGTTGTCCTTTCTCTCTTTTTTTTGTAAGTCCGAAGTCTCATCCTGACTTGTGGGGGAATCATAGTATCCATCATCCTTTCCTCACTTGGGACAATGCTCTAATAATGAAGATCATAACACTTTTATTTACTTACAACTCATGATTACAACTTGATACTTAGAACAAAATATTACTCTATATGAATGCCTCCGGCGGTGTACTGGGATATGCAATGAACCAAGAGTGACATGTATGGAAATCATGATGGTGCCCTTGCCACAAATACGATGTCAACTACATGATCACACAAGAGCAATATGACAATGACGATTTGTGTCATAATAAATGGAACGGTGGAAAGTTGCATGGAAATATATCTCGGAATGGCTATGGAAATGCCATAATAGGTAGGTATGGTGGATGTTTTGAGGAAGGTAAATGGTGGGTGTATGGTACCGGTGAAAGTTGCACGACACAAGAGAGGCTAGCAATGGTTTTTTTAGGGGGTTAGACAGTAGAAAAGGCTCCTACTGCATTTTTTGAGGCTAGCAATGGTGGAAGGGAGAGAGTGCGTATAATCCATGGACTCAACATTAGTCATAAAGAACTCATATACTTATTGCAAAAATCTACAAGTAATCAAAAACCAAGAACTACACGCATGCTCCTAGGGGGGTAGAATGGTAGGAAAAGACCATAGCTCATCCCCGGCTGCCACTCATAAGGAAGACAATCAATAAATAAATCATGCTCCAACTTCATCACAAAGCGGTTCACCATACGTGCATGCTACGGGAATCACAAACTTCAACACAAGTATTCCTTAAATACATAATTACCCCACTAGCATGACTCTAATGTCACCATCCTCATATCTCGAAACAATTATCAAGCATCAAATTGATCATAGCATCCAATTCACTTTCTATGATAGTTTTTATTATACCCAACTTGGATGCTCTCATTCTAGGACCAGTTTTATAACCATAGCAAATACAGTGTTGTTATAAAAGACTCTCAAAATAATATGAGTGAATCATCATATCAACAATTTCTACAAAATTAAGCCACCGACGTGCTCTAAAAGATATAAGTGAAGCACCAGAGCAAAAATTATCTAGCTCAAAAGATATAAGTGAAGCACTAGAGCATATTATAATAAATTCTAAATCATGTGGGTTTCTCCCAAAAGGTGTGTACAGCAAGGATGATTGTGGTAATCTAAAAATCAAATACTCATATCATACAAGACGCTCCAAGCAAAACACATATCATGTGGCGAATAAAAATATAGCTCCAAGTAAAGTTACCGATAGACGAAGACGAAAGAGGGGATGCCTTCCGGGGCATCCCCAAGCTTAGGCTTTTGGTTATCCTTGAATATCTTGGGGTTCCATGGGAATCCCCAAGCTTAGGCTCTTGCCACTCCTTATTCCATAGTCCATCAAATCTTTACCCAAAACTTGGAAACTTCACAACACAAAACTCAACAGGAAATCTCATAAGCTCCGTTAGTGCAAGAAAGAAAAACCACCACATAAGGTACTGTAATGAACTCATTCTTTATTTATATTGGTGTTAAACCTACTGTATTCAAACTTCTCTATGATTCATACCCCCCCCCCACCCGATACTAGCCATAGATGATTCAAAATAAGCAAACAACACACGAAAAACAGAATCTGTCAAAAACAGAACAGTCTGTAGAAATCTCTAACTTTCGAATACTTCTGGAACTCCAAAATTCCTACCAAAATAGGACGTCCTAGTAAATTTGTCTATTGATCTACAGTGAAAATAATCAACACAAAATCACGTTTCTGTGATTTATTGAATTTGTTCTCGTGCGCACAATGTTTCTGTTTTTCAGCAGAATCAAATTAACTATCACCGAAGGTTATCCTATAGGTTCTACTTGGAACAAACACTAATTAAAACATAAAACCACATCTAAACAGAGGCTAGATTAATTATTTATTACTAAACAGAAGAAAAAATCAAGGAACAAAAATAAAATTGGGCTGCCTCCCAACAAGCGCTATCGTTTAACGCCCCTAGCTAGGCATAAAAGCAAGAATAGATCTAAGTGTTGCCATCTTTGGCATTCAAATCATAAGTGGCTCGCATAATAGATTCATAAGGTAATTTGACTTTCTTTCTTGGAAAGTGTTCCATGCCTTTCCTTAACCTAAATTGGAATCTAATATTTCCTTCCTTCATATCAATAATTGCACCAATCGTTCCAAGGAAAGGTCAACCAAGAATAATAGGACATGAAAGATTGCAATCTATATCAAGAACGATAAAATCTACGGGCACATAATTCCTATTTTCAACAATAAGAACATCATTGATCCTTCATATAGGTTTCTTAATGGTGGAATCCGCAAGGTACAAGTTTAAAGAGCAATCATCAAATTCATGGAAACCTAGCACATCACATAAAGTTTTCGGAATCGTGGAAACACTAGCACCCAAATCACACAAAGCATAGCATTCATGATCTTTAATTTTAATTTTACAGTAGGTTCCCACTCATCATGAAGTTTTCTAGGTATAGAAACTTCCAAATTCAGCTTTTCCTCATAAGATTGCATCAAAGTATCAACGATATGTTTGGTAAAAGCTTTATTTTGGCTATAAGCATGAGGAGAATTCAACACGGATTGCAACAAGGAAATACAATCTATTAAAGAACAATTATCATAATTAAATTCCTTGAAATCCAAAGTAGTGGGTTCATTGCTATGTAAAGTTTTAATCTCTCCAATCCCACTTTTACCAATTTTAGCATCAAGATCAAAATACTCCAAATCATCGGAACGCCTTTTAACAAAAGTTGATTCACCTCCAGTCCCATCATTATTAAGATTCATATTGCAAAACATGGATTTAATAGGAGATGCATTAATAAATTTTAGATCTTCATCATTATTTTCATGAAAACTAGAAGAACACGCTCTTACAAAGCAATCTTTCTTAGCACGCAACCTAGCGGTTCTTTCTTTGCACTCATCAATGGAAATTCTCATGGCTTTGAGAGACTCATTGATATCATGCTTAGGAGGAATAGATCTAAGTTTCAAAGAATCAACATCAAGAGAAATTCTATCCACATTCCTAGCCAAATCATCAACTTTAAGCAATTTTTCTTCAAGCAAAGCATTGAAATTCTTTTGAGAATTCATAAGTTCTTTAGCACTAATCTCAAAATCAGACGGCATATTATTAAAATTTCCATAAGAGTTGTTGTAGGAATTACCATAATTATTAGAGGAATTACTAGGGAACGGCCTAGGATTAAAGTTTCCTCTATACGTGTTGTTACCAAAATTATTACTACCAACAAAATTCACATCCATAGATTCATTATTATTCTCAATCATAGTAGACAAAGGCATATCATTGGAATCAATAGGAGCACTCTTAGTAGCAAACAACTTCATAAGTTCATCCATCTTTCCACTCAAAACATTAATTTCTTCTATAACATGAACTTTTTTACTAGTAGTCCGTATGCCATTGAGAATAATTAATCATAATATTATCAAGGAGTTTTATAGCTTCTCCTAAAGTGATTTCCATAAAAGTGCTTCCCGCGACCGAATCTAAAATATTTCTAGAAGAAAAATTCAATCCAGCATAAAAAATTTGTATGATCATCCATAAATTCAAACCATGAGTAGGGCAATTGCGAATCATTAATTTCATTCATTCCCAAGATAGAGCAACATGCTCATGATCAAGTTGTTTAAAATTCATAATATCGTTTCTAAGAGAGATAATCTTAGCGGGAGGAAAATACTTAGAGATAAAAGCATCCTTGCACTTATTCCATGAATCAATACTGTTTTTAGGCAAAGACGAAAACCAAGTTTTAGCATGATATCTAAGTGAAAATGGAAATAACTTCAATTTAACAATATCATTATCCGTATCTTTCTTCTTTTGCATATCACAGAAATCCACAAAGTTGTTTAGATGAGTAGCGAAATCTTCACTAGGAAGGCCGGAGAATTGATCTTTCATAACAAGATTCAACAAAGCAACATTGATTTCACAAGATTCCACATCATTAAGAGGAGAAATCGGAGTGCTAAGGAAATCATTATTATTGGTATTGGAAAAGTCACACAATTTGGTATTATCTTGCGCCATCGTGACAAGCAATCCAACACACAAGCACACAAAAGGCAAGCGAAAGAGAGAGGAGAATGGGAAAGAGAGGGCGAATAAAACGGCAAGGGTGAAGTGGGGGAGAGGAAAAGGAGAGGAAAATGGCAAATAATGTAATGCGAGGGAGATGAGTTTGTGATGGGTACTTGGTATGTCTTGACTTGAGCGAAGACCTCCCCGGCAACGGTGCCAGAAATCCTTCTTGCTACCTCTTGAGCATGCGTTGGTTTTTCCCTTGAAAAGAAAGGGTGATGCAGCAAAGTAGCGTAAGTATTTCCCTTAGTTTTGAGAACCAAGGTATCAATCCAGTAGGAGGCTCCTCAAAAGTCCCACGCACCTACACAAACAAACAAGAACCTCACAACCAACGCGATAAAGGGGTTGTCAATCCCTTCACGGTAACTTGCGAAAGTGAGATCTGATAGAGATAATATGATAAGATAAATATTTTTGGTATTTTTAGGATATAGATTGGAAAATAAAAGATGCAAATAAAAGTAGATGAAAACTTATATGATAAAAGATAGACCAGGGGGCCATCCGTTTCACTAGAGGCTTCTCTCAAGATAGCATAATTATTACGGTGGGTGAACAAATTACTGTCGACCAATTGATAGAAAAGTGCATAGTTATGAGAATATCTAGGCATGATCATGTATATAGGCATCACGTCCGCAACAAGTAGATCGAAATGATTCTTGTCATGGATTTGTCATGGCAGATGTCCTTAGTGTCAGATCATCACCCCATCTTTTTATCCTCGATTGCAACAATACAATACGTACCTTGCTGCCCCTGCTGTCACTAGGAAAGGACGCCGCAAGATTGAACCCAAAGCTAAGCACTTCTCCCATTGCATGAAAGATCAATCTAGTAGGCCAAACCAAACTGATAATTCGAAGAGACTTGCAAATATAACCAATCATACATAAAAGAATTAAGAGGAGATTCAAATATTTTGCATAGATAAACTTGATCATAAACCCACAATTCATCGGATCTCGACAAACACACCGCAAAAAGAGTTATATCAAATAGATTCCCAAGAAGAGGAAGGAGAACTTTGTATTGAGAATCAAAGAGAGAGAAGAAGCCATCTATCTAATAACTGTGGACCCAAAGGTCTGTGGTAAACTACTCACAACTCATCGGAGAGGACTTGGAGATGATGTAGAGGCCCTTCATGGTTGATACCCCCTCCGGCAAAGCGCCCACTAAGGCCCCAAGTTGGGATCTCGTGGATACAGAAGGTTGCGGTGGTGGAATTAGGTTTTCGTGGTGCTCCTGGATAGTTTCGGGGTAGATAGATATATATAGGAGGAAGAAGTAGGTCGGTGGACACTCGAGGGGCCCACAAGGGTGGGGGGCGAGCCGGGCACCCTCGTGACTGCCTCGCTCGTTGCTTGACGTCCACTCCAAGTCTCCTGGTTTGCATTTGTTCCAAAAAGATCGCCCCCAAAGGTTTCATCCCGTTTGGATTCCGTTTGATATTCCTTTTCTTCGAAACACTGAAATAGGCAAAAAAACAGCAATTTGGGCTGGGCCTCCGGTTAGTGGGTTAGTCCCAAAAATGATATAGAAGTGTAAAGTAAAGCCCACAAACATCCAAAACAGGTAATATAATAGCATGGAACAATCAAAAATTATAGATACGTTGGAGACGTATCACAAAGTCTTTGCCGTCTGCGTTTATATTTACAGACAACAAAATGAGGACTTTGTCGTCTGTAAATATAAACACAGACGGCAAAGAGAAAACACACGCCACGGACCGATCTCACGGATCGATGACATGGCACGATCCGCTCCGCCTGCCTCTCTCACCACGCCCGTGATCCGCTGTGCCTGCCTCTGTCTCACCATGCACCCTGGACACAACCACCCGCTGGCCCACCACCAACTCCACCCGTCCATTATCCTCTCCCCTCCGGGCCTACCACCCACCCCGTGTCCATTATCCACTCCGCTCGATCTGGCACTAGACGAAACTGCACGCTCCTCCAGCCACGCACCCGAGCATCCCAGCTACCGGACCCAGCCCCGTGCCGCGGCACCAGGACGACCCTCCACCGGTCGGCCCGACCCCAGCTTCATCTCCTAGCGTATCCGGCCCCTCACTCGTGGAAATGGCGCCCCAGCGGCCCTTCAGACCCCTCGCCGGACTCGGCCTCTCCGCCCCTCATGGGACTCCGCCTCATCGCCCCTCACGGACTCCGCTGCGGCCACCCCTTGCCGGACACCGCCGCGGCCGCCCCTTGTTGTTCCCCACCACGGTCACTCAACGGGACCCGCCGCAGCCATCCCTCACTAGACCCCGCCGTGGCAGCTTCCCGCCAAACCCCGCCGCGCTTGAGCCACCCCTCGTTGGATCCCATCGCGCCTGAGCCTTGCCAACCTCCTCCTCTCTACCCCGAGCACTAGAGCTCCCCCGGCAGTGTCAGTGGTTGCTGGAGTTGGCTACTACGGTGACCACCAAAGTGGCAACTGCCCTCCTCTCTGCTTTTTCTTCTCGAACTCACCGCAACAGCAGAGGCCACCCTCGGGATGCTTGAACTAACGTTGTATTTAAAAAACAATCTTTGCCATCTGTAGTTTAGTCTTGTTCATGGCAAAGAAAACGTTTTGACTGATGGCAAAGACCGCAATCTTTGCCGTCTGTTATTTATAAGGCTGACGGTAAAGCATGTTTGGTTGACGGCAAAGTCTTTGCCATCTTCCTGATGAAAATCTTGTGGCAAAGTATTCTTTGCCGACTTATCTTTGTCGTCTGAGTTTGTCGTCTTGTTCCTGACGGCAAAATCTTTGCCATCCGGATTTGGGTCTTTGTCGTCTGTGATCCACAGACGACAAATTACCTATTTCATGTAGTGTTTCAAGCTTGGTTCCAGCTTTGGGTTTCTTCCTGGGTGTGACAACTTGCTTGTCATTCTTCTTGAAGTTCCCCTTCTTTTTACCCTTGCCCTTCTTCTTGAAACTAGTGGTCTTGTTAACCGTCAACACTTGATGCTCCTTCTTGATTTCTACCTCCGCAACCTTTAGCATTGCGAAGAGCTCGGGAATAGTCTTTTCCATCCCTTGCATATTGTAGTTCATCACGAAGCCTTTATAGCTTGGTGGCAGTGATTGAAGAACTCTGTCAATGACACAATCATCTAGAAGATTAACTCCCAGCTGAGTCAAGTGATTATGGTAGCCATACATTCTGAGTATGTGCTCACTAACAGAACTGTTCTCCTCCATCTTGAAGCTATAGAACTTGTTGGAGACTTCATATCTATCAACTCTGGCATTTGCTTGAAATATTACCTTCAACTCCTGGAACATCTCATATGGTCCAGGACATTCAAAACGTCTTTGAAGTCCCGATTCTAAGCCGTAAAGCATGGCACTGAACTAACAAGTAGTCATCAACATGCGACTGCCCGGCATTCACAATGTCTGCAGTTGCTGGGGCAGGTGGTACACCTAGCGATGCATCAAGGACATAATTCTTTTGTGCAGCAATGAGGATCATCCTCAAGTTATGGACCCAGTCCCTATAGTTGCTACCATCATCTTTCAACTTAGCTTTCTCTAGGAACGCATTAAAATTCAAGGGAACGGTAGCACGGGCCATTGATCTACAACTTAGATATGCAAAAACTATCAGGACTAAGTTCATGATAAATTAAGTTCAATTAATCATATTACTTAAGAACTCCCACTTAGATAGACATCCCTCAAGTCATCTAAATGATACGTGATCCAAATCAACTAAACCATGTCCGATCATCAAATGAGATGGAGTAGTTTTCAATGGTGAACATCTCTAGTTGATCATATCTACTACATGATTCACGTTCGACCTTTCAGTCTCCAGTGTTCCGAGGCCATATCTGTATATGCTAGGCTCGTCAAGTTTAACTCGAGTATTCTGCATGTGCAAAACTGGCTTGCACCCGTTGTATTTGAACGTAGAGCCTATCACACCCGATCATCACGTGGTGTCTCACCACGAAGAACTTTCGCGACGGTGCATACTCCTACCTCTTCAGCTTGCGTTGGTTTTTCCCTTGAAGAGGAAAGGGTGATGCAGCAAAGTAGTGTAAGTATTTCCCTCAGTTTGAGAACCAAGGTGCCAATGCAGTAGGAGACAACGCATAGGTCACCAAAATACCTACACAAACAATCAACAACTTGCACGCAACACATTAAAGGGGTTGTCAATCCCTTCACGTTCACTTGCAAAAGTGACATCTGGTAGAGATGTTGGGGAACGTAGTAATTTCAAAAAAATTCCTACGCACACGCAAGATCATGGTGATGGTATAGCAACGAGAGGGAGAGTGTTGTCCACGTACCCTCGTAGACCGTAAGCGGAAGCGTTATGACAATGCGGTTGATGTAGTCGTACGTCTTCACGATTCGACCGATCCAAGCACCGAACGTACGGCACCTCCGTGTTCAGCACACGTTCAGCTCGATGACGTTCCCCGGGCTCCAATCCAGCAAAGCGTCGGGGATGAGTTCCGTCAGCACGATGGCGTGGTGACGATGATGATGTTCTACCGGCGCAGGGCTTCGCCTAAACTCCGCGACGATATGACCGAGGTGGAATATGGTGGAGGGGGGCACCGCACACGGCTAAGGAACGATCCGTAGATCAACTTGTGTGTCATGGAGTGCCCCCCTGCCCCCGTATATAAAGGAGCAAGGGGGAGGGGGCGGCCGGCCAAGGGAGGGCACGCCAGGGAGGAGTCCTACTCCCACCGGGAGTAGGACTCCCTCCTTTCCTAGTCCAACTAGGAGACCTTCCATGTAGTAGGAGTAGGAGAGAAGGAAAGGGAAGAGAGAAGGGAAGGAAGGAGGGGGTGCGGCCCCTCCCCCTAGTCCAATTCGGACTAGGCCTTGGGGGGGCGCGCGGCCTGCCCTAGGCAGCCCCTCTCTCTTTCCCGTATGGCCCAATAAGGCCCAATATTTCTCCCCGGCGAATCCCCGTAACTCTCTGGTACTCCGAAAAATACCCGAATCACTCGGAACCTTTCCGGACTCCGAATATAGTCGTCCAATATATTGATCTTTACGTCTCGACCATTTCGAGACTCCTCGTCATGTCCCCGATCTCATCCGGGACTCCGAACTCCTTCGGTACATCAAAACTCATAAACTCATAATATAACTGTCATCAAAACCTTAAGCGTGCGGACCCTACGGGTTCGAGAACTATGTAGACATGACCTAGAACTGTTTCCGGTCAATAACCAATAGTGGAACCTGGATGTTCATATTGGCTCCTACATATTCTACGAAGATCTTTATCGGTCAAACCGCATAACAACATACGTTGTTCCTTTTGTCATCGGTATGTTACTTGCCCGAGATTCGATCGTCGGTATCCAATACCTAGTTCAATCTCGTTACTGGCAAGTCTCTTTACTCGTTCCGTAATACATCATCCCACAACTAACTCATTAGTTGCAATGCTTGCAAGGCTTAAGTGATGTGTATTACCGAGAGGGCCCAGAGATACCTCTCCGACAATCGGAGTGACAAAACCTAATCTTGAAATACGCCAACCCAACATGTACCTTCGGAGACACCTGTAGAGCACCTTTATAATCACCCAGTTACGTTGTGATGTTTGGTAGCACACAAAGTGTTCCTTTGGTAAACGGGAGTTGCATAATCTCATAGTCACAGGAACATGTATAAGTCATGAAGAAAGCAGTAGCAACATACTAAACGATCGTGTGCTAAGCTAACGGAATGGGTCAAGTCAATCACATCATTCTCCTAATGATATGATCCCGTTAATCAAATGACAACTCTTTTGTCCATGGCTAGGAAACTTAACCATCTTTGATTCACGAGCCAGTCAAGTAGAGGCATACTAGTGACACTATGTTTGTCTATGTATTCACACATGTATTATGTTTCCGGTTAATACAATTCTAGCATGAATAATAAACATTTATCATGAAATAAGGAAATAAATAATAACTTTATTATTGCCTCTAGGGCATATTTCCTTCAGTCTCACTTGCACTAGAGTCAATAATCTAGTTCACATCATCATGTGATTCAACACCAATATTCACATCTCTATGTGCTTAACACCCATAGTTCACATCATCATGTGACCAACACCAAAAAGGGTTTACTAGAGTATGATCATGTTTTGCTAGTGAGAGAAGTTTAGTCAACGGGTCTGTCACATTCAGAGCCGTATCTATTTTGCAAATATTCTATGTCTACAATGCTCTGCACGGAGCTACTCTAGCTAATTGCTCCCACTTTCAATATGTATCCAGATTAAGACTTAGAGTCATCTGGATCAGTGCCAAAACTTGTATCGATATAACCCTTTACGAGGAACCTTTTGTCACCTCCATAATCGAGAAACATATCCTTATTCTACTAAGGATAATTTTTGACCGCTGTCCAGTGATCTACTCCTAGATCACTATTGTACTCCCTTGCCAAACTCAGTGGTAGGGTATGCAATAGATCTGGTACACAGCATGGCATACTTTATAGAACCTATGGCCAACGCATAGGGAACGACTTTCATTCTATTTCTATCTTCTGCCGTGGTCGGGTTTTGAGTCTTACTCAATTTCACACCTTGTAACGCAGGCAAGAACTCTTTCTTTGACTGTTCCATTTTGAACTACTTCAAAATCTTGTCAAGGTATGTATTCATTGAAAAACTTATCAAGCGTCTTGATCTATCTCTATAGATCTTGATGCTCAATATGTAAGCAGCTTCACCGAGGTCTTTATTTGAAAAACTCCTTTCAAACACTCCTTTATGCTTTGCAGAATAATTATACATTATTTCCGATCAACAATATGTCATTCACATATACTTATCAGAAATGCTGTAGTGCTCCCATTCACTTTATTGTAAATACATGCTTCTTCAAAAGTCTGTATAAAACCATATGCTTTGATCAACTCATCAAAGCGTATATTCCAACTCCGAGATGCTTGCACCAGTCCATAGATGGATCGTTGGAGCTTGCACGCTTTGTAAGCATCTTTAGGATTGACAAAAACTTTCTGGTTGCATCATATACAACTCTTCTTTAATAAATCCATTAAGGAATGCAGTTTTGACATCCATTTGCCAGATTTCATAAAATGTGGCAATAGCTAACATGATTCAGACAGACTTAAGCTTTGATACGAGTGAGAAAATCTCACCGTATTGAACACCTTGAACTTGTTGAAAACCTTTCGCAACAAGTCGAGCTTAGTAGTGTTGGGGAACGTTGCAGAAAATTAAAATTTTTCCTACGGTTTCACCAAGATCCATCTATGAGTTCATCTAAGCAACGAGTCTAGGGAGAGAGTTTGCATCTACATACCACTTGTAGATCGCGTGCGGAAGCTTGCAAGGTGATGATGTAGTCGTACTCGACGTGATCCAAATCACCGATGACCAGCGCCGAACGGACGGCACCTCCGCGTTCAACACACGTACGGGACGGGAGACGTCTCCTCCTTCTTGATCCAGCAAGGGGGAAGGAGAGGTTGATGAAGATCCAGCAGCACGACGGCGTGGTGATGGATGCAGGGCGTCACAGCAGCAGGGCTTCGCCGAGACTACGAGGGAGAGACGTAACGGGGGGAAGTGGAGGCGCCAGGGGCTGGTGTATGAAGTCCCTCCTCTCCCCCACTATATATAGGGGTGCCAGGGGGGGCGCCGGCCCTAGTAGATGAGATCTACTAGGGGGGGCGGCGGCCTAGGGGAGGTTTCCCTCCCCCCCAAGGCACCTAGGGGTGCCTTCCACCACTAGGACTCCTCCTAGGGGGAAACCCTAGGCGCATGGGCCTATAGGGGCTGGTGCCCTTGGCCCATGATGGCCAAGGCGCACCCCCTACAGCCCATGTGGCCCCCCGGGACAGGTGGCCCCACCCGGTGGACCCCCGGGACCCTTCCGGTGGTCCCGGTACAATACCGATAACCCCGAAACTTGTCCCGATGCCCGAAATAGCACTTCCTATATATAATTCTTTACCTCCGGACCATTCCGGAACTCCTCGTGACATCCGGGATCTCATTCGGGACTCCGAACAACATTCGGGTTTCTGCATATACATATCTTCATAACCCTAGCGTCACCGAACCTTAAGTGTGTAGACCCTACGGGTTCGGGAGACATGCAGACATGACCGAGACGCTCTCAGTCAATAACCATCAGCGGGATCTGGATACCCATGATGGCTCCCACATGCTCCTCGATGTTGTCATCGGATGAACCACGATGTCGAGGATTCGATCAAACCCTGTATGCAATTCCCTTTGTCAATCGGTACGTTACTTGCCCGAGACTCGATCGTCGGTATCCCAATACCTTGTTCAGTCTCGTTACCGGCAAGTCACTTTACTCGTACCGTAATGCATGATCCCGTGTCCAACACCTTGGTCACATTGAGCTCATTATGATGATGCATTACCGAGTGGGCCCAGAGATACCTCTCCGTCATACGGAGTGACAAATCCCAGTCTCGATCCGTGTCAACCCAACAGCTACTTTCGGAGATACCTGTAATGCACCTTTATAGTCACCCAGTTACGTTGTGACGTTTGATACACCCAAGGCACTCTTACAGTATTCGGGAGTTACACGATCTCATGGTCGAAGGAAGAGATACTTGACACTTTGCAAAGCTCTAGCAAAACGAACTACACGATCTTTTATGCTATGCTTAGGATTGGGTCTTGTCCATCACATCATTCTCCTAATGATGTGATCCCGTTATCAACGACATCCAATGTCCATAGTCAGGAAACCATGACTATTTGTTGATCACAACGAGCTGGTCAACTAGAGGCTTACCAGGGACATAGTGTGGTCTAAGTATTCACACGTGTATTACGATTTCCGGATAATACAGTTATAGCATGAATAAAAGACAATTATCATGAACAATGAAATATAATAATACTTTTATTATTGCCTCTAGGGCATATTTCCAACAGTCTCCCACTTGCACTAGAGTCACCAATCTAGCTACATTGTGATGAATCGAACACCCATAGAGTTCTGGTGTTGATCATGTTTTGCACGCGAGAGAGGTTTAGTCAGCGGATCTGCGACATTCAGATCCGTGTGCACTTTGCAAATCTCTATGTCTCCATCTTGAACATTTTCACGTATGGAGTTGAAACGACGCTTGATGTGCCTGGTCTTCTTGTGAAACCTGGGCTCCTTTGCGAGGGCAATAGCTCCAGTGTTGTCACAGAAGAGTTTGATCGGCCCCGACGCATTGGGTATGACTCCTAGGTCGGTGATGAACTCCTTCACCCAAATCGCTTCATGTGCTGCCTCCGAGGCTGCCATGTACTCCGCTTCACACGTAGATCCTGCCACGACGCTCTGCTTGCAGCTGCACCAGCTTACTGCTCCACCATTCAACATATACACGTATCCGGTTTGTGACTTAGAGTCATCCAGATCTGAGTCGAAGCTAGCGTCGACGTAACCCTTTACGACGAGCTCTTCGTCTCCTCCATAAACGAGAAACATGTCCTTTGTCCTTTTCAGGTACTTCAGGATATTCTTGACCGCTGTCCAGTGTTCCTTGCCGGGATTACTTTGGTATCTTGCTACCAAACTTACGGCAAGGTTTACATCGGGTCTGGTACACAGCATGGCATACATAATAGATCCTATGGCTGAAGCATAGGGGATGACACTCATCTCTTCTTTATCTTTTGCCGTGGTTGGTGACTGAGCTGAGCTCAGTCTCATACCTTGTAACATAGGCAAGAACCCCTTCTTGGACTGATCCATTCTGAATCTCTTCAAAATCTTATCAAGGTATGTGCTTTGTGAAAGACCTATGAGGCGTCTCGATCTATCTCTATAGATCTTGATGCCTAATATATAAGCAGCTTCTCCAAGGTCCTTCATTGAAAAACACTTATTCAAGTAGGCCTTAATGCTGTCCAGAAATTCTATATTATTTCCCATCAGGAGTATGTCATCTACATATAATATGAGAAATGCTACAGAGCTCCCACTCACTTTCTTGTAAACGCAGGCTTCTCCATAAGTCTGCATAAACCCAAACGCTTTGATCATCTCATCAAAGCGAATGTTCCAACTCCAAGATGCTTGCACCAGTCCATAAATGGATCGCTGGAGCTTGCATACTTTGTTAGCGTTCCGAGGATCGACAAAACCTTCCGGCTGCATCATATACAGTTCTTCCTTAAGATGCCCGTTAAGGAATGCTGTTTTGACGTCCATCTGCCATATCTCATAATCATAGTATGCGGCAATTGCTAACATGACTCGGACGGACTTTAGCTTCGCTACGGGAGAGAATGTCTCGTCGTAGTCAATCCCTTGAACCTGTCGATAACACTTAGCGACAAGTCGAGCTTTATAGATGGTAACATTACCATCCGCGTCCGTCTTCTTCTTAAAGATCCATTTGTTTTCTATCGCTCGCCGATCATCGGGCAAGTCTGTCAAAGTCCATACTTTGTTTTCATACATGGATTCTATCTCGGATTTCATGGCTTCAAGCCATCTGTTGGAATCCGGGCCCGCCATTGCTTCTTCATAGTTCGAAGGTTCATTGTTGTCTAACAACATGATTTCCAGGACAGGGTTGCCGTACCACTCTGGTGCGGAACGTGTCCTTGTGGACCTACGAAGTTCAGCAGTAACTTGATCCGAAGTACCTTGATCATTATCATGGTTTTCCTCTTCAGTTGGTGTGGGCATCACAGGAACGGTTTCCTGTGCTGCGTCACTATCCCGCTCAAGAGGTAGTACTTCATCGAGTTCTACTTTTCTCCCACTTACTTCTTTCGAGAGAAACTCTTTTTCCAGAAAGCATCCGTTCTTGGCAACAAAGATCTTGCCTTCGGATCTTAAGTAGAAGGTATACCCTACAGTTTCCTTAGGGTATCCTATGAATATGCATTTTTTCCGACTTGGGTTCGAGCTTTTCAGGTTGAAGTTTCTTGACATAAGCTTCGCATCCCCAAACTTTTAGAAACGACAGCTTAGGTTTCTTTCCAAACCATAATTCATACGGTGTCGTCTCAACGGATTTAGACTGTGCCCTATTTAAAGTGAATGTAGCTGTCTCTAGAGCGTATCCCCAAAATGATAGCGGTAAATCGGTAAGAGACATCATAGACCGCACCATATCCAATAGAGTGCGATTACGACGTTCAGACACACCGTTTCGCTGAGGTGTTCCAGGCGGCGTGAGCTGTGAAACGATTCCACATTTCTTTAAGTGTGTACCAAATTCGTGACTTAAGTATTCTCCTCCACGATCTGATCGTAAGAATTTTATCTTTCGGTCACGTTGATTCTCCACCTCATTCTGAAATTCCTTGAACTTTTCAAAGGTCTCAGACTTGTGTTTCATTAAGTAGACATACCCATATCTACTCAAGTCATCTGTGAGAGTGAGAACATAACGATATCCTCCGCGATCCTCAACGCTCATTGGACCGCACACATCGGTATGTATGATTTCCAACAAGTTGGTTGCTCGCTCCATTGTTCCGGAGAACGGAGTCTTGGTCATTTTGCCCAAGAGGCATGGTTCGCACGTGTCAAACGATTCATAATCAAGAGACTCTAAAAGTCCATCGGCATGGAGCTTCTTCATGCGCTTGACACCAATGTGACCAAGGCGGCAGTGCCACAAGTATGTGGGACTATCGTTATCAACTTTAAATCTTTTGGCATCTACACTATGAACATGTGTAATATTACGTTCGAGATTCATTAAGAATAAACCATTGACCATCGGAGCATGACCATAAAACATATCTCTCATATAAATCGAACAACCATTATTCTCAGACTTAAATGAGTAGCCATCTCGTATTAAACGAGATCCTGATACAATGTTCATGCTCAAACTTGGCACTAAATAACAATTATTAAGGTTCAAAACTAATCCCGTAGGTAAATGTAGAGGCAGCGTGCCGACGGCGATCACATCGACTCTGGAACCATTCCCGACGCGCATCGTCACCTCGTCCTTTGCCAGTCTCCGTTTATTCCGCAACTCCTGCTGTGAGTTACAAATATGAGCAACGGCACCGGTATCAAATACCCAGGAGTTACTACGAGTACTGGTAAGGTACACATCAATCACATGTATATCAAATATACCTTTGGTGTTGCCGGCCTTCTTATCCGCTAAGTATTTGGGGCAGTTCCGCTTCCAGTGACCCTTCCCCTTACAATAAAAGCACTCAGTCTCAGGCTTGGGTCCATTCTTTGACTTCTTCCCGGTAACTGGCTTACCAGGCGCGACAACATCTTTGCCATCCTTCTTGAAGTTCTTCTTACCCTTGCCCTTCTTGAACTTAGTGGTCTTATTGACCATCAACACTTGATGTTCTTTCTTGATTTCAGCCTCTGCTGACTTCAGCATCGAGAACACTTCAGGAATGGTCTTTTCCATTCCCTGCATGTTGTAGTTCATCACAAAGCTCTTGTAGCTTGGTGGGAGCGACTGGAGGATTCTGTCAATGACCGCCTCATCTGGGAGGTTAATGTTCAGCTGGGTCATACGGTTGTGCAACCCAGACATCTTCAGGATGTGTTCACTGACAGAACTGTTTTCCTCCATCTTACAACTGTAGAACTTGTCGGAGACATCATATCTCTCGACCCGGGCATGAGCTTGAAAAACTAGTTTCAGCTCTTCGAACATCTCATATGCTCCGTGATGCTCAAAACTCTTTTGGAGCCCCGGTTCTAAGCTGTAAAGCATGCCGCACTGAACGAGGGAGTAATCATCAGCGCGAGACTGCCAAGCATTCATAATGTCTTGGTTCTCTGGGACGGGAGCGTCACCTAGCGGTCCCTCTAGGACATATTGTTTCCTGGCAGCTATGAGGATGATCCTCAGGTTCCAGACCCAGTCCGTATAGCTGCTGCCATCATCTTTCAGCTTGGTTTTCTCTAGGAACGCGTTGAAGTTCATGTTGACATTAGCGTTGGCCATTGATCTACAAGACATATTTGCAAAGGTTTTAGACTAAGTTCATGATAATAAAGTTCTAATCAAATTATGAACTCCCACTTAGATTAGACATCCGTTTAGTCATCTAAATGTTACACGATCCGAGTCGACTAGCCCGTGTCCGATCATCACGTGAGACGGACTAGTCATCGTCGGTGAACATTTTCATGTTGATCGTATCTTCCATACGACTCGTGTTCGACCTTTCGGTCTCCGTGTTCCGAGGCCATGTCTGCACATGCTAGGCTCGTCAAGTTAACCCTAAGTGTTTTCGCTGTGTAAAACTGTCTTACACCCGTTGTATGTGAACGTAAGAATCCATCACACCCGATCATCACGTGGTGCTTAGAAACGACGAACTGTAGCAACGGTGCACAGTTAGGGGAGAACACTTCTTGAAATTTTATAAGGGATCATCTTATTTACTACCATCGTCCTAAGTAAACAAGATGCATAATACATAATAAACATCACATGCAATTATATAGTTGTGACATGATATGGCCAATATCATATAGCTCCATTGATCTTCATCTTCGGGGCTCCATGATCATCTTGTCACCGGCTTGACACCATGATCTCCATCATCATGATCTCCATCATCGTGTCTTCATGAAGTTGTCACGCCAATGACTACTTCTACTTCTATGACTAACGTTTAGCAATAAAGTAAAGTAGTTTACATGACGTTATTCAATGACACGCAGGTCATACAAAAAAATAATGACAACTCCTATGGCTCCTGCCGGTTGTCATACTCATCGACATGCAAGTCGTGAATCCTATTACAAAGAACATGATCTCATACATCACAATTCATCATTCATCACAACTTCTGGCCATATCACATCACATGATCAATCGCTGCAAAAACAAGTTAGACGTCCTCTAATTGTTGTTGCATCTTTTACGTGGCTGCAATTGGGTTCTAGCAAGAACGTTTTCTTACCTACGAATCACCACAACGTGATTTTGTCAACTTCTATTTACCCTTCATAAGGGCCCTGTTCATCGATTCCGCTCCAACTAAGGTGGGAGAGACAGACACCCGCCAGCCACCTTATGCAACTTGTGCATGTCAGTCGGTGGAACCGGTCTCACGTAAGTGTACGTGTAAGGTTGGTCCGGGCCGCTTCATCCCACAATACCGTTGACCAAGAAAAGACTAGTAGAGGCAAGTAAGATGACAAAATCCACGCCCACAACCAAGTTGTGTTCTACTCGTGCAAAGAGAAGTACGCATAGACCTAGCTCATGATGCCACTGTTGGGGAACGTTGCAGAAAATTAAAATTTTTCCTACGGTTTCACCAAGATCCATCTATGAGTTCATCTAACCAACGAGTCTAGGGAGAGAGTTTGCATCTACATACCACTTGTAGATCGCGTGCGGAAGCTTGCAAGGTGATGATGTAGTCGTACTCGACGTGATCCAAATCACCGATGACCAGCGCCGAACGGACGGCACCTCCGCGTTCAACACACGTACGGGACGGGAGACGTCTCCTCCTTCTTGATCCAGCAAGGGGGAAGGAGAGGTTGATGAAGATCCAGCAGCAC
The DNA here is from genome assembly GCF_002162155.2 of Triticum dicoccoides. NCBI lineage: Eukaryota > Viridiplantae > Streptophyta > Magnoliopsida > Poales > Poaceae > Triticum > Triticum dicoccoides. The sequence goes on along the minus strand of NC_041383.1, from coordinate 792,702,010 downwards.
GACGGCGTGGTGATGGATGCAGGGCGTCACAGCAGCAGGGCTTCGCCGAGACTACGAGGGAGAGACGTAACGGGGGGAAGTGGAGGCGCCAGGGGCTGGTGTATGAAGTCCCTCCTCTCCCCCACTATATATAGGGGTGCCAGGGGGGGCGCCGGCCCTAGTAGATGAGATCTACTAGGGGGGGCGGCGGCCTAGGGGAGGTTTCCCTCCCCCCCAAGGCACCTAGGGGTGCCTTCCACCACTAGGACTCCTCCTAGGGGGAAACCCTAGGCGCATGGGCCTATAGGGGCTGGTGCCCTTGGCCCATGATGGCCAAGGCGCACCCCCTACAGCCCATGTGGCCCCCCGGGACAGGTGGCCCCACCCGGTGGACCCCCGGGACCCTTCCGGTGGTCCCGGTACAATACCGATAACCCCGAAACTTGTCCCGATGCCCGAAATAGCACTTCCTATATATAATTCTTTACCTCCGGACCATTCCGGAAGTCCTCGTGACGTCCGGGATCTCATCCGGGACTCCGAACAACATTCGGGTTTCTGCATATCCATATCTTCATAACCCTAGCGTCACCGAACCTTAAGTGTGTAGACCCTACGGGTTCGGGAGACATGAAGACATGACCGAGACGCTCTCAGTCAATAACCATCAGCGGGATCTGGATACCCATGATGGCTCCCACATGCTCCTCGATGTTGTCATCGGATGAACCACTATGTCGAGGATTCGATCAAACCCTGTATGCAATTCCCTTTGTCAATCGGTACGTTACTTGCCCGAGACTCGATCGTCGGTATCCCAATACCTTGTTCAGTCTCGTTACCGGCAAGTCACTTTACTCGTACCGTAATGCATGATCCCGTGTCCAACACCTTGGTCACATTGAGCTCATTATGATGATGCATTACCGAGTGGGCCCAGAGATACCTCTCCGTCATACGGAGTGACAAATCCCAGTCTCGATCCGTGTCAACCCAACAGCTACTTTCGGAGATACCTGTAATGCACCTTTATAGTCACCCAGTTACGTTGTGACGTTTGATACACCCAAGGCACTCTTACAGTATCCGGGAGTTACACGATCTCATGGTCGAAGGAAGAGATACTTGACACTTTGCAAAGCTCTAGCAAAACGAACTACACGATCTTTTATGCTATGCTTAGGATTGGGTCTTGTCCATCACATCATTCTCCTAATGATGTGATCCCGTTATCAACGACATCCAATGTCCATAGTCAGGAAACCATGACTATCTGTTGATCACAACGAGCTGGTCAACTAGAGGCTTACCAGGGACATAGTGTGGTCTAAGTATTCACACGTGTATTACGATTTCCGGATAATACAGTTATAGCATGAATAAAAGACAATTATCATGAACAATGAAATATAATAATACTTTTATTATTGCCTCTAGGGCATATTTCCAACAAGTAGATAGTAACACTACTATCAGTGTCCGTCTTCCTCTTGAAGATCCATTTATTTAACATGGCTTGCTGATCATCGAGCAAGTCAATCAAAGTCCATACTTTGTTCTCATACATGGATCATATCTCAGATTTTATGGCCTCAAGCAATTTCGTGGAATCTGGGCTCATCATCGCTTCCTCATAGTTCGTAGGTTCATCATGGTCTAGTAACATGACTTCTAGAACAGGATTACCGTACCACTCTAGTGCGGATCTTACTCTGGAAGACCTACGAGGTTCTGTAGTAACTTAATCTGAAGTTTCATGATCATCATCATTAACTTCCTCACTAATTGGTGTAGTAGTCACAGGAACAGATTTCTGTGATGAACTACTTTCAAATAAGGGAGCAGGTGCAGTTACCTCATCAAGTTCTACTTTCCTCCCACTCACTTCTTTCGAGAGAAACTCCTTCTCTAGAAAGGTTCCATTCTAAGCAACGAATGTTTTGCCTTTGGATCTGTGATAGAAGGAGTACCCAACAGTTTCCTTTGGGTATTCTATGAAGACGCACTTCTCCGATTTGGGTTCGAGCTTATCAGGTTGAAACTTTTTCATATAAGCATCGTAACTCCAAACTTTAAGAAACGACAGCTTAGGTTTACTGCTAAACCATAGTTCATACGGTGTCGTCTCGACGGATTTAGATGGTGCCCTTTTAAATGTGAATGCAGCTGTCTCTAATGCACAACCCCAAAACGATAGTGGTAAAACCGATAAGAGACATCATAGATTGCACCATATCCAATAGAGTGCAGTTATGATGTTCGGACACACCATAACGTTGTGGTGTTCCAGGTGGCGTGAGCTGTGAAACTATTCCACATTGTTTTAATTGAAGACCAAACTCGTAACTCAAATATTCGTCTCCGCGATCAGATCGTAGAAACTTTATTTTCTTGTTACGATGATTTTTCCACTTCACTCTGAAATTCTTTGAACCTTTCAATTATTTCAGACTTATGTTTCATCAAGTAGATATACTCATATCTGCTCAATTCATCTTGTGAAGGTCAGAAAATAACGATACCCGCCATGAGCATCAACACTCAATTGATCGCATACATCAGTATGTATTATTTCCAATAAGTCAGTTGCTTGCTCCACTGTTCCGGAGAACGGAGTCTTAGTCATCTTGCCCATGAGGCATGGTTCGCAAGCATCAAGTGATTCCAAACTCCCATCAGCATGGAGTTTCTTCATGCGCTTTACACCAATATGACCTAAACGGCAGTGCCACAAATAAGTTGCAGTATCATTATTAACTTTGCATCTTTTGGTTTCAATATTATGAATATGTGTATCACTACGATCGAGATCCAATGAACCATTTTCATTGGGTGTGTAACCATATAAGGTTTTATTCATGTAAACAGAACAACAGTTTATTCTCTTACTTAAATGAATAACCGTATTGCAATAAACACGATCAAATCACATTCATGCTCAACGCAAACACCAAATAACATTTATTTATGTTCAACACTAATCCCGAAAGTATAGGGAGTGTGCGATGATGATCATATCAATCTTGAAACTACTTTCAACACACATCGTCACTTCACCCTTAACTATTTTCTGTTTATTCTGCAACTCCCCTTTCGAGTTACTACTCTTAGCAACTGAACTAGTACCAAATACTGAGGGGTTGCTATAAACACTAGTAAAGTACACATCAATAACATGTATATCAAATATACTTATGTTCACTTTGCCATCCTTCTTATCCGCCAATCACTTGGGGTAGTTCCGCTTCCAGTGACCAATCCCTTTGAAGTAGAAGCACTTAGTCTCAGGCTTAGGACCAGACTTGGGCTTCTTCACTTGAGCAGCAACTCACTTGCCATTCTTCTTGAAGTTCCCCTTCTTCCCTTTGCCCTTTTCTTGAAACTAGTGGTCTTGTCTACCATCAACACTTGATGTTTTTCTTGATTTCTACCTTTGTTGATTTTAGCATCACGAAGAGCTTGGGAATCGTTTCTGTTATCCCTTGCATATTATAGTTCATCATGAAGTTCTACTAACTTGGTGATGGTGACTAGAGAATTCTGTCAATCACTATTTTATCTGGAAGATTAACTCCCACTTGATTCAAGCGATTGTAGTACCCAGACAATCTGAGCACATGCTCACTAGTTGAGCGATTCTCCTCCATCTTTTAGCTATAGAACTTGTTGGAGATTTTATATCTCTCAACTCGGGTATTTGCTTGAAATATTAACTTCAACTCCTGGAACATCTCATATGGTCCATGACATTCAAAAATGTCTTTGAAGTCCCGATTCTAAGCCATTAAGCATGGTGCACTAAACTATCAAGTAGTCATCATATTGAGCTAGCCAAACGTTCATAACGTCTGCATCTGCTCCTGCAATAGGTTTGTCACCTAGCGGTGCATCAAGGACATAATTCTTCTGTGCAGCAATGAGGATAAACCTCAGATCACGGATCCAATCCGCATCATTGCTACTAACATTTTTCGTTTTCTCTAGGAACATATCAAAATAAACATATGAAAGCAACAACGCAAGCTATTGATCTACAACATAATTTGCAAAATACTACCAGGACTAAGTTCATGATAAATTTAAGTTCAATTAATCATATTACATAAGAACTCCCACTTAGAAAGACATCTCTCTAGTCATCTAAGTGATCACGTGATCCAAATCAACTAAACCATAACCGATCATCACGTGAGATGGAGTAGTTTTCAATGGTGAACATCACTATGTTGATCATATCTACTATATGATTCACGCTAGACCCTTCGGTCTCCGTGCTTCGAGGCCATATCTGCATATGCTAGGCTCATCAAGTTTAACCTGAGTATTCTGCGTGTGCAAAACTGGCTTGCACCCGTTGTAGATGGACGTAGAGCTTATCACACCCGATCATCACGTGGTGTCTGGGCACGACGAACTTTGGCAATGGTGCATACTCAGGGAGAATACTTCTTGATAATTAGTGAGAGATCATCTTAAAATGCTACTGTCAATCAAAGCAAGAATAAGATGTATAATAGATAAACATCATATGCAATCAAAATATGTGACATGATATGGCCATGATCATCTTGCGCCTTTGATCTCCATCTCCAAAGCATCGTCATGATTTCCATCTTCACCGGCACGACACCATGATCTTCATCATCTTGATCTATATCAATGTGTCATCACATGGTTGTCTCACCAACTATTGCTCTTGCAACTATTGCTATCGTATAGAGATAAACTAAAGCAATTATTTGGCACTTGCATCTTATGCAACAAAGAGACATCCATAGGGCTTCTGCCAGTTGCCGATAACTTCAACAAAACATGATCATCTCTTACAACAACTTATATCTCATCACGTCTTGACCATATCACATCACAACATGCCCTGCAAAAACAAGTTAGACGTCCTCTACTTTGTTGTTGCAAGTTTTACGTGGCTGCTACGGGCTGAGCAAGAACCGTTCTTACCTACGCATCAAAACCACAACGATAGTTCGTCAAGTTGGTGTTGTTTTAACCTTCTCAAGGACCGGGCGTAGCCACACTCGGTTCAACTAAAGTTGGATAAACTGACACCCGCTAGTCACCTGTGTGCAAAGCACGGCGGTAAAACCAGTCTCGCGTAAGCGTACGCGTAATGTCGGTCCGGGCCGCTTCATCCAACAATACCGCCGAACCAAAGTATGACATGCTGGTAAGCAGTATGACTTGTATCGCCCACAACTCACTTGTGTTCTACTCGTGCATATAACATCAACGCATAAAACCTGGCTCAGATACCACTGTTGGGGAACGTAGTAATTTCAAAAAAATTCCTACGCACACGCAAGATCATGGTGATGGTATAGCAACGAGAGGGGAGAGTGTTGTCCACGTACCCTCGTAGACCGTAAGCGGAAGCGTTATGACAACGCAGTTGATGTAGTCGTACATCTTCACGATTCGACCGATCCAAGCACCGAATGTACGGCACCTCCGTGTTCAGCACACGTTCAGCTCGATGACGTTCCCCGGGCTCCAATCCAGCAAAGCGTCGGGGATGAGTTCCATAAGCACGACGGCATGGTGACGATGATGATGTTCTAATGGCGCAGGGCTTCGCCTAAACTCCGCGACGATATGACCGAGGTGGAATATGGTGGAGGGGGGCACCGCACACGGCTAAGGAACGATCCGTAGATCAACTTGTGTGTCATGGAGTGCCCCCCTGCCCCCGTATATAAAGGAGCAAGGGGGAGGGGGTGGCCGGCCAAGGGAGGGCGCGCCAGGGAGGAGTCCTACTCCCACCGGGAGTAGAACTCCCTCCTTTCCTAGTCCAACTAGGAGACCTTCCATGTTGTAGGAGTAGGAGAGAAGGAAAGGGAAGAGAGAAGGGAAGGAAGGAGGGGGTGCGGCCCCTCCCCCTAGTCCAATTCGGACTAGGCCTTGGGGGGGCGCAGCCTGCCCTAGGCAGCCCCTCTCTCTTTCCCGTATGGCCCAATAAGGCCCAATACTTCTCCCCGGCGAATTCCCGTAACTCTCCGGTACTCCGAAAAATACCCGAATCACTCGGAACCTTTCCGAACTCCGAATATAGTCGTCCAATATATCGATCTTTACGTCTAGATCATTTCGAGACTCCTCGTCATGTCCCCGATCTCATCCGGGACTCCGAACTCCTTCGGTACATCAAAACTCATAAACTCATAATATAACTGTCATCAAAACCTTAAGCGTGCGGACCCTACGGGTTCGAGAACTATGTAGACATGACCTAGAACTGTTTCCGGTCAATAACCAATAGTGGAACCTGGATGTTCATATTGGCTCCTACATATTCTACGAAGATCTTTATCGGTCAAACCGCATAACAACATACGTTGTTCCCTTTGTCATCGGTATGTTACTTGCCCGAGATTCGATCGTCGGTATCCAATACCTAGTTCAATCTCGTTACCGGCAAGTCTCTTTACTCGTTCCGTAATACATCATCCCACAACTAACTCATTAGTTGCAATGCTAGCAAGGCTTAAGTGATGTGTATTACCGAGAGGGCCCACAGATACCTCTCCGACAATCGGAGTGACAAAACCTAATCTTGAAATACGCCAACCCAACATGTACCTTCAAAGACACCTGTAGAGCACCTTTATAATCACCCAGTTACGTTGTGACGTTTGGTAGCACACAAAGTGTTCCTTTGGTAAACGGGAGTTGCATAATCTCATAGTCACAGGAACATGTATAAGTCATGAAGAAAGCAGTAGCAACATACTAAACGATCGTGTGCTAAGCTAACGGAATGGGTCAAGTCAATCACATCATTCTCCTAATGATGTGATCCCGTTAATCAAATGACAACTCTTTTGTCCATGGCTAGGAAACTTAACCATCTTTGATTCACGAGCTAGTCAAGTAGAGGCATACTAGTGACACTATGTTTGTCTATGTATTCACACATGTATTATGTTTCCGGTTAATACAATTCTAGCATGAATAATAAACATTTATCATGAAATAAGGAAATAAATAATAACTTTATTATTGCCTCTGGGGCATATTTCCTTCAAGAGATACATAAACGGTAAAGTAAATATTTTTGGTATTTTTGGTTTATAGATCGGAGAGTAAAAGATTGCAAAATAGTAGATCGGAAACTAGTAAGATATAAAAGAGATTCAATATAATGGAAAAGAGACCCGGGGGGCATAGGTTTCACTAGTGGCTTCTCTTAATATATCAAATATTATGGTGGGTGAACAAATTACTGCCGAGCAATTGAAAGAAAGCACAAAGTTATGAAAATATATAAGGAAATGATATCTGAACATAGGCATCACGTCCATGTCAAGTAGACCGAAAAGATTCTGCATCTACTACTATTACTCCACACATCGACCAACTCCTAATTGCATCTAGAGTATAAAGTTCATAAAGAACGGAGTAACGCATTAGGTAAGATGACATGATGTAGAGGAATTAACTAAAGCAATATGATGAAAACCCCATCTTTTTATCCTTGATGGCAACAATACAATACGTGCCTTGCTGCCCCTACTATCACTGGGAAAGGACACCGCGATATTGAACCCAAAGCTAAGCACTTCTCCCATTGCAAGAAAGATCAATCTAGTAGGCCAAACTTGACCGATAATTCAAAGAGACTTGCAAAGATATCAAATCATGCATATAAGAATTCGGAGAAGAACCAAATAATATTTATCGATAATCTGATCATAAATCCACAATTCATCGGATCTCGGCAAACACACTGCGAAAGTATATTACATCGAATAGATCTCCAAGAACAACAAGGAGAACATGGTATTGAGAATCAAAGAGAGAGAAGAAGTCATCTAGCTACTAGCTATGCACCCGTAGGTCTAAAGTAAACTACTCACGCATCATCGGAGAGGCAATGGTTTTGATGAAGAAGCCCTCCATAATCGAATACCCCTCCGGCAGGACGCTGGAAAAGGTCCCTAGATGGGATCTCACGGGTACAAAAGGTTGCTGCGGTGGAAAAGTGGTTTTGTGGCTCCTCTGGATGTTTTCACTATATAAGAGTATATATAGGCGAGGAGCTAGGTCATGAGACCCCCGAGGGGCCCACGAGGTAGGGGGCGCGCCCTACCCACCTGGGCGCGCCCTCCTACATCATGGCTGCCTTGCAACATCTCCGACTTCATCTCCAAATCTTCTAGTTTCCTTCTGGTCCAAGAAAGATCATCACGAAAGCTTCATTCTGTTTGGACTCCGTTTGGTATTCCTTTTCTGTGAAACTCTGAAATAGGTAAAAAAACAGAAATTGGCACTGGGGTCTCGGTTAATAGGTTAGTCCCAAAAATAATATAAAATAGCATATAAGTGCCTATTAAACATCCAAAATAGATAATATAATAGCATGAAACAATCAAAAATTATAGATACATTGGAGACGTATCACATACTCGGGGAGAACACTTATACCTTGAAATTTTAGTAAGGGGTCATCTTATAATGCTACCGCCATACTAAGCAAAATAAGATGCATAAAAGATAAACATCACATGCAATCAAAATATTTGACATGATATGGCCTTAATCATCTTGTGCTCATGATCTCCATCACCAAAGCAATGTCATGATCTCCATCATCACCGGCTTGACACATTGATCTCCATTGTAGCGTCATTGCCGTCTCAACAACTATTGCATCTACGACTGTCGCTACCGCTTAGTGATAAAGTAAAACAATTACATGTCGTTTGTATTTCATACAATAAAGCGACAACCATAAGGCTCCTGCTAGTTGCCGATAACTTTTATAAAACATGATCATCTCATACAACAACTTATATCACATCATGTCTTAACCATATCACATCACAACATGCCCTACAAAAACAAGTTAGACGTCCTCTACTTTGTTGTTGCAAGTTTTACGTGGCTCCTACGGGCTTCTAGCATGAACCGTTCTTACCTATGGCACAAAAAACCACAACGGTGATTTATCAAGTTTGTTGTTTTAAGCTTCACAAGGACCGGCCACAGTCAAATTCGATTCAACTAAAGTTGAAGAAACAAACACCCTCCATCCACCTTTATGCAAAGCTAGTTGCATGTCTTTCGGTGGAACCGGTCTCATGAACGTGGTCATGTAAGGTTGGTCCGGGCCGCTTAGTCCAACAATACTGCCGAATCAAAATAAGACATTGGTGGTAAGCAGTATGACGATCACCGCCCACAATGTTTTGTGTTCTACTCGTGCATATCATCTACGCAAAGACCTGGCTCGGATGCCACTATTTGGTAACGTAGCATGCAATTTCAAAAAAAAATCTACGCTCACGCAAGATCTATCTAGGATATGCATAGCAACGAGGGGGGGAGAGTGTGTTTACGTACCCTCGTACACCGAAAGCGGAAGCGTTAGCTTAACGCGGTTGATGTAGTCAAATGTCTTCTCGATTCAACTGATCAAGCACTGAACATATGACACCTACGAGTTCTGCACACGTTTAGCTCAATGGTATCCCTCGAACTCTTGATCCAGCAAAGTGTCGAGGGAGAGTTTCATCAGCACGACGGCATGGTGACGGTGATGGCGAAGTGATCCGCGCAGGGCTTTGCCTAAGCACTACGACAATGTGACCGGAGGAGTAAACAATGGAGGGGGCACCGCACCCGGCTAGGAATAAATGATGTGCCTAGAAGTGCCCCCGCCCCCGTATATGAAGGAGGTAGAGTGGAGGAGACCGTCCTAGGGCGCGCCAAGTGGGGAGGAATCCCACTTGGACTCCAAATCCTATTCGCCCCCCTTCCTTCTATCGGAGGGGGAAAGGGGGAAGGAGAGGGAGAGGGAGAAGGAAAGGGGGGTTGTCGGTGTCAAAACCGGCGGATCTCGGGTCGGGGGTCCTGAACTGTGCGTCTAGGCGGATGGTAACAGGAGACAAGGGACACAGTGTTTTTACCCAGGTTCGGGCCCTCTCAATGGAGGTAATACCCTACTCCTGCTTGATTAATATTGATGATATGGGTAGTACAAGAGTAGATCTACCACGAGATCAGAGAGGCTAAACCCTAGAAGCTAGCCAATGGTATGATTGTTCTTCGTCCTACGGACTAAAACCCTCCAGTTTATATAGACACCGGATAGGGCTAGGGTTACACAGAGTCGGCTACAATGGTAGGAGATCTACATATCCGTATCGCCAAGCTTGCCTTCCACGCCAAGGAAAGTCCCATCCGGACACGGGACAAAGTCTTCAATCTTGTATTTTCATAGTCTAGGAGTCCGGCCAACGGTTATAGTCCGGCTATCCGGACACCCCCTAGTCCAGGACTCCCTCAGTAGCCCCTGAACCAGGCTTCAATGACGATGAGTCCGGCACGCATATTGTCTTCGGCATTGCAAGGCGGGTTCCTCCTCCGAATACTTCATAGAAGGTTTTGAACACTAGCATAGTGTCCGGCTCTGCAAAACAAGTTCCACATACCACCGTAGAGAGAATAACTTTTGCACAGATCTGCTGACATATTCCGCGGCGTGACATCACTCCACGGCCAAGCCTTTATTCGAATCGTTTTTACTGTTCCACCTCAGCGCATTTAGTGAGGCGGTTTCCTTGGCACGTCTTATCAAAGAGGAGATTGTGCCCCCTTATTCCGGGATTCTCATCAATACGGACGTGGGTAACCCATCCGCGCCATTGATTACGGCGCTTGGGAGATAAGCGAGTTTTACCAGGCTGGCGGGGGACGCATAGCTTCGTCCGTCCATATAAGGGGATAAGGATCCACCTTTTCACCTATGCCTTCTTCCTCCTTTGCTCATCCATTTCCATGCACTCGAGCTCCAGCGCCCAAGTCCGCACATCCCACCTCAACCTTCTCCAACTATGTCCGGAGTGGGAGGCAGGTGGATGGCCTCCTCCGTCACGGAGGGGCACATCAAAAAGTGGTGGAAGGCCGGATACTTGTCCAGCGACATCGCGTACCGGCTACCCGACGAGGGGCAGCTCATTCCAACCCCCAGGCCCCATGAGAGGGTGGTGTTTCTCCCCCACTTCCTCCGCAGACTAGGTTTTCCACTTCACCCATTTGTCCGGCGGCTCATGTTCTACTACGGCCTGGACTTCCATGATCTGGCCCCGAATTTCATCCTCAACATCTCGGCGTTCATCGTCGTGTGCGAGGCCTTCCTCTGCATCCAGCCCCACTTCGGCTTATGGCTAAAGATCTTCAATGTCAGGCCGAAGGTAGTGGGCGGCCGCCAAGCGGAGTGCGGAGGCGCCATGGTTGGCAAGATGGCCAAAGTCCTATGGCTCGAGGGCTCCTTTGTGGAGACCGTAAAGGGGTGGCAATCGGGGTGGTTCTACATCACCGAGCCGTGCGACTCTAAATGGGCGGCGGCCGCGAATTCCGATCTGGCTTCCCCACATGGCTCACATCATGGAAAGAGACGGGCCTGATGTGGGGGGATTCGGACGAGCTATCCGGAGTCCAAACCTGCGTCCAAAACCTGGTGGACAAGAATCTCAGGCTTGTCAACGTTATCCAGGTGATGCTCGTCCGCCGGATTCTCCCATGCCAACAACGGGCCTTCAAATTGTGGGAGTTCGATCCGGCACAGCACCCTACTCTGAAGAGGCTCTTCGACACTATGTACGAAGATGCCTGGAAGGTGCTGTTCAAGGGCGCCGAGGCTCCCACATCCGCTACCGAAGATCGCAAATTCAGCTCGCAGCGTCAAGCCAACGAGGTAAGTTATTTTACCCTTTATGGGACTCTTTTTTCATAGATTGACTCTATGTGGGATCTAAAACTCCCTAACCTTTGACAGGACTAGTTGAAGACGTTCGGACAGATTAACTATCCGGCCCCATTGCCAGAAGACCCAGCGGACGCCCGATTGACAGGGCTGCTGGCTCCGCCACCTCACGTGGTGCCGGAGAATAAGGCCAAGAAGGAGTCCACGGGAACTCGAAAGAGCTCCCGGCGCCAGGTGCTGTCGGACTCACCGCCCGGCAACTCTGAGGCGGAATCCTCCTTTGATGAAGAGGAGGAGGAAAAAGAAGCCTCTCCCCCAGCAGGGGGAGGGAAGAAAAGGAAGGCCGCCCCAACTAGGGAGGCCGGAGGGTCCAAGAAGGGAAGGACCCTTCCTCCGGACTTCTCCACCAACGTCGACAATGACGAGGAGGAGTGGCCAACAAGGGCCAAGCCCCTGGCGAGATCGTAAGTGTCCGGATACCCATGGCTTTTTTATCATTGCATAATGTTCTCTAATGCTGAACAATCATGCAGCCCGCCCAAGGACGAGTTCGCCGCTTCGTCGAGCGTGTCCCTGAGTTCGGCGGAAATGGAGAGTACTTCACTTCCGGCCGCCTCCTCACCTCACGCTGTGGACGACGCCGAGGTGGGGCCCCAAGGGGGGCCTGATCAAGAGGAGGTGGCGCAGGAGGCGCCGCAAGTCAGCCTCCCGGACTCCAGGCGCAAGGGGAGCAAGACCCCCAGGGGCTCTAAACCCGACCCTTGTCCGGACTCCATATCAGAACCTTCGGCGGTTCCGAAGTCCGGCAAGCGGCCCCTTCGTAGGAAGGGCAAGACACCGGTGTCCTCCATCCAACCGGAGGCACCGGATAGCTTACTGGAGGCGCTTAACGGCGCCTCCATCGACGAGGAGCACCGCACTGTTATGAGTGTGGTGATCCAGAAAGTTCAGTCCGCCAAGAGTGGGCTGACCGAAGCCTGTACCATCCTTCTAACAGGCTTTGAGGTAAGTTTAGAATATGTAAAAATATTACCGCATAGACAGTAGCCCCTGATGCTTAGTTCGGTGTTCGGAAAGAAAAGCCAGACTAAGGATCTAAAAAGATATATGCAGGAGTCTAACATAAGTATGTCAATATGCGATTGCAGGCTGCACTGCTGACCTCTGCCGCACTGACTGCGGAGGTCAATGCGTTGAAGAAGAGCCTCGAGCGGTCCGAGAACGAGCTCGGCCTTGCCAAGAAGCAGCTCGAGGACAAGGAAGGTAAGTAATACCTTATTAAAGAAATACCTTATAGAAAGGATTCGGTTGCAAAAAATGACAGGAATAACGTGGGTATTGTAGGGGCCACAAACGAGGTGGCGACCCTGAAGGAAGCGGTGTGCGCGGCCGAAAACAAAGCGGCCGTGGAGCGCACCGAGCGAGAGAAGCAGGAGGAGCGGGTGGCGGAGGTGCGGCAAGAGCTCCAGGCTCTCATTGAAAAACACGAGAGTTTGGAGCGTGACTCGAAGACTCGAGAGTCCGAGCTCGCCTCGGCTCTTGAGAGTGCCAAAGCCGCTAAGGCCGAAGCCCAAAAAGCCCTCCAAGAAATTGAATCATTAAAGAAGATAGCGGCGGGTAAGGCATTCTTTATGCAAAGCAAGCATGTGAAAGTGAATTACCTATTACTTACCCGGATTCGGAGCTCTCCAGGAGCATTCACAGATCTGCCCTGTAGTGTGTCTGATGCTGCCGTGTTCTACCGCGCCAAGGAGGGGAGCTCGACGGAAAAGGTGTTCTGGTCTTAGTATGCTGAGGTCGGACATCCGGTGCCCCTAAGCGACTAGCTGAAGCAGCTGGTCGAGCTCCACAAGGTCGCCAAACAGGCCATGAAGGGCCTCATAGTTCGGCTGTGGCCATTGGAAGCCATGCCTGGGAGCTACTTTGGGCTAGTGCGGCGGCTGGTGGACGCCTGTCCATGGATTGAAGTCATCAAGCACTCCGTCTGCATTGAAGGTGCCCGTCGGGCCCTTGCCCATGCTAAAGTGCACTGGGGCAAGCTAGATGCGGAGAAGCTTGTGACGGACGGGCCACCGAAGGGCAAGGAGCATCGCACGCACGAAATGTACTATGAGGGCGTCTTGAAGGGTGCCCGCCGTATAGCGGATGAGTGCTCCAAAGATGTAATTTTTGAATAGGCTCGCATTTGTTATCCTGTACACTGAAAACTTGTTCATATGCTCTAAGAAACGCCTGTTAATTTAAAATATTACCTTCTGTGCGGCCGTTTATCAAATTGGAGAGATGGCAAGTCGTTGGCTTCAGCCCCCATGCCACGAGTGCTGGGGTGTTCGGGATAAACTTGAGCGCTCTTGTTCCCATTCTTGGGTCTGTCGAGGGAGGCGCTCAACGCAACGAACAAGGCAACCAGACTTATAATGCTTGAACACTCTCACTTAGCCATATAATTCTATAATTTTAAATTTTGGCGAAGCCCCTAGTATTCGGAAGACCGAGTTCGGGGCGCTATCCACGCCTTGGCCGGACAATGCCGGTTCCTCGCTCTAAGCGGCATAAGTCTTAGGGACTCAAAGAAACCTCTCGAACAACGACCGGGTCTCGCCTTATCATGACGGACAGTTTTAGCTTTCTCCACTGAGGTGCTCAACCCAGCTCAACCGGGGCACAATCGAAGTGGTTCTCCCAGTGCTACCTTAGCCGATATAACGGAACGTAAGGTACCAAAACATGGGAGCCGGGCAAACCCAACTATTGACCCAAGACATGATTCGGAGCCGATGCATATAATGTTATAAGTTCGGGGTGCCGCACTTGTGAAAGTGTTCGGACTTATCACACCATACTTTTGGGGTACTTAAGCCCCTGGTGTATTGGCCGTACCAAATTGTACGGTTGCGCAATCTCATAAATGAACATATATAATGGGAAAGAATGCAATAATAGGCAAGAGCTATATATTGGTTATTAAGAAGAAACTGCAAATAAAAGCAGAACGATACAAATTGTGCGATAAGCAAGGGATGGGACTATTTAACATGTCCCCCTCCAGCGGTAAGCTGCGGGATGGTGTGTAAAACAGGTATAATGCTTGTAGTAGAGACCACCTGGACACTCGACACAGTTTTCTGCTTCCCTGGCTGTTGCATCATGTATTCGGCGCGAATGCCGGACAGGGCTTCTGGAGAACAGAGTCCTGGAAGTAAGAAAAAAGAAAAAATAAAAAGAATGACACAATCGGGAGCCCCTGGTGCGGTTGAGCCGCATTCTGGGCGTGCCGTGGTCGTGCCCCTCCCCTTATGCCCATGGTATCTCCAGAGCGTAGTTATGTACGCGTAGTACTGGCTTAACAATTTTGCGAGGGCTGGGGTTGGGGCCGGATTGCTACGCGTGCTTGGATCGTGCCAGGCGGTCTTGTTGTAGGTTACTCCGGGCGCGCTTGACAGTGTCCGAACGTTTAGTGGCCGGACTCGAGAATTGCTGTGAGAGGCTGCTTTGTGCCTCCGCCGCGAGGGCCGCCGTGTGCTCCTCCGTTCGGAGAGAGCGTTTGGTGTTTCCATTGACCGTGATTACTCCTCGAGGGCCTGGCATCTTGAGCTTGAGGTATGCATAGTGCGGCACCGCTTTGAACTTTGCGAATGCGGTTTGTCCGAGCAGTGTGTGATAGCCGCTGCGGAACGGGACTATGTCAAAGATTAACTCTTCGCTTCGGAAGTTATCCGGGGATCCAAAGACCACTTCGAGTGTAACTGAGCCTGTACAATTGGCCTCTACACCTGGTATGACGCCTTTAAAGGTCGTCTTTGTGGGTTTAATCCTTGAGGGGTCTATGCCCATTTTGCACATTGTATCCTGATAAAGCAGGTTCAGGCTGCTACCGCCGTCCATAAGGCTCTAGTGAGGTGAAATCCGTTGATGATTTGGTCAAGAACCAATGCGGCGAATCCGCCGTGACGGATGCTAGTGGGGTGGTCCCTTCGATCAAAGGTGATCGGGTAGGAAGACCATGGGTTGAACTTCGGGGCGACTGGCTCCATCGCATATACGTACCTTAGTGCACGCTTCCGCTCCCTTTTGGGTATGTGGGTTGCGTATATCATGTTCACCGCCCGCACTTGTGGGGGGAAACCTTTCTGTCCTCTATTGTTCGGCGGCCGGGGCTCTTCCTCGTCATCGCTATGCAGCCCCTTGTCATTGAGTTCGGCACTTAGCTTGCCTGCTTGCTTGAACACCCAACAATCCCTGTTGGTGTGATTGGCTGGTTTTTGGGGGTGCCATGTATCTGGCACAAGCGATTGAGTATTCTGTCCAAGTTGGATGGGCCCTGGGTATTTCTTTTGAATGGCTTCTTCCGCTGACTGGGTTTAGAGCCTCTGAATCCGGCAGTGACTACCGTATCTTCAGCATTATCGCCGTTAGTGCGGCACTTTTTCTTGTTGCGACGCGACCTCCCATTGCTGTCCTTGGTATCCGAACTACCAGGGTGTTTGGCCAAGTTGTTGCTTCGAGCTAGCCAGCTGTCCTCTCCCGCGCAAAAGCGGGTCATGAGTGTGGTGAGGGCTGCCATGGGTTTCGGCTTTTCCTGTCCTAGGTGCCAGGCTAGCCA
Organism: Triticum dicoccoides; assembly: GCF_002162155.2. Taxonomy (NCBI): domain Eukaryota; kingdom Viridiplantae; phylum Streptophyta; class Magnoliopsida; order Poales; family Poaceae; genus Triticum; species Triticum dicoccoides. Next base: position 792,685,706 of record NC_041383.1, on the reverse strand, counting down.
CTCATCGCGGATGTTATGTTTGAAGGCTGCAAGGACCTCTGCATCCGGACAGTCGACGATTTGATTTTTCTTGGTTAGGAACCGTGTCCAGAATTGCCTGGCCGATTCTTCTGGCTGCTGAATTATATGGCTAAGGTCATCGGCGTCTGGTGGTCGCACATATGTGCCCTGGAAGTTATCAAGGAATGCGGCTTCCAGGTCCTCCCAACAACCAATTGATTCTGCTGGCAAGCTGGTAAGCCAATGCCGAGCTGGTCCTTTAAGCTTGAGTGGGAGGTATTTGATGGCGTGTAGATCACCACCGCGGGCCATGTGGATATGGAGGGGGTAGTCCTCGATCCAAACCGCAGGATCTGTTGTGCCATCGTCTGATTCGATGTTTACGGGTTTGAAACCCTCAGGGATTTGATGATCCATTACTTCATCTGTGAAGCATAGTGGGTGTGCGGCGCCTCTGTATTGGGCTATATCACGACGTATCTCATATGAGCTTTGTCTACTGTGTTCGGCCCGGCGGGGTTTGCTGTATCTGGCGTGACGGTTATCATCACGTGTCGTTGGGCGCCCACGCGATCCGTAGATCAATCTTGTATGTTTTGACTTATCCTCTAATATATCTCGCAAGTCCGGCGTGTTTTCCCGTGCCTTGGTACTTTTTGAGCGGCGTCGAGGTGTGGCTTGAATGGAGGGTCTAGAGGCCTCTCTGTCGCGGCCACGGGGTGGCCGGTCGGCCGCATCATGCGCTGGTGATGTGGGTGCTTCCTCCTCTAATCGAGGCAACAGCCTGCGTTTGGAGTAGCTTTTGGAGGGGCGTTCGAGTTCATACTCTTCGGCTGCAAGGACTTCAGTCCATCTATCAGCTAGCAGGTCTTGGTCAGCTCTAAGCTGTTGCTGCTTTTTCTTGAGGCTGCTTGCCGTGGCCATAAGCCTGCATTTAAAACGCTCCTGTTCGGCGGGATCCTCATGCACGACAAATTCGTCGTCGTCGAGGCTTGCCTCATCTTCGGAGGGAGGCGCATAATTATCGTCCTCTACCTCTCTTTCTGCCGCGCTGTTGTGCGGACTTGCTTCTCCCTCCTCGTGTGTTGAATCTTGCTGGATGGGGTTGTCTTCGGCACTATCCGGGGTGTTATTATCTCCCGTGCCGGAATCACCGTTTTTGCTGTGGTGGGATTTAGAGCGGCGCCGCTGACGTCGGCGCTTGGGTTGTTTCTTGGAGGGGTCAGCCTCTGCCGTTCCATCGCCATTCCCATCTTTTGGGATTTCCACCATGTATATGTCATGTGACGAGGTAGCCTTCCAGTGCCCTGTAGGCGCTGGTTCTTGGATGTCTCCCGCATCGTCGTCCATACCGTCGATGTCTTCGGAGTCGAAGTCGAGCATGTCGGTTAAATCATCGACAGTGGCTACAAAGTGGGTGGTGGGTGGGCGTTGAATTTCTTCATTGTCCGCATCCCAACCTTCCTGACCGTAGTCCGGCCAGGACTCTCCAGACAAAGAGAGAGACTTTAATGAGTTCAGGATATCACCAAAGGGCGAGTGCTGAAAGATGTCCGCGGCGGTGAACTCCATAACCGGCGCCCAGTCGGATTCGATTGGCAGGGGCGCGGAGGGTTCGGAGTCCGGACAGGAGTCCGGCACCCTGGAGTCACGGTCTTCGCAAAGGACAGGGATGGAGTTCGGCTCAATCGCCGTAGAGATTTCAGCCCCCGAGGCGGTGTCCAACCAACTGTCCTCGATCGGCGAATCCGGCTCCGGATTAAGGGTCGGAGCGGATGCTGGTGTGGCCTCCAGGGCACTGTTCGGCGGCAGAGCTAGATCATACCCATCGAGACAGTGCGGCACGCTCGGCTGTGGCTCGAATCCGTTGAAGATCAAGTCTCCGCGGACATCGGCCGTATAGTTCAAACTTCCAAATCTGACCTGATGGCCAGGGGTGTAGCTTTCGATCTGCTCCAGATGGCCTAGCGAATTGGCCCGCAGTGCAAAGCCGCCGAATACGAAGATCTGTCTGGGGAGAAAAGTCTCACCCTGGACTGCGTCGTTGCTGATGATTGAAGGAGCCATCGGGCCTATAGGTGACGACACAGAGGAACTCTCAATGAAAGCACCAATGTCGGTGTCAAAACCAGCGGATCTCGGGTAGGGGGTCCCGAACTGTGCGTCTAGGCGGATGGTAACAGGAGACAAGGGACACGGTGTTTTTACCCAGGTTCAGGCCCTCTCGATGGAGGTAATACCCTACTCCTGCTTGATTAATATTGATGATATGGGTAGTACAAGAGTAGATCTACCACGAGATCAGAGAGGCTAAACCCTAGAAGCTAGCCTATGGTATGATTGTTCTTCGTCCTACGGACTAAAACCCTCCGGTTTATATAGACACCAGATAGGGTTAGGGTTACACAGAGTCGGTTACAATGGTAGGAGATCTACATATCCGTATCACCAAGCTTGCCTTCCACGCCAAGGAAAGTCCCATCCGGACACGGGACGAAGTCTTCAATCTTGTATCTTCATAGTCTAGGAGTCCGGCCAACGGTGATAGTCTGGCTATCCGGACACCCCTAGTCCAGGACTCCCTCAGGGGCCACACCACTCCCCTTGTAGAATTCAGACTCCCCATGGGGGGGCACGTGCTACCCCCTTGTGGGCGGCCTGGCCTCTCCCCTATGGCCCATTACTTCCCCCGGGAGGTTCCGGTAACCCCTCGGTACTCCGATAAATACCCGAAACACTCCGGAACCATTTCAGTGTCCGAATACCACCTTCCAATATATCAATCTTTACCTCTCGACCATTTTGAGACTCCTCGTCATGTCCGTGATCTCATCTGGGACTCTGAACAACCTTCGATCACCAAAACACATAACTCATAATACAAATCTTCAACGAACGTTAAGCGTGCGGACCCTACGGGTTCGAGAACTATGTAGACATGACTGATACACATCTTCGGTGAATAACCAACAGCGGAACCTGGATGCTCATATTGGTTCCTAGATATTCTACGAATATCTTTATCGGTTAAACCGTAATGACAATATACGTTATTCCCTTTGTCATCGGCATGTTACTTGCGCGAGATTCATTCGTCGGTATGTTCATACCTAGTTCAATCTTGATACCGGCAAGTCTCTTTACTCGTTCGGTAATGCATCATCCCGCAACTAACTCATTAGTCACATTGCTTGAAAGGCATCATATGATGTGCATTACAGAGAGGGCCCAGAGATACCTCTCCGATACTCGGAGTGAAAAATCCTAATCTCGATCTATGCCAACCCAACAAACACCTTCGGAGATACCTGTAGAGCATCTTTATAATCACCCGGTTATGTTGTGATGTTTGATAGCACACAAGGCATTCCTCCGGTGTCCGGGAGTTGCATAATCTCATAGTCGGAGGAATATGTATTTGACATGAAGAAAGAAGTAGCAATAAACTGAACAATCATTATGCTAAGCTAACAGATGGGTCTTGTCCATCACATCATTCTCCTAATGATGTGATCCCGTTCATCAAATGACAACACATGTACATGGCTAGGAAACTTAACCACCTTTGATCAACGAGCTAGTCAAGTAGAGGCATACTAGGGACACAGTGTTTTGTCTATGTATTCATGCATGTATCAAGTTTCCGGTTAATACAATTTGAGATGAATAATAAACATTTATCATGAATACGGAAATATAAAATAACAACTTTATTATTGCCTCTAGAGCATATTTCCTTCACAGATAACTACCAGAGAGGGCCCACCAGGTGGGAACATCCCACTTGGGCGCCCCAGGGAGCCCAGGCACGCCCTAGTGGGTTGTGCCCTCTTCGGCCCACCTCCGGTGCCCCTCTTATGGTATATAAGTCATTTTGACCTAGAAAAAAATAAGGAGAGGACTTTCAGGACAAAGCGCCATCGTCTCAAGGTGGAACTTGGGCAGGAGAACTTTTGCCTTCCGGCGGAGCGATTCCGTCGGGGGAACTTCCCTCCCGGAGGGGGAAATCATCATCATCATCATCAACAACAACTCTCCCATCATGGGGAGGGCAAACTCCATCAACATCTTCAACAACAACATCTCCTCTCAAAGCCTGGTTCATCTCTTGAGCTCAATCTTTGTACCGGAACTATAGAGTGGTGCTTGTGGGTGACTAGTGTTGATTACATCTTGTGGTTGATTACTATATGGTTTATTTGGTGAAAGATTATATGTTCAGATCCATTATGCTATTTAATACCCCTCTGATCTTGAGCATGATTATCATTTGTGAGTAGTTACCTTTGTTCGTGAGGACACGGGAGAAATCTTGTTGCAAGTAATCATGTGAACTGGATATGTGTTCGATATTTGATAGTATGTATGTTGTGATTCCCTTAGTGGTGTCATGTGAATGTCGACTACATGACACTTCACCATATTTCGGCCTAATGGAATGCATTATGGAGTAGTTATTAGATGATGGGTTGCGAGAGTGACAGAAGCTTAAATCCTAGTTTATGTGCTATTTCGTAAGTTGCTGATTTGGATCCAAAAGTTTAAAGGTATGGTTAGATTTATTGTTAATACTCTTCTTGTAGTTGCGGATGTTC
>NC_041383.1:792675368-792680859 GCF_002162155.2 Triticum dicoccoides | reverse complement strand
AGTAAGAACAACACCTAAGAACCAGTTTACCCACATATCAAATTATCAAAGTAGCGAACACAACTCAAACCAATATGATGAAAGTGACTACATGAAATTCCCGTGTACCCTCAAGAACATTTTGCTTATCATAAGAGACCGTTTTGGCCTATCCTTTGCCTCATAAGGACTGGGCTACCTTGCTGCACTTTTGTTATTATTATCGTTACTTGCTCGTTACAAATTATCTTGCTATCAAACTACTCGTTACTTATAATTTCAGTGCTTACAGACATTACCTTACTGAAAACCGCTTGTCATTTCCTTCCGCTCCTCATTGGGTTCGACACCCTTACTTATCGAAAGGACTAGATTGATCCCTTATACTTGTGGGTCATCAGCCGACGCCGGAGATGACTAGTTGCCTCCGTGAAATGAACCAGCCCACCACCATGAGCTACCACCACGCCGTGCCAGCCCACATCCATGCTAGGACCCCGAGAGGGCGCCCCGAGCCGGCCTGCGGTGGCTGCGGTGTGCCACCAAGTTTACAGCCGACCCCCACGCAGCTCGTCAGCGCTAGATCCCGGTCCAGGAGCCGCCGCCGCCACGAGCACGCTAGCCACCATGCAACCTACGCCCTAGCCCAGCCGCCACCTCTCGCACCGCGCCGGAGCAGCCCGGAGTCAAGTCCGGATGGACTTGACCAGGACACCGCATCGTGACCCAACGGAAGAGCGACCACCACCCGCGCCGCTTGGATCCTATGAACAGAGGAACTCGCCACTACACTACTAGGAAAAGGCCTACTAGTGGCGCACCAGTTTTGCCTACTAATGGCGCACTACTGGTGCGCCACTAGTATTTTTATTAATGGCGCACCACTGGTGCGCCATTAGTATACCAGATACTAATGGCGCACCTGTAGTGCGCCATTAGTATGCCTAGAGGTGCGCCATTACTATCTCACTTAGTAATGGCGCACCACATAGGAGTGCGCCATTAGTAACAAATTTTTTTCAAAAGAAAATTTCAAATTTTTTTTATTTTTTTCTTAATCTCGGGTCACTATGGCTTAATCTCGGGTCAATGTGACTAATCTCAGGTCAAATCACACTCCGTGGTCAAACTTCCCGAAAGGTCACCCATCCTCACACTACTCCAGCCCAAGCACACTTAACTTCAAAGTTCTATCCAACCCCAGCACCAACGATTGGACCAGCGCACGGCGACCCCACCACGCGAGAGGGAGAAAGCGCCCCGCTACTGCCGAAGCCGGCCATGCTTTGCCCACTGGCACGAGCAGGCGGCAGCGAGGAGGGAGGAGGAGAAGGGAGGCTGCTGGTCGGAGGCGGCTAGGGTTTCTCCCATGTCGGCCGCGGGAGTGATAGAGGGAGGTCTCGAGGGAAAAAAGGTGAGCCCATTTTTTTAAAGCAACACAATGAATTTCAACCAATTGTTGAATAATATACTATGTGAATTAAATGCAGGAATAATCAGTAATATTTCCTAAGAAATTTGTTTCACAAGGTTGTTAGGAAAGTGGAATTCATTCTTTCCTACTCTTTCCGTTCCTAAATATAAGTCTTTATAAAGAGCAAAATGAGTAAATCTATGCTATAAACTACATCTATATATATATATATATATATATATATATATATATATATATATATATATATATATATATATATATATAGTTCATATTGAAATCTCTAGAAAGACTTATATTTATAAACGAAGGGAGTAATAGAAGTATATAGTACTAGTACGTACGCGCATGCCAGTCTCTCTGCACACACTAGGTCGGTGATATGCGGAACTTGAGGAAATAGTTGCGGGGCTGCACCATGCGAGCAAGACTAAGAGCATCTCCAGCCATTGGCCCTCCAAGGGGCGCATAAAATCGCCGCCTGGGGGCGAGCCGGCACAAAAGATTGGCCTGGGGGCGAGTGGGTTCCCAGTCGCCGCCCCCACACGCCGTCTAAGTTAAAAGAAAAAAATATTCGGCAAAGTTCGGCTAAACTCGGCTAAAATTCGGCAAACTTGGCATATACTAGACATGTTCGACAATTTACATAGCAAATTTATTAAAAAAAAGGCCGAAACTAAGGGGCGAAGAAGTCGCTGAACGCGGCGTAGTCGCCGCCATCACCGCCATCCTCGCCGTCGTCGGCGGCGGCCTTCTCCTCCTTGATGCAGCCGCCCCTGCTGGACCCCTGCTCGGCGTCACCATGGCAGACCGGTGGCTGTGGCGGCGCGTCGTCGTCATCGTTGTCGTCGAGGACGACAACGCCTCCTTCGTCGCGGCCCCGGCGGCGCTGTTCGTAGCGCTGCAGGGCGGCGCACTGGCGCTCCATATCCATCTTGAGATAGTCGTCGCGCACCCATTTCAGGGCCGCCTCCTCGTTGAGCTGCACATCGCCGTACTCCGTCTTCACGGCGGGGAGGCCCGGCTCCGTTTTCACGGCCACAAGCCCCGGCTCCGTCTTTGGTTTGACGAAGCGCGGAGGAGCCGACGAGGAGGCGCGCCGGCCTCCCTCATCTATGACGATGCCAGCGCTGTGAGTGCCTCGGTCGAGTGGCGTCTCCACAGCGGGCTCGGCCTTGACGCCGAGTGTTGGGGATATACATAACAGGTAGGCCCACGAAGGGTCGAAATATCATGAAGCGTGGGGTCCACACAACATGTGGGTCCAGGTCAATTTCATACAGACACACTGTCCACTCGGACAAGTAGCATACTATCCACTCGACCAAGCAACATACCATCCACTCGGATGACAGTACACCACTCGACCGTACGACTCACTCGGATATACGAAGACCAGCAGGCAGCAAAGCAGTGAGCATCTTTCTAATAGTAAAGGCTTAATAGTGGGCTGTCATTATAGCATTCATACCCCACTTTGTAACATAGGAGGTGAGGAGGTGGCGCACTCTATATAAGCCACCCCCCACCACTAGACTTGGGGGGCTCTTTTCTTCCATCTCTCTCTCTCTCTTCACCATTAGTCTCAGGACTTAGCTCAGGCATGGGATCCGTTCCCTTCCCTCATACATTGTAATCTCCGGATACATATACAGATAAAACAAAGCCTCTCCGGAGCACGAGACGTAGGGTTGTTATCTCCACCGTGAGAGGCCCGAACTCGCTAAAATCACTGTGTCACCCATTTGCGTCTCGATAGATCATGCTCCATTATCCTACCCCTCTCTTATTGTCGGAATCGTTCCCACGACAGTTGACGCCCACCGTGGGGCATGGCGTCTATCGAGCCATGATGCTGATGGCTTTTTTCATTCATATATGTTTAATTTTATGTTCATGCTGATCATATTGTTCGTCTTCGCAGTAAGTAATTGAAGCATCTCAAAGGTAGGGGAGAAGATACATCTTCACCTGACGCTGCCGGCGTGCATGACCGTTCACAAACGGATCAATCAGGAGATTTCTTTCTATACTATCCTCTTATAATCTAACAATCGTCTTGGATCTAAACAAGTCCGTTGTTGTCTTCCTGTACGAGCAGGCACTCATCGGGTTCAACAACTAAATCTTGTGATGAGTATATCAGACAAGAGACGCGGAAGGGAATATGGCACCGACGCGCTGCGCAAGGGTTGTAGCCACGAAAATATATTTTAGAGCATATGCACCCAGGCCCTCTCTATCTAGCCATCCATTTTTTGCTTTAAGATTCGTGCAAATATATTTCTCTTTTTTGTTTCTCCCACATAGAATATATCTTGAAGTTCAAACCTATGCGGCGTGACAAAGCTTTCTGAGTAGAATCTAGGATAAATCGTACAGATTTTTTGGTCAAACATAAATATACAAAATACGTTTTGTTTGATTAAAAAATCATATTTTTAATATTTATGTCGGACAAAAAATTCTGAAAGATTTATCCTAGATTCTAGTTAGAAAGATTTGCCATCCTGCATAGGTTTGAACTTTAAGATATGTTCTATGTGGGAAAAGCAAAAAAGAGAAAATTTCATATAGAAACTTAGTTGTGTCACACGGATCTTAAAGCAATATTGAAGAGTTAGGATAGGAGGGCCTGGGTGCATATGCTCTAAAAATCCACGTCCGTTGTAGCCATCGTCCGCACTCACGGCCAACAGCGCGCCGACCTGCTCCTCCTGCTTCCTCCTCTCCATCGAGCTCGGCCCGCCCGTCAGCCGGCTGCTACGACCACAGGCGCTCGGCCAGCGCGACGGCCCGCGCCGCCCGCTTCATCTTCTGCGTCGACCTCAGCTCGCCCGTCAACCGGCTGCAGCGACCGCAGACGCTCGGCAGTCTCTCTGGCGGCGCGGGTGCTCAGCTGTGGTCGAGCGGCGTCCCCAGCGGCGGCGGCAACCCCAGCGGTCGACTCACGGACCAGACACGGCACCAACGCCGGGGCTGTCCACGTCAACAAGACGGGAGCCGCCGGGTCGACTCGGCAGTCGGCACCACCTCGAGCTCCGCCCGCCCACAGACTCTCAGGAGAATGCCGTCCGGCACTGGGACCTGTCACGGGCCGCCTCACCTTGCGCTGGGTCCGAGTCAAAGCCGCTGCCGCCGGCGTTGCCAACCAGGGAGCTCTGCGCCCCTCCACTCTCCTAATCTTAATTCCTTTTCATTTATTTCCTGCATGCATGGGTTAAACGGCCGTGGGAAAGGGAAACTTCCCTTACATGCATGAAGGGCCTTAACTCTTGCTTAACTGCCGCTAATTAGCGCCTCCTGCATGTGCGTACAGGTTTTGGAGGTGGGCAACCCCATCAATGCATCGTAACGGCAGGCGTTGGCGAAACCTGGCGACCGATGGCCTTTGGCACCGCACGACGCCCTGGCGGTTCCTCGGTCCGACGTACGGCAAGCGCTCGCTGATAACCTGTATGATGGAGTCAACAGCACACGGCATCATCTGATGACGGCAGCAGCACACCGCCGCAACCGGAAGCTGGCTCTGTCGGTCTGCCCTCGCACACGACAGCGTCTTCCGCGCTGGAGGCACAAACCCGACGCGGCGTGAGGACCAGGAGTTGGCCATGCCGCCATGCTCCACAGCTTCCCCCTCCGACGTCGATGGTTCGGCGACAGCCCCTACGGGCGCTCGACTCATCCCTCATGTATCGTCTGCCCGGCGCGGCACGGGCACACACTGCCTCTGGCATCGTCCACTCGGCGGAAACTTCCACCAGTCGACGTGGTCACTCGATGGGACATGCTCACTCGGACCAAACCGGATCATAGGCACTTGGCCGCCCGTGCTCCGCTTCCTGGCCGCCCGTGCGTCATCGCTCGGCTGGACATGACCTCATCATTCGGCCGCCCTACACGCCGTGATGAAGCTGTTCGCATCATCATCAACTTGTCCGACTCGGCCGCCCCGCGCGTCGCCACTCGGTTGGTCACCTCATAACCACTCGGCCGCTCCGCGCGTCGCCATCAGTTGGTCACCTCATAACCACTCGGCCGCCCCGCGCGTCGCCATCGGTTGGTCACCTCATAACCACT
>NC_041383.1:792638360-792674713 GCF_002162155.2 Triticum dicoccoides | reverse complement strand
AGCTACAGTCCAGTACTCGCCTAAGTTTGAAAAAATCCTACCGAGTGGAGAGCAAACCTCCCACTCGGGGGCTTAGCTGCAGTCCAGTACTCGCCTAAGTTTGAAAAAATCCTACCGAGTGGAGAGCAAACCTCCCACTCGGGGGCTTAACTGCAGTCCAGTACTCGCCTAAGTTTGAAAAAATCCTACCGAGTGGAGAGCAAACCTCCCACTCGGGGGCTTAGCTGCAGTCCAGTACTCGCCTAAGTGTTTGAAATCCTACCGAGTGGAGAGCAAGCCTCCCACTCGGAGGCTTAGCTGCAGTCCAAGGACTCGCCTAAGTAGCCAAAATCCGACTGAGACAAGAGCAAACCTCTAATTCAAGGAGCTGCATCACAAGTATAATGTGCGCTCCATCCCTACCCGCAAGGACAGCGAGACGAAGGTTGACTGTCACCATCACCTCGTCACCACTCGACCACTCGCTTGCCTTCAGACAGCTAAGTCATTTTACATTCTGTTATTTCTGTCTTTATGAGTATCTTGTAATTCACACATCACGTTCACTCGGAGGCCACGTCACCGAGTGTACTTCTACGCTCGGCTGCTTATTTTCACATACTTGCTTAGTAATGGTTATGTGACTCACGAGTCTAGCTTCCATTTTTTCGCATACATCATTCACGAACACCATGTGTCGTTCTTCATTTCGAGTTTGCATCGGTCCTCCGGGGCTACAACTCAGTCGAAACACTACACTTCCATTTTATTTGAGCCAGTATTCCAATGAGTTCAGTCGGATCCGTCGCTTCGACAAGTTCGAACGGATCCTTCGCTCTTTCAGACTGTTGCTGGTTAACCAGCAGGCCCCTTGCACTCCCAACGGGTGTCTATGGGTGTTATTCACACAAATCATTTCAGCACACATCAAATTTCCTCGAGAAATGATTTCGTTGGCTTGTACCATTTTTTACACAAGTTACGCGATCACTCGACGGCCCTATGCGCCAACTTCATCGCTGCTCGGACTCGGTCACCGTACGGTCCCAGCGCACCACAACACCGACCTTGTCGCTCTGTTGACTTCAAACACATCCGGCCAACCCCTCTGCGGAATTCTCTTCATCGTATCAATGATATAGACCTCATCGGGCATGAGACAGATAAGTCCCTTTCATAATTAAACTTCACACTTCACTCTTTTGGGAGTTTGCCTCTTTCGAGCATCACTCGGAAGCTTCTCCTCATCTTTTCCTGAGTCCGACTCAATGAATTGCAAATCATCCATTCAAAACTATATTTCTCGTATTCCGACATGTCCGTTGTTGAAGCCTGTAGTACGCTCGGGGGCTACGCCGCACCCGGGGGCTACATCTCATTTGGAATGACACTCTCCTGAGTGGTCGAGTACTTCATCACCAGTCAGATCCTTCACTTCAACAAGTGCATTCGATCCGCCACTTTGACAAGTTTAGTAATCACCCAGACTCTCTGCACGCCATCTTCATTCCTACTCAGAATCAGTTGGCACACCGGTCTTCTCGCGCCGCAACCACGTTACACTAACCTCGTCACTACATAAGCTTCGAAAGCATTCGACTAAGTCCTCCGAAGACCATTTTCGCCATCCGGTGGCACACGACTTCGCCTTAGCCGCCCCGCGCGCCGCCACTCGGTTGTGCACGTCTTCACCACTCGGCTGCCCCGCGCATCTTCACTTGGCTAGATATGTAGTCCTACATTCGACCACTTCACACATCATCACCATTCGACCGCTCTGCGCGTCGCCACTCGGTTGCACGCGTCTTCACCACTCGACCGCCCCGCGCGTCGCCACTCGGTTGTACACATCATCAGCCCTCTGCCGCCTCGCGCGTCACCATCAGTTGGACATGTCTTTACCTCTACACCCCCAGCACGGGAACGACTAAGTTACTCATATGTTCAAACCTCATATCACACTCTGTAGCAAGCTTACCTCCTTCGAGCATCACTCGGGGGTTACGCACGACAGTTGGCCATGTCACTCTCAGGGGTTACTCCCATTTGGTCAACCTATTGATCACATCAGGAATATTCTTCTGACCATACATGCTCGATTCGCCGTAGATTTATAAGTGAAGCAAGTCCACTCGGACAAATACCCCTTTCACGCCAAAGGGTGAAAATGAAGCTCCTCTACGGATACAATATACTCTTGCAAGTACCCCTTTCACGCAAAATCTAACGGTCAATATAAGAAGAACCACTAGAACGATTACTCCCTGGAGTATCGAGCTTTTTTTCTACAGTCGGCAGTTTCAAGGCCGAATTCATTCATCTTGCCGAGTGCACAAAGATCACTTGATTGATCCAGTTCCAGATTGAATTTATTTACAGTGCCAAGTGCACGAAGATCAGTCCCACTGACTTAGCTCCAAGCTGAGCTTATTTATCATGCCAAGCGCTTGAAGATCCATCCGATTGACTCAATTTCAAACAAAGATATTTACCCTGCCGACTGCATGGAGGTTCACCAGGAAACTTAAACCCTCTGCCAGACTCATCTAGTCCGACAGAGGCTCGGGGACTACACCCAGTGGGTGCACTCAGCGTGCCCCCACTGGAAGAGAACTTAGAAAGAAACATTTTGCTCGATGCAAAACCAGCTCCAGAGTTACTCGACCTCCGAGTTAGAGAAGAACAAGTTCGATCAGTACCAGCTAAGAAGATTTTTAGTTCTCTCAGACGGCGGTCTCGGGAACTACACCTAGCAGGTGCACTCAGCGTGCCCCCACTGGAGTAATCTCCACTCGGTACGGCCTGACCAGTCTGAGTGATGAACAACAACAAAAAAGACAGGCTCTAAGACTCCCGCCGACTGCCCGCAGTCGATGGCAGTCTCGGGGACTACACCCAGTGGGTGCACTCAGCGTGCCCCCACTGGAATGGTATCCACTCGGAATGGTCCGCCCGGTCCGAGTGACGGCCAAACAACAAAAAAAGACACGTTCCAGGCGTGAAGAAATTCCGAGTAATTAGTTACTCGATGCAGGCCCAGCTCCAAATCACTCCAAAAAAAATTCTATAAGGTGAGTTTAACGCTCCTCCGTGGACCTGTTTTGAGCCTTCTTCTAGGACTCAAAGCATGAAACTCACAAGTGTGGATCTAAAACCGACTCGTATTGACGTTCCTCCGGGATAAGGATGGCATCTCTCTAAGAGAGCAGTCCATGTGTCAATCTGGTTGCACAGATTTAATGACACACCCATACTCAGATCACGAGTTAACCTCTTCCGAGAGATGAACGGATGTCACCAAGTTGCTCCTCACAGACACTTACCTCGATCAGTCGGGAAGCATGGTGCCGGAATCCATTGAGACTTTGTTCAAACCTTGGTTGTCTGAAAGCGCGACGACATGTACTGAGTATTTCTGTAATCACTCGAACCAAACTGTGTCTTGCACCAACTCGTTCTGCAAAATCGCAATCGATTCAGGGGCTAATGTTGGGGATATACATAACAGGTAGGCCCACGAAGGGTCGAAATATCATGAAGCATGGGGTCCACACAACATGTGGGTCCAGGTAAATTTCATACAGATATACTATCCACTCGACCAAGCAGCATACCATCGACTCGGCTGACAGTTCACCACTCGACCGTACGACTCACTCGAATATGCGAAGACCAGCAGTCAACAAGGCACTTGAAGCATCATCCTAGTAGTAGGCTGAGTTATAGCATTAACGCCCCCACTTGTAACATAGGAGGTGAGGGGGTGGCGCACTCTATATAAGCCACCCCCACCACTAGACTTGGGGGGCTCTTTTCTTCCATCTCTCTCTCTCTTCACCATTAGTCTCAGGACTTAGCTCAGGCATGGGATCCGTTCCCTTCTCTCATACATTGTAATCTCCGGATACATATACAGATAAAACAAAGCCTCTCCGGAGGATGAGACGTAGGGTTGTTATCTCCACCGTGAGAGGCCCGAACTCCCTAAAATCACTGTGTCACCCATTTGCATCTCGATAGATCATGCTCCATTATCCTACCCCTCTCTTATTGTCGGAATCGTTCCCACGACAGCCGGCCCTCTCTAGGCGCGCCCAAGGGGGGAGTCCTACTCCCACCGTAGGACTCCCCCTTCCCAAGTTGGAGTAGGAGAGGGAAGGGAAGGAGGAGTAGGAGAGAAGGAAAGGGGGGCCGCACCCCCCAAACCTATTCCTATTCGGCCTCCTGCCCAAAGGGGGGGGGGCGCACCAGCCCCTTGTGGGCTGGTGGCTTCCTTCTTATGGCCCATAAGGCCCATAACTTCTCCCCGGCAAATTCCCGTAACTCTCCGGTACTCCGATAAGTACCCGAATCACTCAGAACCTTTCCGATGTCCGAATATAGTCGTCCAATATATCGATCTTTACGTCTCGACCATTTAGAGATTCCTCGTCATGTCCCCGATCTCATCCGGGACTCCGAACTACCTTTAGTACATCAAGAAAAAAAACTCATAATATAAATCGTCACCGAACATTAAGCATGTGGACCCTACGGGTTCGAGAACTATGTAGACATGACCGAGACGCGTCTCCAGTCAATAACCAATAGCGGAACCTGGATGCTCATATTGGCTCCCACATATTCTACGAAGATCTTTATCGGTCAAACGGCATAACAACATACGTTGTTCCCTTTGTCATCGGTATGTTACTTGCCCGAGATTCGATCGTCGGTATCTAAATACCTAGTTCAATCTCGTTACCGGCAAGTCTCTTTACTCGTTATGTAATGCATCATCCTGCAACTAACTTATTAGTCACATTGCTTGCAAGGCTTATAGTGATGTGCATTACCGAGAGGGCCCATAGATACCTCTCCGACAATCGGAGTGACGAATCCTAATCTTGAAATACGCCAACTCAACAAGTACCTTCGGAGACACCTGTAGAGCACCTTTATAATCACCCAGTTACGTTGTGACGTTTGGTAGCACACAAAGTGTTCCTCCGATAAATGGGAGTTGCATAATCTCATAGTCATAGGAACATGTACAAGTCATGAAGAAAGCAATAACAACATACTAAACGATCAAGTGCTAAGCTAACAGAATGGGTCAAGTCAATCACATCATTCTCCTAATGATGTGATCCCATTAATCAAATGACAACACATGTCTATGGCTAGGAAACTTAACCATCTTTGATTCAACGAGCTAGTCAAGTAGAGGCATACTAGTGACACTTTGTTTATCTATGTATTCACACATGTACTAAGTTTCCGGTTAATACAATTCTAACATGAATAATAAACATTTATCATGAAATAAGGAAATAAATAATAACTTTATTATTGCCTCTAGGGCATATTTCCTTCATTTTTCTATCCTACCTGCAAGTTAGAAACAGAATATTACCACCATCGAAACCGCTGAGAAGCCGCTAAGTGCTCAAGGTTAATTATATCTTACCCGTGTAGCACCTTGTCCGTGTCCTCCCACTCCGGCGGGTGTGGCTGGAACAAACCAAACTGGCGGAACACCCGATGTGGCAGGTGAAGCTCAACCGCCCAGTTGCGTATGAGTGGGCACCGCATATGGCAGAGATCCCTATCCCTAATGCACATCGGATTCAGCGTAAACTCTATAGGGTTACCAAAACTCTCTACTTTTCCATACGGCTCCCATTCCACCTGCAAAATGGGATATAATGCAAAATTGATATCGAGTTATGATAGAAGCATGATGATCACTTATGCAATGTCGATTCATCTGCTCAGGCGTGATCGTGTCCAGCTCGCTCTTGTACAACTTGTACATGACCGACGGATCATCTGTCGTCTCATTTAACACATACTACTTGTAAGCCCAAGTGGGGCGCCGTAGTGGGTCGTTTTTGTCGTCCCAATCCTCATACTTCACGGTCTTCGGTCGTCCAACCGGCAAACGCTCCCAGCTCCATATGGAAAGTGCGAGCATACAACCACCAATACCTCCAGATGTCCTACAACAGGCTTCGTCCAGCTGCACATAAAACAGAACATGGTTGAATTAACAGCAAGATCGCATTGATAATGTAGCAATGAAGTGAAAATGAAACAACTTCATACCTGTTGATACAAGTAAGCTAGTGTCGCCGAACCCCAACTCCATTTGCTATCGAAGACGGTCAACGCCTTCAGCCACATCCATGGAGCATTCTTGCCTGTGCCATCAGCAAACATAGTCCTGAATATCATGTACCACATGTAGACACGGGCATATGTCTTGACCGTCTCCTCATTAGCATCCTCAGGGCAAGTACCAAAGTTTGATGTAATCCACGTGAAAGGAGCACCGGCTGCGACTCTTTCCTTCTTCTTGTCTTCTGCTTCTGGTTCCCGAGGCTCCGGAGGAACCATACCGATAAGGGCATGCATCTGCGTGTGCCACCCATCAGAATCGGTGTTCATACATAAAGGGTTCCCATCGATAGAAAGACCGGTGATCATAGCCATATCCTGGAGCGTCACGGTCATCTCCCCGGTCCGAAGATGGAAAGTATGTGTCTCCGGCCTCCAATGATCAATAAGCGCGGTGAGTGTTGCAGCATTGTTGGGTGGCGTCGACCGGCTGACCAACTGAATGAAAGGAAGAAGTCCTGTCTCCCTTACATACGTTGTGTACCGCTCATCATAGCGCATCCACCCAAGGGTGACCCCGTGAGACCGAAGCTTCAGAGGTGCAAACTCCTACAAACAAACAAACAAATCATTACATATGGGGCATTTGTGTTTGAAATAAACATGAAATTCATCAACTTTCATTATTACCCGCTGCTCCACCGACATAGCGTACGACCGGTGTTGTTTGTCCCAGTGATCATCGAGAAGCCAAACCATCCTAACAATTTGAAAAAAAACTTTCTTGTCAACACAATTATCTTTCGAATACAAATAAACTAAAGTACGCCTACTATATGCAAAATTCAAAGCATATGTATCCAAAGCATTCTTGTCAATACAAATATAATTTCAACACAAATAAACTAAACTAGGCCTACTTCATGCAAGATTTAATACGAATCTCTTTTCCATATAAAATAACATGTCAACCTATGTATCCAAACCATATCTTTTCAATAAATTATACTAAACTAGGGTTGCTAAATTAGGTACATGCAAGATTATAATACATGGAACATTCAAATCAAATCAAATCAAAAAAGGGTTCCTCAAAATCTTCAAAATAACAGACATTATATGGATAGAAAGAAGGGGATCAAAGGAGGGTACCTTCTAGGATGGATTGGTGAAGGAATCCACGGACCAAATCGTCAGATCTGATGGATTTGGGAGAGGGGATTGAGAGGGGGAGTGGAGAGGGCCGCCGCCGCGGCTTCTTCTGTTCTTCTGTAACTGCTGCAATGGGTGGGTGGGGGAGGAGAGGGCCGCCGCGGCTGGATCTAAGTCACAGTGCAGCGCCCGATGGCTAGGCGCTGCACATTACATGTGTGGCGCCTAGCTCCGAGGCGCTGCACTGCTGGGTGCAGGGCCCAGGCCTGCCATGGTGGACTGGCGTACAACGCCCCCGTGCTAGGCGTTGCATAGTAGGGTGTGGCGCCTGCGTGGCGGGCGCTACACAAAAATGTCAGGGACGTGAAATAGTTTCACGCGCAGCTCATTGTGGAATTGATTTCATCCTGAGGTCAAACTTGTCAAATTTTCCCCCGGGATCTAGTTTTTTTGTGTGCGAGCAATTTATGGTACAAAGTGGCGAACCGCTTGTCGGAGAAAGCGGGACAACAATCTTGAAGATCATCGGCCAACTCCTTAAGTCCACATGCCCTATAGAAGTTCGAACAAAAGTGCCTCATGCACCATCGATGGTGCAACGGAGCATGCCCGGGAATGTAAATCTCCACCGCGTTAAGAATTCCTGGATACCGATCCGATATGACACAAATTTCTCTTTGAGCGGGTAACACCTCCGTCCTCAAAAGACGCAAAAACCACTCCCAGTTGTCATTATTCTCCACCTCAACCAAAGCAAATGCCAATGGCAACACCCGGTTATTGGCATCACTAGCTATTGCAACCAACAAGGTGCCCTTGTATTGTCCGGTCAAGAACGTGCCATCAATGGCGATGACCGGCCTACAGTGTTCGAAAGCCCTCACGCATTGCTCGAATGCCCAAAATGCACGGCCAAATACTCGGACTTTCCTTCCTTCATGAACTGTTGTTTGGTGCCCATGAGGCTCGACCACATGAACCATGCCCAGGTTTGTCGCGGCCATGGCTAGCAACAACCTAGGGATTCAGTTGTATGCTTCCTCCCAAGTACCATACAACATCTTAAATGCGGCTTGCTTCGCCTTCCATGCCTAGCCGTACTTCACCTTTTAATGAAAGATGGCTTTCACAAGGTCAATGACATGTTGGACGCTCATTGTTGGAAGTTTGGATATTGAGTTGGAGAGCCTGTAAGCGATGAACTCGGACGTGAGTTGTCTATGGTCTTGTGACACAATCTCGCCATTCACCCTTTTGCCTCGGCACATGTGAGTTGGCACACAATTCACTACGTGCCAAGTGGGACCTCCTTTCCATGGTCTTGCACGCACAATCCACGGACATATTTCATCTTCACATGCACATGCAACCGTGTAGCGCACATTGACGTCCGAGTGCACCACCTTGTGTGGACGATAATGCGTAACCGATTAGTTGTCGAGCCACATCTTCAATTCCAAGAAGGTTTCGAACTTAGACCCTTTTGCAATCCAGTTCTTGTCATCTCCCAGATCACAGTGAGAGCTTGGCCTAACCCCAACAGATATGCATTGGCCACCACATACCACGGCTTCATCTCCTAAATCACAATGATATTTGTCGAGATCACCCACATTGTTGTCATGGAGATCAACTTCATTGTCATCGTCCGCATACTCATCATTCTCCTCTTGCAAAGCTTCATCTTGGTTGCTTGTAAACAGGCTCAATGTTGGCCTCACTTCTTGGTCAAAAGAGGTTCAACAATTTCATCTCGCTTCAAGGGTGGGGGAGCTACTAGCAACCAAAGGGGAGGGGTTCCGGTTCAAGTCCAAATGCAACCTTGTATCAACCTTCTTCATTGCAAATAACTCAAGAGCCTTGTCTAGTGATTCGGCCACTATTTCCTTGTATGCAACCCAACGTTGCTCCGAGTTGACACGCATTGTCTTCCAACGGATGTGCATTCGAAAACCTACATTATGCCTTCCCTCCAACTCAATGATATCACTAGGGTCCATCCAATTCAAATCTTTCCTCACTTGTTGCAACAGCTCCGCATAGCAAGGACTACTATCAAACACCACGTCAAGCTCATCCGGGTCCGGTTCAATATTGCCTTTCAAGAAGGCGTCTTTGTCCCCATGATGAACAAACACACATGTTCTTCCCATCCCTATAAGCATTCAAACAACACAACGTAACATTGCTTCCATGAGTACTAATCCAAGGATTAACAAGGAATACAAACCCTAAAATATATATCAAACAACAACCCTAACCCTAACCCTAACCATAACCCTAGCCCTAAACCTAACCCTAGCATCAACATAAGAACACCCATAATAATAACCCTAACATACTAACAAAGCCTAATCATAGGAAATTGGCAAACAAACATCTCACATCTCCATGCAAATCTCTAGATCCAAACAAAACTATGGTTCCCCAAACTAGCAACAAATGAGCAAAATGATAACATTACTTGGATCAAAACAAGGGGATCAGAGAAGATTACCTTGAGGGAGGGTTTGACTTCGAAATCCACGGACAAATTCGACAAATTTGCAATATTTGGGAAAGGATTTGAGAGGGGGGGGAGAGTGGGAGAGGGGGCAAATCTCGGGTTGGGGTGTGTGGGGTGGGGGGAGTGGGGGAGGGGGGCCAGCCGAGTGGCTGGATAAGTCACAGTGCAGCGCCCGAGCGCCAGGCGCTGCACTTTAAATGTGTGGCGCCTTGCTCTGAGGCGCTGCACTGCTGGGTGCGGGCTTAGGGGCTGCCACGGTGGACAGGCGTGCAACGCCCCAGAGGTAGGCGCTGCACAGTAGGGTGTGGCGCTTGCGTGGCGGGCGCTACATAAAAAGGTCATCGGCGTGAAATAGTTTCACGGGCAGTTCACTCTGTGATTTGATTTCGTCCCGAGGTCAAAATTGTCAAATTTGCCTGCTCACGCGGCTGGCTGCACTGGCACATGACACGCTGTACCAGCCTCGCCTCGCCTTCCCAAGCACCTCTCGAGCTGCCGTTATCCCAGTCCAAGCTAGTCGCCTGAAGGAAGAAAAAGAAAGAAGAATAAGAAGATGAAGAGAGACTTTCATGTGGGGTCTGTGCGTTTGAGGAATTAAATTTGAGGGTTTTGGTTTGGTCCGGTCACAGTTAATTTCTTAAATTTGAAGAAGCTAAGTTTGAGGAGGCAGATAAAGACTTAAACTATAAACGATCGGCTAAACATGCTCTTATGAATTTTCATTGGGACCGACATTTTCCATAAGAAAGGAATATTGCCAAGTTGGGCCCTTTTTTTTGGAACGAAGACGCTAGAAGCGTCCGGCTTTAAATTAATAAAGCTATCAGGCCAGCATCACAATAGTACTTAGGTTTTACAGACAATAACAAAAACAACATGAAAGTTCAAAGAGGCCTCAAGGAGCCAAGGTTACAACTGATAGGAAACCAACATCAATCACACCCCTATCCTCGACTACCCCTAAACCAAAAGGTGATACCATCTATGGAGGCTGTCTTGCGGTAGACAAAGTGCTTCTCATCTTCTCCAGGGCCTCCGACATCTGCTCAGCATCTCGGTGCTTCCCCAACAGTGTCCACATCTGTAAGAAGAGATGGCATTTAAAGATAACATCAGTGCGGTGAGCAGGGAACTTCTTTTCAATCGTCATTTTATTCCTAATAGTAAATAACGACCATAGTAGCGCCCGTACGCATCTCCAAACTATACGACCACTAGATCCTTTCTAGGTTTGAACTGTTTGGAGCAAATCGGCTCCCGACGCCGGGCTCCATTTTTGTTGGAACGCTTCCCTCACGACGCTCCATGCAAATCCAGCTAGCGCACACTGAAAGAAAACATGGTTCGCATCCTCGTGATTCCCACACACGATACACGTACCATTGGACGGTCCATTCCTTTTGGCAACGTTGTCTGCCGTTGGGAGGCGATTTAAACATTTGCCGTAGGAAGACTTTTATCTTGAGAGGAATCCCTGCCTTCCACAATCCCCTGGAAATATCCAAGGTGTTTCCTTCCACCATCTTGGCGTATAAGGACTTCACCAAGAACTTACCAGAGGCGGTCAGTCCCCAGGAGACCGCATCAGCTCCTGAGCTTAGCGTCTCCGACCCGATTCTCGCTAACAGCTCATTCCACCGCCCTTGATCACTATCTGTCAGGGGCCATTTAAAGTATGTGGCTGGTGGCGACGCTCTAAGGGCCTCCCCTACCAGAACTTTCGTATCTATCACAAGCTGATAAATGGAGGGGGAAACCTGCCACAGCGGATGTGGGTCGATCCAGCTATCAAGCCAAAACCGCGTCGACATCCCGTTCTGAACTTCAAACCGACCCTCTACCGCAAAGGCCGGACGGACCGCCTAGATCCCATTCCAGAACGTCGAACCTTTGCATTTGGCGTTGAATACATTCCCGTCCGGAAAGTATTTAGCCCTGAGAATGTCAGCCCAGAGCCCCGACTCTTTTTGGGCAAGGCACCACCACCACTTTGTTAAGAGGGCCATGTTTATCAATTTGGAGTTAATGATCCCCAAGCCGCCAAACTTTTTAGGTCTGCAGACGGCCGCCCACCTAACTAAATGGTACTTCTATTTGGTTCTGGTCCCTTCCCAAAAGAACTTGGAACGAGGCCTGTCACTCTTAGCGTGAACCCCATCCGCTAAGAGAAACATACCCATGGTGAAGAGGGGCAAGGAAGATAAACTAGTATTGGTTAGTATTAATCTTGCCGTCGAGGACATGAACCTCCCTCTCCACGGGCTCACCTGATTGGCCACCTTGCCATATAACGGCTCCCATTCCATTATCGACAGTTTCCGGTGGGAAATCGGTAAACCGAGGTACTTAATTAGGAAGCCCCCCAAGCTTACAATTAAGTAGGTTGGCCGCATGCGAACTTTCCTGCTGGCTCATCCCAATGTAAATAACCTCGCTTTTGAGGAAGTTAATTTTCAAACCAGACAGGGGTTTGAAGGTTATAAGCAAAAACTTGATCGTCGCTATACTATGCAGATCCGGCTCAAAAAGGAGCATAGTGTCGTCGGCATATTGCAAATACGTGACCCCACCTGGAATAAGGTGATCCACCATGCCTTTGATGTGACCAGCCGCCCTGGTTTTGTCAATCATTGCCGAGAAAACGTCAGCCACGAAATTGAAAATCAGTGGCAAACCAGGGTCCCCTTGACGGAGTCCCCTCTTATTACGGAAAAATTTCCCCATTTCCCCATTGATTGTGACCGTTGTCTGCCCACATGAGATGAGGTGCATGATCCGGTGCACAAAGCCTGCCTCAAAACCTTTTTTAAGGAAGACTTCCCGAATAAACTCCCAGTTTACTCGGTCGTAAGCTTTTTCAAAATCGAGTTTAAGCAGGATCCCTTTCCCCTTAATACGCTTAAGCTCATGTACTATTTCTCCTAACGCAATGAGACCTTCGAGAATGTTGTATCCTTTCAGAAACGAAGTTTGACTTTTCAGGATAACTCGCTGGGCCACTAGCGCAAGACGCGTAGCGTAGGCTTTTACGCAAAGTTTGAAATGAACGTTGATCAAAGTGATAGGCCTAAAAAGTCAAATATTATCAGCGCCCTTAACTTTAGGAATAAGACTAATAGCACCGTAATTGAGACGCGCCAAGTCGACCGAACCAAGAGCAAACCCATTAACTAAGGCATAAAAGACATGCTTAAAACAAGGCCAATTTTTTTTAAAATAGGCTATCGACCAGCCGTCAGGCCCTGGTGCCGTATCAGTTTTCATATCAGCCAAAGCCCGGTCGATCTCTTCTGGGAGGAAAGCAAGGGCCAGCCCATCATTTTCCACCTGGGAAACCCTATATGACGGCTCCCAAAATCCTTCTTGAAGGCTCACAACCGTTACTTCGGCCGTCCCCAGAAGGCCTATGAAGAAATCGTAGATGTGTCTAACTATATCCGCCTGAGTCAGGAGGAGCCCGTCCTCGGAATTGAGGTGGAGGATAAGACTTTTCCTTTTCCTACCATTGGCAAACGCATGGAAGTATCCCGTGTTAGCATCTCCTATTAACTCTGGAAGCAACCAACCAATGCTTTTACCCTTGTTTCTTAAATAAAACTTGTATGACTTGATGAAAAAAAATATGAACCACTCGCTCATGAAATTTGCTGCAAAGTCATCTCTGATGAAATGCTATTTGCCATAATTTCTAAACTAGGGAAATTATTTCGCTTAGACAGTCATAAGTAAACAAACCAACCCCAACTCGTAACCACATCTACTCACTACTAGGAAAATGCTTATAGGTAGACATTTAGCAGTAGCGTTGGTTAGATACCCATCGCTACTGCTATTTAGCAGTAGCGCCGGCCAGCACAAGCGCTACAAGTGCACGTTAGCAGTAGCGCTGGATTTCAAAGCCAGCGCTACTGCTAATGGGCCACGCTCTCGGGCCCCCGTTGCAGCTTTAGCTATAGCGTTGGGCCGCCTACCCCGCGCTGCCGCTAAGCCCACCTCTCTGCTTCCCCCCGCGCCGGCCCGCGCACCACCCCTCCCCTCACTCACACTCACACGCTCACACCAGATCGAATCCCAGTCGTCCCCCGATCCGTCCGCTGCCCCTGCGTCCTACTCCGGCCGCCCTCCCCGGTGTCGGCCCTCCTCCCCTGCCGGCGGCCCCCCCGCACCAGCCCTCCTCCCCTGCCGGCCGCCCCCCGCACCGGCCATCCTCCCCCGCCTGTCGCCCCCTGTGTCGGCCCTCCTCCACCGAGAGGTATACTCCTCCCTCCTTCCTCCTCCTCCCTCCCTCCCTAGTTATAGTTATTAGAGAGTAGTTAATTTTTAGGTGTTTCAGTTGAATTTGTAGGTGTTTTAGTTAAATAATGTAGGTGCTTTAGTTGAATTTTTAGGTGTTTTAGTTAAATTTGTAGGTGTTTTACTTAAAAAGGTAGGTTCTTAGAATAATGTAGGTGTTCTTAAAATAATGTTGAATTTGTTTTAGGTGTTTTAGTTGTTTTAGGTGTAGTTAATAGAATTTTAGGTGGTTTAGTTGTTTTAGGTGTGGTTAACAGAATTTTAGGTGTTTTAGTTGTTTTGGGTGTAGTTAACAGAATTCTAGGTATTTTTTTAGTTAAAGCAATTGTTGTTATTTTTTAGTTAAAGCAATTTTTCCTGTTTTATGCAAATTTGCAGTGGACATGTCATATTTTGAACATGTCACATTTTGGACAATGTCATATTTTTCTGAGTGGCCTATGTTTTGCCAGAAATGTCGATTCATTTATGTTCTGGCAAATTTTAGGCGCTCAATTGGTCCTGTTTTTAGCAAAGGTCATGTCATATTTTGCTAAGTGTTTATTAATTTTGTTTTCATAATTAAGCATTTTGTTCTCGACGTCGACGATGCCTACCCCGCATCCTCGTCGTCGACTCGGCGGAGGACTCCTGCTTGAGCCGAGGGGCCATGTCCGGGACTGGGCTCCGCCGGGCTGGTACTGGGTTGTGCTACCTTCTGGTGAGCGCAGCTTAGTGAGGAGCCAGCCCGTCGTCGACTGGAGCTTCTTTGGTGGCGGTCACGTGGGGCTGCATCGGTGGAGAGGCTTCAGTCCCCCGCGCAGGTGGTTCAACACCGTGTCACGAAGGAGAACGCGCACGTCCAGCGCTACTTGGTTGCATTGGTGAACGGCCGGTTCTCCAATACCTGGCAGATTATTTGGGGATCTCACCTGAGCTATGATCCGGTGATGGTTCCTTCTCTTTGGGTGTCCACCGCGGCCCGCTAAACCTAGAGGAGCTATTATTCGAGATGTATTAGTCTTATTATATGATGATCTTTGCTACAAACTACTATATATGTATTTGATGATGGATTATTAATTACCTATTAGTTATTTGCTTATTGAATGCAAAAGATGAGCGCGGTTTGTGCTACAAACTACTACATATGTATTCATGATGGATTATTAATTACCTATTAGGAAATTTCTAACGACGAAAGGGAATTCGCTATGTGCGATTACTGCGAAGATAAGCGCGGTATGTGCGACATGCCTCACCTGGTAGAAGGTGTAAAACGGGCGCTTCAACATCAAGCTCCAAGAGACATTCGATGTTGATACGATACGCAACGATGACAAGTTTTTTATGTTATTTTTGCATGACTTCTCTGCTTCTTCAACGTGTAATTTCCGTCTTTTACAATTCGACTAGCTTATCCCATGCCATGCAAGACACTATGTCTTGGAGAAGATGGGTTTTGAAGATCATGAAAGCACGGAGACAAAGATAATTTAACTAAGGACCCATCATGGTTATGATTTTGCTGTAAAACTATACAATTCTGTGAACTCATCCAATTTTGGTTGCCCGAATTGGGAAGCCCTTTCCAAGGCGTATGATTTTCATTAGGGTATGCTTCTCACCTTCGATCTTGGTGATCCTGACATCGACAAAAATGATATGACCATTTGGGTCCTTGTTGACACGCTTCCAGTTCTACCGATGTGTGAGTTGCTTAAACATATTTACTAAGTAATTTATATTGTTAATTTCAAAATATTTGACAGCTTATTTCCATTGACAGCTTATTTTCATTCTTCAAAAAATGTACGGAAGATGGTAGACAGAACCTACTACTACAATGATGAAGCACAATTAACTTATAAGGAGAAAGATTGTCTTATCACTTTTTTTACTGATCTTGAGAATTACAATAGCTATTATCGAATTCCCCAAAATTATGGTCCATATGTGCCACTAGTGCACGCGGTGTGCTACGGTAACATCAATGGAGATATCATGGTAAGATTTTCTACTATTACGACATCCGTGCATCTTTGAACATTGCTAACTACATTGCTAACTACAAAGTTATTACTATGTTTTTGAACAGAAAATCCCGATGGATTGTGTGCCTCATCTGATGTTGCCAAGAGGTCGCGTTGAAGTTATGAGCTTACGGCCACCACGGCCAGGTCATCCACAATATCCACATCACTCCTGTCCATACCGGATTTCTAAAAGCGAGGAAGCCATGATAATAAATGATTGGAAAAAAATGTTTCAACCATCGTACAGAGCTACTTGGAAGCAACATTGTGCGTAGGCCAAGACTTGGAGACAGGATGATCCCCATTCTTCGTTATGGAGAGTTCACTTTCCTTAATGAAGAGTCAATGCCTATCTTGTTTCATGATATTTTACCTAAGAGAGGGTAGAGTAGGTCCTATGAGAGGAGTAGGTCCTAAGTAGAATGTGTTATTATGTGCTATAATGTGTTAGAGTTGATGAGGAGGATGAGGAGTTGTGATTATGACTAGTGACCAACTTGTTATATATATGATGTCTCATTGACGAACATTGTTTGGTGGTGATGACTACTGGTAATGAATATGCTATTTAAACAGACTAGTTCATGATGAGTTGTTATTGTATAAAAGATATATCTGTTTAAACATGTACAACGTCAAAATATTAAAAAGAAAACATAAATGTTAGCAGTAGCGCTGGCCTAAAAACGCGCTACTAGTAGTTGAACTTACCAGTAGCGCTGGTCTATAAACACGCTACTACTAGAAAATAGCTGTAGCGTCGTAGCAGTAGCACTGGTACCCGCGCTACTGGTAAGCTTTTCTCTAGTAGTGACTGCATAGCATAAGTGGGAGGCCCACATATGTCCACATAATTTTGACGGGACAAGTGGACTTCCCACATGATCTCACGTCAATGATAGACTTAGCTAACACTATAAAAAAAACACTTTCGTGATATTATAGCCCAAACAAAAACTTTTTCTGTCATGGATGTGACACTTCTATGATAATAATTGTGACAAAAACATGTATTATTGTAGATGTGGTGGGCTCCTATTTCCATGTCAAAACATTATGACAGAAAATGGGCATCATGGGCGGACGGGAGATGCACATGCATGGCATTCTTCAGGACCATACCGACCACCACCCTGCGCCAGCATGATCTTTAAGCCACCCACGTTGTCTCACCATGACATAGAGAAGTGAGGCCTGCACAACAAAGAAGAAGAGCCGCCAAGGACTAGGGGCAGTAGCACCACCGACATGCGGCACCAACCTCCATCGTCAACGACAGTAACCTACAGGACGCGACAACAGGAGCATACCAGGCCCGCAGTCCCACAGGCCTGGCCGGGCCCCGAGATGCCCGTAAATCTCCTGCCGTTGCGCTATAGAAGACACGTTGTTGGCGTCGCCACCTCTCCTCTTCAACGCACAGAAAACAGTGAGGCCGCGCCGGAGCTGGCCCGCTCGGACCTTGATGGGGACCTATGGGCCCATATATGGGTCGGGGGAGCATCACCGGCCACCCCGTCGCCAAGGGGTGGCGCCGCCACCTCTCCGGCCGCCAGAGTGTCGCCTGCCGAGCCGCACCGCTGCTGACCTCCTGCCTCGAGAAAGAGGGCAGAGTGTGGGGAGAGAAGCTCCCACCGCAGCTGACACCATGGGAGGAAGGAGGAGGGGGGGGGGACGGAAGGTAAGGGGCCGCGCGCGCGCCCTGGCCGCTTCCCGGGAGACCGCGCGAGGACGGGGTCGGGAGGGGAAAGGGGGATCCCTTGGTGCTTCAGTTCCTTGCAAGTTACTGGTTTTCACTTATTGGCGGAGCATCTTCTTCTCTTGGTGGATGGGTACCCTCCGGGCCAGGGAAAGGGGCAGGGAGCCCCTTTCGGAGTTGAAGGAGGTTGTTCTAAATCAAACTCCCTTCTATTTGACCAAATTTATAAAAAATATCAACATTTAGTGCCCTGCATGATTTGTGCCCGGTCTAACTAACTGCGCTTAATTAAATCACTTGGTAATGCACAGTTGCATCGTTCTTTAATCCCTACCCTATGTTAGCTCCCATTAAGTCACCTCCTCCGCGACTTAATTAGACTTTGTTTAAATAAACTATGGTAGTACTGTTCAGATCGTGCTCCCATGAAGCCCTATTTCTGTTTGACATTGCGACACAATAACCGCGCGACATGGCTCGATGCCATATTTTGCTGATGATGGAATTGCATGCTCATTATATAGCCTTCCGCGGGCTCTGTTGACGAAGGCCATCACCGTGTCTCTACAAGCCTTCTCCAGGTTAGTGGTCTTGCTGTTGCTCTCCCTCCATAGTTTGAATTCACTACTGCCTTTGCTTTAGCAATCTGTTGACGGATGCATCAATGCCGCTTGAGTTGTATAGTACATCTATGGATCTGGGACTTGAGACTCAGTATGTCTTCTTTGTTCTGCTCTTTTGCTAGCTGTTGTGAAGGCTGATATGAGGAGTCTTGGTCCTGTTCAGAACGTGCTCCGTGCTACTATAAATCTCGGTATGATTTAAGTCTTGTACAAGTGCCATGCTTATGTGTATTCTGGTTTCTGTTGTTAGGTACCACTGATTTCTGATTGCACTTTGAAATGTTCTTTTGTGCTTACGATAATGTAACCATACTTGCTCGTCTTATCTGTGAACTGGGCTAAATGGCGGGCAACCTCGCGCTTTGCCCTGCGCGCGGGCAGTTCCTAACCATCTGTCTTCCGTTTAAAGCAACTTCCTATTTTTGGCACTTCTACATTTTGCAACTTCCCCTTTTTTGGATAACCTTTTGAGATGCATGTCTACATCTTTCAGAAAATACTCGTCCCGACTTATAGGACTTCAAACTTTTGGAGAAGTTACTGAAAAAGTTCAAACATAAAAAATAAGAAAAAAAAAAGAATAACCATGTTTTGGGAAAAATTAAGAGTTTCATAGGTTTCTTCTTTGAAATTTTAAAATAGGTTGGCTCGCTGCTTTTTGGCTGTGACCGCACAACCACGTGCATGATGGAGGGCCCCGCCTGCATGTTGGCTTCATCAACATTGCAAGCGCACACAATGTGTGGTGGGCTCCACCCACACGTAAAGCTTCATCGACCCGATATCTTTTCCCCGGTCGTGTGCGCGTGGACTCGATCACGTCTCCCAGCAGGCGCATGCGAGGGAGTACTTTTATTTTTTTGGTTGTGTATTGGTACCACTCTTCTGGTTTATTAGGCCTATGATGTATCTCTAAGTCATTGGTTAGAGCAACAAAATGTGAGTCATATTTCACAAAAGGTATGCACTGAATTTCTATTCGAATGAAGTTTCTAAAAGTATATTTTTCTGACATATATCTTACATTTAATTGGTGAAATGACAACCTAGGGATACACACGGCACGGCCTATTTGACATGTACATAATATTTGTTTGGTTTTTTAACTAAATATTTTGTAATTCACATTACTAACTAGAACACGTTTCTCCTTCCATGCTTACATATTGGATCAAAATCACAATCATAAGTTTTTTTAAAGGAAAAAAATCACTATCATAAGTTAATAACCACTGAAAACACTCGACACTTATAGATGGTAGACTCAGTTGATCATAAGTATTGATTGGCATATGCAATATGGCGTATGAGAAGGCAATGGGCTTGTGATGCATTATTGCACATACTCATACTACACTCTACCGCACATGGCCCAAGGCCTATACATCAATGTTTGCATATAGATGTAATAACATGTATAATGTTGCGGCAATTTTTACATTTTTTTGCGGATTTGTGTGAGTCCTTGTTCTGAATATTGTTCTTTGGAGCTACTTATATTAATAAAATGGTTGTGTGCATTGCGTGATGTAGAGGCCCAGGGTAATCCTCCTTTTCGAAAAAAGCCAGAAATCCAATTGTCATCAAATGTTCCAACAATTGTCATAAAAATATATCCTTGTGTTCCTTAAATGAATAACTAAAGGCTGTTAAAATGGAAATTGTAGGGAGAAGAAAAATTACACTATCATGTCAGAACACACGCAATATCATGACATTGCAAATTCGAATCATCGAAATGGAAAATGGTTGTGACACTTTTAAGACCAGAATAACTTTTATTGAAAATCCATAATAAAGAAGCCTTGGGTTATAAAGACATACTCCTTCACTCGAAACATACGACATATTCGAAAGCATATGCAACCAACATTGTCTAACTTTGACATGCAGTGTTGGTAGATTAGAATTATTTTTTTGCACGCAATAAATAAATTAGATATGGATTGGCAAGGTGATAATTGTCTAATTATGTTTAACCTATTATCTTATAAATATCACAAGTCTATTACGCATACAAATGTAATGAAAAAAAAATCCCATATCAAACAACATACAAGTTCAAATGGTTATCTATGTGTAAAGTACTATCTTATCCAGTATACTGCTTGCCAACGTAGACATATCAATAGTCCTTTTTTTGCATGGTAATAAGTTTCTCATTCATATCATAAGGATCATAGTAGAAGTCACGCAAACACCGATCTAACAAGACTCAAAACATAGCATAAGGATCATAGTAGAAGTCACGCAAACACCGATCTAACAAGACTCAAAACATAGCAGGACATTGGCCTTTACACAAAGAAAACCAGCCAAGAAGAAAAATTACAATCAAGGCCTGTCTGGTTTAAGCCCCAAGTAGCCATACCAAAATTTTGGTGTGACCAATGCGAAGGCATGACCAAAATTTTGTTTGGATTGTGTCCATAGGACAGTCCAAGTTTCTTGCCGTAGTACATGTGCTTGCAAATGGTCCGTGAACCCACTAATTAACTACTCCAGAATAGTATGCGTTGCTGCATGCACCACTTATTGTAATAAAAAAATAGAAAGCATGTGGGACCCACCGTGACAGAGAGAGCATGCCGTGATGCCAATTTTTTGGCGCCCATGGCTCGCCCCGTTGGCTGAAACTACAAGGGCTTACGACAGCTGGCTTTGGCGAGCCAACAATTTGGCAACAATCCAAATGACCACCAAATTCTATGGGCATGGTACGGTGTGTTTTGGTTGTGATCCAAACACGTCCTCAAACCGAAGAATCCCTTGAGATTGACACCATCTTCTGCCATCTGCCTCCAACACCACCACAATAGCCATCAAAGAAAACAAAAATGACAGATGAGAGCCGCCCGAGGCAGGTGACGGGCCGGTTTCTCGCTATTTTCACCATATGCCACCATATGTTTGCCTCGCATATACAAACTTCAGCCCACAAATATAAAATCCAAAGCACTCTTCTGAAAACTTCATTACATTTTCCTAACTCATCTGTCGACAATATCAGAGTTTTCTTTGGAATACATGTACATATATATTGATTTGATATTTTCACTTCTGCAATGACGTCATGTTAGACACGCACGATGTTATATTATAATCGGAACTTAATTGGACAGGAATTAATACCACAGAATCAACCGAAAAACGAAGCTTGTGGGCAAAGATATGGAACGAGCGGGACGTCCAGACATTAGTGCTCATCAGCCTAGCGCTGCAGCTGTTCCTGCTATTCACGGGTAACATCCGACGGCGCCGCAGAGTCGGCTGGCTGAAGTTCTTAGTGTGGTTGGCTTATTTGGGGTCATACGCTGTTGCGGCCTCTGCCATTGGCCTCTTCTCCCGGTATGAGGACAAGTACAAACTAAGAAGTCTCGAGTCATCTGAGGATCGTCACGCGCTGACACTGCCCTTCCTCTGGGTACCTTTTCTCTTTCTTCACCTCGGAGGCCAGGACACCATCACCGCATTCTCCATTGAAGACAACAACCTATGGATGAGGGATTTGCTCAATCTCTTGTTCCAACTCAGTCTAGCCCTGTACATGTTCTGGAAATCGTTCGACTTACTCGACATAAAGTTGATATACATTGCGGCATCTTTATTTTTTGCTGGGATAATCAAGTGCTATGAGATAATACAGGCGCTCCAAGGAGGGAGCCAGGCCAATCTTGATTGCCGCTTTAAGAATGGATATGGAAGCTCCCCAGTTCCAGATCCACCTGCTGATGCCGTGGCATCTTGTGCTCTTAAGTCGGCACTTAGTGGCAGAGGATTGCTCGTTGGACGCACGCTGTTACAGCTAGGAAGTAGGGATGAGATTGAAGTTCTGACTGCTTTTACAGGCATGGAGCTAACAGAAAGGAAGCTCAAGTTCATACTAACGCAACTCGGCATGTTCTATGATATGCTATACACCAAAACCATGGTACTGCAACGTCCGACCGGTAGACGGTTGCGTTACGTGGCCCTGTATACCTTGCTTTGCGCGTTTGTGCTTGCAGGCAAGCATTTGCATGGTCAGCAAACGTTAAGTGTTGCCATCACCTACACGCTGTTCATGATGGCCGTCTTTGTAGAAGTTTATTCTATATTCATGATGATAGCATCACCCTGGACAATGGCCCGCACCAAAAGGGGCACATTTCTCTGTTGGTTGTCCTGCAAATTAGCTTGCTGTTTTCCTAGTCAAGGGTTGCCAAGTCCATCCATGGGGCAATTTAACCTTGTAGACTACTCCCTGTCCAAGAAATTCGTGCCAAATTCCCTAGAGAAGCACTGGAGAAACTTTTGGCATGTCAAGCATGTCGAGGACAAGGTTATCATGGATTATATCGTGGGATTTTTCAACACCGACACAAATTTTTCCGGTGAGCGATCCCGGCAGTTAGAGCTTGGTGAGAAACTGAAAAATTTGCTGCATCTACCCTTCGAGCATACCCTTTTCCGTCTACATATATGGACAGAATTGCATTTAAGCGCATTCAATGGCGGCTGCAATGATGAGATGACTATACTTGTGGCAGAGTGCAGGCAGTTATCAAACTACCTCATGTACCTCATGACAGTTTGCCCTTCAATGTTGCCGGTCAGCAGCGCCGCGCGAGATTTTGAGCCCCTTTTCTCTGAATGGGTCGAAGACAATCATGACAACTTGACAAAGACAGAGGTGCTGAGCAGGTATGTAAATAATGAATTGAGAAGAGGCTCTCCCTTCAGAGAACCACCTTCCCGGGAATCACTGAAGGAGATAAAGGAGGTGTGGACGAGGCTGCTCATCTATGCTGCCGGTAAGTGCCGCATGGAGGTCCATGCGCGGCAGCTCGGCAACGGAGTGGAGCTTCTCACTGTAGTCGGGTCACTTATGATGCATCAGCAGCTTGGAGATGTGGGAGAGAAGGTCGAGCTCGTGGCACCCTATTTTCTTTCTGTACCCCCACAAGAAGCGTGGGTGTCAGGTCCTGATGCCACTACTCCGGGCTCGGACATGCCAGAGTCGTCAATCTCAGCCCAGCCTCTCTACATCTTTGAATTCCTTCCCGATGCTCACAATGTGCCGACGGCGGTCAAGGCCCTTCCATTATTTAAGATGAGGTGGTCAGCACTATTTATACTGCCACAGGTAACTACCTTACCATACATACTATTAAGTACTCCCTCCGTCCCATAATGTAAGACGTTTTTTCACACTACACTAGAGTCAAAAAACGTCTTACATTATGGGACGGAGGGAGTATATACGTACATAAATTTCCTTGTGCCTAATGCTTATATCGCCTGGTGCAGAGTAGTACCTCCGGCCGAACTGATGAGACACAGACAGAGGAAGCTGGGCCTGGGTGGCACCATGGACGGAGTGTCAGTCGATCTCTTTCCGCAGCTGGGGTAATTCGACCTTCAGAAGAACTAATTCGAAGGGCTTCGTCCATATGAGTTCTTCTCAGGCGGTTGATATCGACGGTGTGTATGCACTTGAATGTTTCAGCTTAATTACTTAGGTTACATTTGCCTGTAACGGTCGATGAACTTTGTGTAAAGCTGCAGCTGTGTTAGCTCAGCTAGTGTGGTTGTATTCCTCAAAAAAAAAAAACGTGTGGTTGTATTTTTCTTAACGAACAGAAGCGTGCTTATATTTGGCTTGTTTGGAGTTTGGACTTGGAAATACTCCCTCCATTTTTATTTACTCTGCACATTAGAGTCGACTGAAGTAAAGTTTGACCAAGTTTATAGAAAACAATATAGACATTTACCAAAACAAATCTATATGATGTGAAAGTACATTCAATAATAAATCTAATGTTGTTGATTTGTTATTGTATATGTTAACATTTTTGTTTATAAACTTTGTCAAAGTTTACAAAGCTTGACTTTAACCAAAGCTAATACGCGAACTAAATAAAAACGGAGGGAATACCTGTGCAGTGCATGTTTTCTTGTTGGCTAATTTTAATATAGCCCCTCTCACTTCTATATTCACATGGAAGGTAAGAAGGTAAGAGTTACTTAGACCACTACTTAATGAAATCAATGGCTCGGATCAATTATATACTGTCTTGCAGGTCATTGTTTGGAACGTGGTTAGCTGGAGTTGAGCATAATACTGCGGCTTGTATTCGGATTGGAATATGTGCGCTTTTATGGGCTATATGGAGCTGTCAAAATGATTTGATATTTAACAGACAACACACTTTAACTTTCTTGTAGGTCATCTTCAGAGCTACCGCTTGGATCCGTACGTGCTCCTTCACTACTAGGGAAAACCTTATACACAGAAATTTAGCAACAGCGCGGGTCAAAAAAGGGCGCTAGTGCTAGATAGCAGTAGCGATTGAAGAAAAACCGCGCTACAGATACAACCTTAGCAGTAGCGCGTGTAGTGGCAAAAGCGCTACTACTAATATTCCCATTGCTAGAATGATAGGCTACGCATAGCAGTAGCGGGCTTGGAAGAAACGTGCTACCGCTAGGGCATAAGTAGCAGCGCGTTTCCTAAGAAGAGCGCTCCTACTAAAGGAAATAAAATAAGATGAAAAACAAATAGAAAAGTAAATGAAAATGAAAGAAATAGAAAAAGGAGAAAGGAAAAAATAAAATGTAAAGCAAAATAAATGAAAAGGCGAAAAAACGGAGGAAGGCATAGCAGCAGCGTGTGTTTGTAAGAGGCGTTGTAGCTAATGTAGCTGCAGCGCATGTCCTAGACCCCCGCTATAGAAACAGAAAAGGAAATTAAAAAATGGAAGAAAAATTACATAGCTATAGCAGCAGCGCGTTTTGTAAAAACCGCTATAGCTATCTTAGCTATAGCGCGTTTTACCAAACGCGCTACCGCTAAGTTTGACTTAAACAAAAAACCGTTTCTCCCCGGCCACCACTTCTCCCCCAAATCCCTCAACCCACCCCGCGCGCCGCCGTCTCCCCGATTCGCCGTCGCCCCACTTCGCCGCCGTCTCCTGCCGACGTGGACGCCACCAGAGCCGTGCGCCGTCGACGCCACCGGAGCCGCCCCCAACGCCACGGAGCCGCACGGCCTCGTCACCGCCATCGGAGCCGCCGTCGACGCCACTGGATCCTTCCACGCCACAACTGCCTCCCTCGCCGTCACCGGAGACGCCCCTGCCTCCTTCGCCGTCACCGGAGACGCCCCTGCCTCCCTCGCCACCACTGCCTCCGTCGCCACCACCGGAGCCATCCTTTGTAAGCCCCCACCCCTCCTCTCTCTCATGCATAGGTTAGCTAGTTTAATTAGGTTAATTATCTAGGTTAGGGCAAAAATTTAGTTAGGGCTTTGACAGAGAAGTAGTTAGGTTAACTAGTTTAATTAGGTTAATTATCGAGGTTAGTGCAAAAATTTAGTTAGGGCTTTGACAGAGAACTAGTCAGATTAACTAGTTTAATTAGGTTAATTATCTAGGTTAATTAGTGCAAAAATTTATTTTGGGATTTGACAGAGAACTAGCTGCGTTAACTAGTTTAATTAGGTTAATTATCTAGGTAAACTAGATTAACTAACTAGGTTAAATAGGTAGGTTAATTAGGTTCGTTGGATTAACAAGCTAGGTTAAGTAGGTTGGCTAGGTTAGAGGAAAATTTTATTTTAGAGCATTAGGTCAGAAGGGTTAGAGAAATGGAGTTCCTTTGCAATTTAATTGGGTTCTGTCCTAGGCAGAGAAGGGTTAGAGATAATAATGTGTGTTTGTGTGAGAGAGAGGAATAGCTAGATCAACATAATTTGGGTTCTGTCCTAGACAGAGTGTTTAGTGAGGTCATTTTGCAAAGGTTTTTGATTTTTGAAAAGACCACTATTTTTCAAGGAAAAGAATTTAGGAAAATTTTATTTTTCATTGAAGTGGTCATGTTATATCTTTTCATTGAAGTTGTTCGATTGTGCCCAAGTGGCTTTGTTGTTTCCAAGGAATGATGCTGAGTGGCCTATGTTTTGCCGGAATGTTGATTCATTTCTGTTCCGGCAAATTTCAGGTTCTCGATTTGTCCATTTTTTAGCAAAGGTCATGCCGAAATTTTCCGTGAATTTCGGCATGACTTGTGCTACAAACTAGGACATATCGAGTGCCCGGGATTTGCCGCACCAGGAAGGAGTCAACATTCCTGCAAAACAATAGGCCTTTTTTATGTCATTATTCATTTTATTAGGTCTAGAATTAATTGGCTAGATTTAATCATAGGAAACATGGCTAGCAACGATGAAGGACATGGTTTTGGTGATTGCGACGACGTCTACCGGGCGGCAGACGAATTTTTTAGCCTTACCGACGATCAACCGATGTTGTTGCTGGGCCCACCGGTGGCATCGGGGACTGAGACCGACACGCAGACCGGTGCTGAGACTGAGACCGGTGCTGAGATTCAGACCGGCATCGAGACCGGCGCTGAGACCGGTGCTGCCTCGGGGAGCGGAGCCGGTGTAGAACCGAAAGCAAAGAGGCAATGGGTTCCTAACAAACTCAGGACTACTAGACTGGTGGTCACGGAGGTGGACGACGGCAATTTTGAGCCAAAGGCGCCCGAGGAAGCGCGCGCGTGCTACGGCAATCTAATAGGCTGCATCGTACGGACAACCGCCACCATCAACGATGAGAAACTACAGAAGATAGAAAATATGAGGAGCTCCCTCCTAAAGAAGTTTCACCAGATATTCTTGTTCCCGGGCCGGAATGAGAAAGATTATGAAGATCCAGACGAGGACCCGGCAATGAAGAAGATAAACAAACACGCCATGACCAAGTTTAGCGACGCGTTGGCCGCCTGGAAAAATCGAGTGAAAGCAAAGATCATCGACAAGGAACGCTACTCCGAGATTCTAAAGGATAATCCGACAATCACGGAAGAGCAGTTTCAAATATTCAAGGAGGCTTGCGAGGCCGAAGCTGCCAAAAAAAAGTCCAAGTACATGAAGGGGCTTCAAAAGAGGAACATTGGGAGCCACCACCTCGGAAGCCGTGGTTACGGCGGAAAGAGGTCCAAATGGGCCAAGGAGGACGCGGAAGCCGCGAGTCTGGGCATCCCAGACCCCTTGGCGGATTTCACCGTCCCGCAGGAGCGAGACGTCCTGAGGGCCCGATACCGTTGAGACCCAGTGAAGAAGGTTTACGAGACAACACCGATCATTACGGAGTTCATGAGACTGCTGGTAATTTTAGTTTTTGATCAATTCGACTGCACACGTTAGTCATATTTGTAAACGATCCTTGTGCCTTTTGCAGAGAGAGCAGCACCGGATTGCGGCCGAAAGCGACTCGCCGACTGAGGCATTGGCGAGGCCCAAGTGGGACACTCCATTCAACCGGGCGTTGAACATATTGAAACGACAACCGGTGGATACTCGACCGTCGTATGGACGCGTGCACGGTATCGGAGACGGTGCCACGTGGAAGAAGTGTTGGGGAACGTAGCAGA
The DNA here is from genome assembly GCF_002162155.2 of Triticum dicoccoides. Lineage (NCBI taxonomy): Eukaryota > Viridiplantae > Streptophyta > Magnoliopsida > Poales > Poaceae > Triticum > Triticum dicoccoides. The sequence goes on along the minus strand of NC_041383.1, from coordinate 792,646,930 downwards.
AATTCAAAATTTTCCAACGTGTCACCAAGATCTATCTATGGAGAAACTAGCAACGAGGGGAAGGAGAGTGCATCTACATACCCTTGTAGATCGCTAAGCGGAAGCGTTCAACAGAACGGGGTTGAAGGAATCGTACTCGTCGTGATCCAAATCACCGGAGATCCTAGTGCCGAACGGACGGCACCTCCGCGTTCAACACACATACAGCCCGGTGACGTCTCCCATGCCTTGATCCAGCAAGGAGAGAGGGAGAGGTTGGAGAAGACTCCATCAGCAGCAGCACGACGGTGTGGTGGTGATGGAGGAGCGTGGCAATCCTGCAGGGCTTCGCCAAGCACCGCGGGAGAGGAGGAGGACTTGGGAGAGGGGGAGGGCTGCGCCAGGGGCAAGGGTGCAGCTCCCATGCGCCTCCCCACTATATATAGGGGTGGAGGGGGATTATTTCTTGCCCTCCAAGTCCATTGGGGCGTTGGCAAAGGTGGGAGGAAAGAAATCCCATCCTTTCCTTTCCCCACCGATTGTTATCCCCCCTTTTTAGGGATCTTGATCTTATCCCTTCGGGATATGATCTTATTCCTTCTAAGGGGGGATCTTGGTGCGCCTTGACCAGGGGTGTGGGGCCTTGCCCCCACTACCCACGTTCATGTGGGTCCCTCCATGCAGGTGGGCCCCACTCCGGAACCTTCTAGAACCTTCCCGGTACAATACCGAAAAATCCCGAACATTTTCCGGTGGCCAAAATAGGACTTCCCATATGAAAATCTTTACCTCCGGACCATTTCGGAACTCCTCGTGATGTCCGGGATCTCATCCAGGACTCCGAACAACATTCGGTAACCACGTATATCTATTCCCTATAACCCTAGCGTCATCGAACCTTAAGTGTGTAGACCCTACGGGTTCGGGAACCATGCAGACATGACCGAGACGTTCTCCGGTCAATAACCAACAGCGGGATCTGGATACCCATGTTGGCTCCCACATGTTCCACGATGATCTCATCGGATGAACCACGATGTCAAGGACTCAATCGATCCCGTATACAATTCCCTTTGTCTAGCGGTATTGTACTTGCCCGAGATTCGATCGTCGGTATCCGATACCTTGTTCAATCTCGTTACCGGCAAGTCTCTTTACTCGTTCCGTAACACATCATCTCGTGATCAACTCTTTGATCACATTGTGCACATTATGATGATGTCCTATCGAGTGGGCCCAGAGATACCTCTCCGTCACACGGAGTGACAAATCCCAGTCTCGATTCGTGCCAACCCAACAGACACATTCGAAGATACCTGTAATGCACCTTTATAGCCACCCAGTTACGTTGTGACGTTTGGTACACCCAAAGCATTCCTACGGTATCCAGGAGTTGCACAATCTCATGGTCTAAGGAAATGATACTTGACATTAGAAAAGCTTTAGCATACGAACTACGATCTTTGTGCTAGGCTTAGGATTGGGTCTTGTCCATCACATCATTCTCCTAATGATGTGATCCCGTTATCAATGACATCCAATGTCCATGGTCAGGAAACCGTAACCATCTATTGATCAACGAGCTAGTCAACTAGAGGCTTACTAGGGACATGGTGTTGTCTATGTATCCACACATGTATTGCGGTTTCCGGTCAATACAATTATAGCATGAATAATAAACGATTATCATGAACAAGGAAATATAATAATAACTAATTTATTATTGCCTCTAGGGCATATTTCCAACAAGAAGTACTACCGTGAGACAACGGAGGAGAGAAAGGAAAGACGGAGGTTAACTGAAGAAAACATCGACAAGAAGGTTGAGATTGCGGTTGAGAAGAAATCATCTCAGAGAGTCGCAACAGCGGTAGCTGCCGCAAAACAGGTGGTTGCAGATTTGTCTACTTCCTTAGTGATGGGCGTTTTCACTTGGACAAGGCAAAATCCAGAAAAAAATGCAAAGGACTTTCCCCTTGCTGACTGCTTGGGAGCACCTGCTCCCGCACCGGCTCCCGCACCGACTCCCGCACCGGACGTGCTCGGTGGTGCCTCGTCTTTGGCTGAGCTCGACGCCCTCACGGTATCTGTCACACCGGCCCCCTTCAATATAAATGTATAATCTCCCGTTTTCGTTGCCTTTCGGATGTCTCACGTCGCAGACTTTTCTTTGCAGGCCGACGAAACCCCGTGCACCATATTGTACACCATCGGCGAACAGAAGGTGGACGTGGGAAGGCGACGTTAATGGAGCCGAAGGAACCATTGTTCCACAGCCGGCCGATCCCCCCGAACGTCTTCAAGGTTTCCATGGCCAGTGTCAAACCGGGCCACGAGAATTTGCCTCCTCTAATACTAGTGGGGGATGACGACGAGACCCCGCGACGGCTTGGTGATTGTTGCAATGGGTGGGTCCTGTTGTGGCCAAAGAGTCTGCTTCGTCTGGAGGCGGCCGGGAGCACACCCACGAGCACGCAGCCTCACCAAGGTATGAACATCAACACCCCACCTACCCAATTAGCGTCGGGTGTCGGGTTGGGTGATAGCGGACGGGGTAAGGAGGAGGCTCCATTAGTCGCTGATGACATCGCCATGGATGAGGATGAGGATGACGATGGTGCTGAACAGTATGTCTATACTGGCGCCTCCTCAGGGTTTGAGCGTCATGAGTCGGTGCCTGAATTACCGTCTCAACGTATTATGGACGACCTTCCGGCAGTAAAGAAGTCTAGGAAGAGAGCGAGGAAAGGCAAAAAAACTGATTCTATGATCCAACCGCCTCAGCAGCCTCGGCTTCAGGACCGTATAGATATCTCCGATGCGGATAAATGTCATATCCCCGGTCAACCAATCCTACCTGCAACAGCGCTACGGGCCAGATTCGGCGATCTAAGGAGACTTCATGACGATGTGCTGCGGGTAGAGAAAGGCCTCATCACCTGAAAGATCCAGGACACCCACTCTACGTGGTTAACGTGTTGGGGAACGTTGCAGGAAATTAAAATTTTTCCTACGGTTTCACCAAGATCCATCTATGAGTTCATCTAAGCAACGAGTCAAGGGAGAGAGTTTGCATCTACATACCACTTGTAGATCGAGTGCGGAAGCTTTCAAGGGGATGGTGATGAGGGAGTTGTACTCGCCGTGATTCGGATCACCGATGACCAAGTACTAAAAGGACAGCACCTCCGCGTTCAACACACGTACGGGACAACGACGTCTCCTCCGTCTTGATCCAGCAAGGAGGAAGGAGAGGTTGAGGAAGACAGCTCCAATGGCAGCACGACGGCGTGGTGCAATTGGTGCAGCAGTTCTCCGTCAGGGCTTCGCCAAGCTCGTACGGAGAAGGAGAGGTGTTGGGGAGGGGAGGGGCTGCGCCTTCAATTGTGTGTTGCAGCCCTCCCCTCACCCCTCTATATATAGGAGGAGAGGGGCAAGAGGGGCCAGCCATCTAGGGGAAACCCTAGATGGGGCGGTGGCCAAAGGGGAGAGGGGAAGAGGGGAGGCTTGCCCCCCAAGCTAGGGGGGCGCCCCCTTTAGGGTTTCCCCTCCCCATGCCCTAGCCGCATGGGCCTTGGTGGGGAGGCGCGCCCAGCCCACTAGGGGCTGGCTCCCTCTCCCACACAGCCCATGTGGCCCCCCGGGAGGGGTGGCCCCTCCCGGTGGACCCCCGGAACCCTCCCGGTGACTCCGGTACAATACCGGTATGCCCCCGAAACTTTCCGGAGTCCGTTTAACAACTTTCCATATATAAATCTTTACCTCCGGACCATTCCGGAACTCCTCGTGACGTCCGAGATCTCATCCGGGACTCCGAACAACATTTGGTAATCACATACAAGTCTTCCTAATAACCCTAGTGTCACCGAACCTTAAGTGTGTAGACCCTACGGGTTCGGGAGACATGCAGACATGACCGAGATGCTCTCAGGTCAATAACCAACAGCGGGATCTGGATATCCATGTTGGCTCCCACATACTCCTCGATGTTATCATCGGATGAACCACGATGTCAAGGGTTCAAGCAACCCCGTATTCTATTCCCTTTGTCATACGGTATGTTACTTGCCCGAGACTTGATCGTCGGTATCCCAATACCTCGGTCAGTCTCGTTACCGGCAAGTCACTTTACTCGTACCGTAATGCATGATCCCGTGACCAGACATTTGGCCACCTTGAGCTCATTATGATGATGCACTACCGAGTGGGCCCAGTGATACCTCTCCGTAACACGGAGTGACAAATCCCAGTCTCGATCCGTGTCAACCCAACAGATACTTTCGGAGATACTTGTAGTGCACCTTTATAGTCACCCAGTTACGTTGTGACGTTTGGTACACCCAAAGCACTCCTACGGTATCCGGGAGTTACACGATCTGATGGTCTAAGGAAGAGATACTTTGACATTGGAAAAGCTCTAGCAAAACGAACTATACGATCTTGTGCCATGCTTAGGATTGGGTCTTGTCCATCACGTCATTCTCCTAATGACGTGATCCCGTTGTCAATGACATCTGATGTCCATAGTCAGGAAACCATGACTATCTGTTGACCAACGAGCTAGTCAACTAGAGGCTTACTAGGGATGCATTGTGGTCTATGTATTCACACATGTATTACGATTTCCGGATAACACAATTATAGCATGAATAAAAGACAATTATCACGAACAAGGAAATATAATAATAATGCTTTTATTATTGCCTCTAGGGCATATTTCCAACATAACGTTCCGCGGCAAATGTCGTACGTCGACAGCTACCCCGCGGATAAGTTCTTCCTCCGATTTGATTACATATTCGACATGTTTCACGTGAAGAAGCTGGATTTTACGTTTGTCCGCCTTTATGCCTTGCACATGAACTACATTATTGGGGTTGAGCAGATACGTCATATCTGTGTCGCTGACCCGTACTACATGCACGAGGGCTTCTTGGGAGTCTGTGTAGAGCACCATGAATACGCGAGGGATTACATTGTCAGTTTCATGCTCGCCAATAAGGACAAGGAGGTGATTCTCGTGCCTTATCATCCCGTGTAAGTCATCCGCGCTGCTATCCTTCCTTCGATTTCAATAGTTCATTTGCACGGTGGAGGCTAATTAATTTGAGGTGTACTTATTTTGTGTAGCAGCGGGCGCGCCGTCCTCATCATCCTCTACCCCCGATTCTCCCACGCTCTTTACTTGGACTCGTCGAAGAACATTCACAAAAAGGATTACACCCACATCAAAGATGTTCTTGACAGTGCTATGTTTTACTACCAAGCAAGGGGTGGAGAGGTTAGGGACAAGAAGAGAAGGGGCGGCAGGGTCGCCTTCAGCCATAAGATCGACTTCTGCTGCATCCAGCAACCGAACGATTCTCTTAATGATGTATTCTATGTCCTACACCACATGCTGGAGTACAAACGGGATCACCAGAACCTTCACATGTCACCTAGATCTGGCGATGCCCATATTCTGCAATGGGCAAAGGACATAGGAGATATCGAGGATCATCGACTTCGAGCTGAGTTCTATAACATCCAGCGCGAACTTGCCCAAATCATCATGAAGGAGGTCGTCGGAAAAACAGGGATGTTCTACGGAGAAGGACAAATGTCGCGGGAAGACGTCCGAACATGGATAGCCTCTCAGCGTCTCGACATGAACCTTTCACTAAGCTCGAGGACTATCTCCCTGACATGGATGGATGGCATGACATGGTGGAGTGATTGTCGATATATGACAATGTGTCAGTTTAGTCCATACTTTCTGTATGACAAAACTTTGAGTTATGCACGGTGAAACTTTATTTGTGATGTAATTAAACCGTCCTCCTCCTCGACTAGCGAAAATCACTCTAGTTAGGGCATTTTGGGTACGATGAACTTTGTTATTTATGCTTATGATATGTTGTTTCTATTTTTGCTAAGTATGTCTCTTTCTGTTGCTCAACTATATATGTTGCATATCATCGACTCATGTGACGATGCAGGTGCATAGATCATAGATGGCGAAGAAGTGCTACGCCAGGAGTATATATACGACAAGTGGCCGGAGTGTCAGGCCCAGGTGTACCGCTTTTCGGTTTCCGAGCGACAGGCAGTAGTCAGTTTAGGTTCACGCTAATGCAAGAGAGGGATACGAACTCATGTACTCAAAGTGATAGCTCTTCTCGCGTATATCATTGTTTAGATGGATGACGATGTATTTGCAAGTAATCGAGACTTGTATCGCTATTTTTGAGATTGATGACGAGAGACCACTTTGTGTTGGATGATGATTATGATGATGACATGATTTGATGAGACTAATTGTATGTATATGCTATGATTACATTTGTATGTGTATGATATGCTAAAGATTATTGTATAAAGCCTATTCAAATACAAAACAAATATACAGGAAAAAAACTAATAAAACTAGTAGTAGCGAGGGGGGAAAATTTAGCAGTAGCCCCGCCTTACCAGTAGCGCTTCCCTGTAAACAGCGCTGCAGATAATATCAGTAGCGCCCTTTTCTAAAGAGCGCTACAACTATTCATGTATAACAGTAGCGTGGGACAACAGGCGCTACTGCTATACGTTAGCTGTAGCGCCTTATTAGTAGCGCCGGTCCCCGCGCTACTGAGAGGCCCAAAACCCGCGCTGCTGCTAGGCTTTTCCCTAGTAGTGCTTACTCACTCCTGCGGACTCCAGGGAGCCTTTGGTTACTGGGTGCAACCAGTGGGAGATGGTAGCATGGGCTTTATTCAACAGGTTCGGATGGCGGTCGCATAACAGGATAGGAGTTTAGGGAGCTTATCCTTCATATTGTCGTACCGGTTGTGATCGTCAGCATTGTTTTTTCTATTTTCTCTCCACTTGCGAGCTGTAATACTTTTAAGACTTTGTGATATTTCTTGGATCTTTTAATAAGATGGCTGCATGCATCATATGATGCAGAGGCTGGGGGTACGCCTCCATTTCCAAAAAAAATATACTGCCTTGCCGTATAAATGCTCACTAGAACAAATCTATCAATCCATGACGGATTCGCCGTGACAATTTCAGAAACTGTCATGAATGGCCCAGTACAGCCCCCCAAGCCCGCCTAACCGACAACCATATAAAACGCTAACCCTAAAGCCCTCCCCCTCGGCCCCTCCTCTTTCCCTCATCCACACAGCTCCCTCCCGATTCCCCATCGCCGCCACCCACCACCTCTTCCCGTCCCTCCTCCCACCCTCCCCCACCCCTTCTCTCGCATCCCCACACAGCTCTGGCAACTGTTAGATCCGTTGCATCCCCCACCCATCCACCCCTGTCGCGACCCAACTCTCTGTCTCGTGCGACCTTCGCACCGCGACCAACGCCATCGATTCCGGCGACGCCCACTACCTCGCAGCACACCGACGAGCTAGTCTCCGACCCCTCCGTCCTCATGTCTGGCTGGATCCGCCACTACTGGTCTCCGGCGCTCGCCCACAACCCCTCGCCCGCGGCTAGGGTTTCGGTGAAAGAAACATGCCCTAGAGGCAATAATAAAGTTATTATTTATTTCCTTATTTCATGATAAATGTTTATTATTCATGCTAGAATTGTATTAACCGAAAACTTGATACATGTGTGAATACATGGACAAACATAGTGTCACTAGTATGCCTCTACTTGACTAGCTCGTTGATCAAAGATGGTTGTGTTTCCTAGCCATGGACATAAGTTGTCATTTGATTAATGGGATCACATCATTAGGAGAATGATGTGATTGACTTGACCCATTCCGTTAGCTTAGCACTTGATCGTTTAGTATGTTGTTATTGCTTTCTTCATGACTTATACATGTTCATATGACTATGAGATTATGCAACTCACGTTTACTATAGGAACACTTTGTGTGCTACCAAACGTCACAACGTAACTGGGTGATTATAAAGGTGATCTACAGGTGTCTCCGAAGGTACGTGTTGAGTTGGCGTATTTCGAGATTAGGATTTGTCACTCCGATTGTCAGAGAGGTATCTCTGGGCCCTCTCGGTAATGCACATCACTATAAGCCTTGCAAGCAATATGACTAATGAGTTAGTTACGAGATGATGCACTACATAACAAGTAAAGAGACTTGCCGGTAACGAGATTGAACTAGGTATTGAGATACCGATGATCGAATCTCGGGCAAGTAACATACCGATAACAAAGGGATCAACGTATGTTGTTATGCGGTTTGACCGATAAAGATCTTCGTAGAATATGTGGGAACCAATATGAGCATCCAGGTTCCGCTATTGGTTATTGACCGGAGACGTGTCTCGGTCATGTCTACATAGTTCTCGAACTTGTAGGGTCCGCACGCTTAACGTTCAGTGACGATTTATATTATGAGTTACGTGTTTTGATGAACCGAAGGTAGTTCGGAATCCCGGATGAGATCGGGGACATGACGAGGAGTCTCGAAATGGTCGAGACGTAAAGATCGATATATTGGATGACTATATTCGGACGTCGGAAAGGTTCCGAATGATTCGGGTATTTATCGGAGTACCGGAGAGTTACGGGAATTCGCCGGGGAGAAGTATTGGGCCTTATTGGGCCATACGGGAATAGAGGAGAGAGACCAAAAGGAAGGAGGC
>NC_041383.1:792636258-792638162 GCF_002162155.2 Triticum dicoccoides | reverse complement strand
CCCCCTCTTTCCTTCTCTCCTACTCCAACAAGGAAAGGAGGAGTGATACTCCCGGTGGGAGTAGGACTCCCCCCTTGGCGCGCCCTCCTCCTTGGCCGGCCGCCTCCCCCTTGCTCCTTTATATACGGGGGCAGGGGGACACCCCAAGACACACAAGTTGATCTGTTGATCTCTCCCAGCCGTGTGCGGTGCCCCCCTCCACCATATTCCACCTCGGTAATATCGTAGCGGTGCTTAGGCGAAGCCCTGCGTCGGTAGCATCATCAACACCGTCATCACGCCGTCGTGCTGACGGAACTCTCCCGCAAAGCTCTGCTATATCAGAGTTCGTGGGACGTCATCGAGCTGAACGTGTGCTGAACTCGGAGATGTCGTACGTTCGGTACTTGGATCGGTCGGATCGTGAAGACGTACGACTACATCAACCGCGTTGTGCTAACGCTTACGCTTTCGGTCTACAAGGGTACGTGGACAACACTCTCCCCTCTTGTTGCTATGCATCACCATGATCTTGCATGTGCGTAGGATTTTTTTTTTTGAAATTACTACGTTCCCCAACGTTCGGCTACCGCGTCGCGTCCATCACCGGCTCGTCTCCGGCGCTCCTCCCCGTCAGACACCGCGCCCTCTCCACCCCTGGATGGCGCCCCCTAGCTCTGTGCGCTCTTGCGTGTTGGGCTGTATGACGTCGACCCCGACCTCCTTTGTTGCGTCTCCGGCGCGGCTGTGCATCCCGTGCATCACGTGACGGCCTCCTCCGCCACGCGACGGTGGTAGCTGACCTACACTGCGACGGCTGCATTGCCTATAATCTTCTTCAGTGAGCACTTGTACCTCTGCTCTCTCCTCTACAACATCTCCTTATTTTATTTCACGTGCTGTTCATGAATATTGGTGGAACTGATAACAATCGTGTGTACTGCTGGAATTTGCATTCTCAAAATTTATTTGCAACATTCGCTTGTGACTGATCACTTTTGGTTCCTGGTCTATATTCAGTATAGGTTATAAGGCGTGCATTTTAACTTTGATAGCATAGCTAAGGTTAACCAGATAGATATCACATGAATTCTGTAACTTTGAACTTTGCATGATTGAGCACAGGACATCCAGGGCAGGTGAGGCCTAGGTATTCATTTTAGTTGGTACATTTCAAGTACGAGTAATATGGTTTCAAGTTCATAAAATTCAGTTCTTACAACCTAGCTTAAGACCAGAGAATAAGAAATGTTAAGACAAATGAAAATGTCGTGTAGAAAGTTAATATACTAATACACATACAACACATCTTATATAGAAAGCTTTAGTAATGCAATTGCAAAAATAGGGAATGATTGACAAATTTAATACTCTTTGTTCCTCTTCCAGCTAGCCCTATGCTATACTTGAGTAATCTTTGAGATGAGCTAAAACTCTGTGTAATCATAAATCATTGACCCAGTACCACATTGCAACCAAGCAGCTGAATTAGCAAGTCTTCAATTAAAAAAACGTGTTCAGCATGTGAGACAATAGAAGGCTGCCAGATTCACCTCCTGTCCATCAGCCCATGCGAAGGGCACGGTAATGCAGAACAGGTTCGCTAGCGTTGGTTGACTCAAGATTGATCTTGCTGTTGGGTTCAGAGTTCTTTTTTTTTTTTGACATCAATGCTGCTGGGTTCAGAGTTAACTAGTACAGTACAACACAAAATGCTTATGGAACATGCACAAAATGCTTATGGAACATGCATACAAACTAAAAGTTGCAGCAAATAACTCATCAATAGGAAACTTCATGCACGTATATGGTTATCAGCACCTGAAGCTTGGAGACAGACTCGAGGTTGAATGTGCCGACAATCTGCAGTAACATAAACGGAAGCGAGGTGAGCAAACCATCAAACGGATGCCGGGCATTAAACA
>NC_041383.1:792621506-792635927 GCF_002162155.2 Triticum dicoccoides | reverse complement strand
CTTATGGCGAAGCGCGGTTTGTGGTGTGACGACGGACCGAAGCATAAGCACGGTTTGTGGTATGACGACAGAGCGCGGCATGAAGAGGCTGTGGCGTGAGACCACGAGGGGGGCGACGGCTTCCTCAACGGATCTTCAGTGGTTGCTGCTACAACCCCGGCCGTCACGACAATGAGAACGGGGACATGTGGATTGGATTTGAGCGAATGATTCGATAGGAGCATGGGAGTCTAATTGGCTAGCTTGATTGGGGTTAACAATGGGGATGTGGTATCTGTCATGGTGGTTGGCGGCGGTAGGAGATGCCCGTAGCTGCCGGCAATGGAACAGTTTGTACAGAAGAAGCGGCTAACAGAACAGGGCATGCCCATTGGGATATGAACTTGCCTCTGAATTACGTAACTGCAAAGGGTGTTTTTTTTTTTGCATATTCGACAATGGGACGTAAGACTGCTCAATCATGTGCCTCCAGTGCAGATCCAACGCCCCACATGGTCCCGCATCAGGGGAGCATTTCATGGGCCGTATCACACACTCTAGTGTGTTCTCGCTTCGAGGTGGGCTTCTCGTCAACCCTAACTGGATTTGCGCATGCTGAGGCTGTAGCTCCCATGTTCGGATCGCCACCAAGGGCTGTGGATTTGCCACCACCAGGCCGCAGATCCATTCCCTTCCCTACTTGTCAGGGCCTCGGCCTTTGCTCACCGGAGAAAGGTGGGGCGGAGCGTCCTTGATTCACTTGTGTCTGGGGGCTCGGGCATGGTCCTAGGGGTTGGTTGCCCAGTGGTGTGGAAGGAGTGGCGTTCCTACTTGTTCCTTCGGAATTTGGTGGCTGCAGGTTTGGGGTGAGTTAAAACCATTCGCGGTGGGATGCTTGGGCTCATTCTCCTGCATAGGTGGTGGCGGTGCCCAAATTTGGATCCGGAGGTTTGCACTCGCTGTGGTTGTTTGGTACGGGTGAGCTGTCAAGTCAAAGTTCCACGCTTTGACGCCGTCGACGGTGACGCCCGTGGGTGCCGCTCTCCTCTTGTGGATTCGTTGTGGCCATGTACTATGATTCGTTCTTTATCTGCGAGATGAGAACCTGTTTCGTGCATGTAAGTTTTACTTCGTTACTTCCTTTCTTTCTAAATTTCCACGACTATTTAATCTGTACTATGTCGATTTACATTTGAATTCAAGATTGGAACTATGATGTTTGAAATACTGTTGAATTATATATGGCTGAATTTAAACGGATGATTATTGCGGTGCCAAAGTGAGTCTCATGTACTATGTAGTTCATGTAGTGTACATATGGAAAATAAATGGAAATATTAAGGAGGAAATTACTAGGAGCCCCTGCAAAATAGTACTAGCGGTTAATCCTAACAGCAGTTTCCCGAAAAATAATAATCCCAACAGCTATTACGCCCGCCGCGGCGCCTCTCGCGTTGGTCATCTTCGTCGCTCGCATGACGGCGGTCGCGTGTCGTGTCTCCCCTCCTTCGCACCGGCGGCCACAGGAATCAGGCGCTGCAGGGCCGCGCGCTCACCACGATGAGGTACGAATCCGCCCCTCCCCTTGATTATAGTTCCGGTACGGCCGCCGGCGAGCGGACACGAGAGGGGATCGGGGTGGCGTGTCGCCGGTCGCTCGATTTTCCGGGGTAGAGGAGTGTTACTGGGTGAGGCACAGGCTACTCGCGGCGGCTGCTCGATTCGAGCGGAGGGGCGACGGGGAGGACAGTCGGCGCAGGCTAGTTTGCGGCGGTACTCGTTTCTGACCGGATGCTGGGCAGGCCCGGCGGCGGTTACCCTGATTCGAGCGGCACAGTAGCCGCGCTGGTGGATAACCCCAGTTATTATGTCGATGGCTTTTGACATAGCTAGCTCAGATGGCAAAACCAAGACGATTAGATGTAGAAACGATCCGGGCGGTTCCCACAAATTTTTACTAGAATTCAGGAAAATGAAATGTGGAGGACGGCCATTATATTATGAATCAATAGCAATTAGCACATCTTCATTTCTCAAATGATAGGGAAAACCATACATGTCTTGCCACACACTGCGATGCACACATACACATTATACAATGCCCTTGGGTCTTGCCATGATGCAGAAGATGCACCCGAATTTAGAATGCAAGCATTACACTCTGGACCTCTGCACCTGATGGTGCATGCAGCCTATTATTGCAAAGTCTCAAAATTCGAAAATGAAACAACAGAGAAAAGTAGCAAGCACCAATACCCATTTCAATATTTTTACCATACTAAGATACTACGTAATGCGGCAGTCATGGTACTGGTGCACCGGCAGGAGCAATGTTCAATCCCGGGGGCCGAGTCTGTTTCCTCTGTGCCAAAAGGTCTTCTGCTTTTTTAGCGAGAACAGAGGAGAGAGGCTTCAGAGGAACCCCGTGGCAGTCACGATCAACACCAGCAAAAAGCATGCTGCTTTCCAGCCCGGCCATCGTCTTTGAAGCCTTCGTTAATGTGCCAACAATATTGTGCTTGTCAATCACTTTGATATTTTCATCATGCTGGATGAATTCTATCACCATCTCGCAGGTAAGCTTCTGTATCGCCAAACATGCAGGGGTGGCGTACATGTTGTCCTCTACCATCTTCTTCAGCCTCAACAAAAAGTCTTCAAGGGCAACTGGCGACTTCTGTGACATTAAGATTGCTGCAAAATCAAGATTGTTGCTTGGACGAATCGCTGTGACGAGTGACATGAGCTCTGCTTGCAGCCTCCTCTCCTCGCATTGTTGGATGTGGTTCCTCTGTGAATCTGAAGGCTCGCCTTGCTCTTGGCCACCGTCCATTTGGTTTTCAATGTCATTTCCACAACAAGAAGGAAGCAAGCGTTCCCAACACCAGGGTGTGGTGCTCACCTCTGCTTGTACTAGAAGCAATTCCGCAAGTACCTGCGATGATATATATCATATTTGTTTAGCTCAAAATATTTAATTGCTGAAGCTGAATTTGATTGCTTGAATCAATTAGACAAAAGGAATGTTGTATGCATGCATGCATACCTTTCGTAAGGTTGGTTCCTTGACGTAGTTGCACAAATGCCTCAAGATGATTGCTGCGCTAATACGATAGCCCATGTTGATATCTATTTTCACACTATCCGTTGCATTTATTTTGCATTCGATGGTCTTGATATTGGAGTCGAGCAATTCAGTAAGGCAATGAACATCATCGTCTTTGCATGCTGTGAAACTCTTGATAGCCTCTGAATCACTGGACAACATGGCTAGTGCTTCACCAACCTTTCCTTTAAGCCGGTGTGCAGTGTCCTTGGCTTCTTTCATCTTCTTTTTCACACTTGCTTCTATGGCTTGTTCGACCATCTTCTCTTCTGCCCATGCTCCACTAACCATCTTAACAAGATTATTCAAACGTGTTCGCGTTGCCGGTCTTGATAAAGTATTTTGTTGGATCACACCTGGTTGGTTTATCTTCCGTTTCTCATCTTCCAAGTAATCTCGCATCCATTCTGTAGTAAGGAAGATTTGTAGTGCCCTCTCAATAAGTTTTTCTGCAGAAGTACTTGTTGGATGATGCAAAGCTAATTGTGTAAGGACCTCTATAGCTTGGACCTGTAGCTCTATGACACCGCTGTTTCCATCTGTATCCATGCCCAGAAGAGCCTCCAAGTTTTTGACCGCATTACTATTATTTGCAATTAGTCTGCACATCTTTATGCCGAGTTGCCGCGCATGCTCCTCAAAGGGGCACTTACGGGCTGCATAGATTTTTGATAATGGGAACATATTAGTATTAAGCGGATATCAATTACACCCGGCCTCTGCAACAACATAAAGTTAGGAGCTAGTCAAGACATCAAGAATGGACATAGCGAAAAAAAAAAAACCCACCGAACTGATCAGCAAAGCAGCACAAACTACCACCACCAGAGGCCACACCCGGACTACAAAAAGTTCTCCAAGAACGACGCCGCCAAGAAGGAAACCACGCACCAACACCGTCGTCGCCTGATCATAGATCATGGGGTTTCACCCTGAAGAAAGTCCAACTAGACTCCAGGCAATGTCTTCAACAAGGAGGCAGATAGAGATACGCCATTGCCAGCTATAACCAGTGAAGGTAAGACCTAGGACTTTTACCCCGGAAGTCAAGACTTTGTGCCCAGAGAGCACCACTAAGAAGAAGTCCTGTTGTGTTGTCGCCCCTGCTAGCCGAGACTGCTACAAAACACCGATCATTCGGTCCACAGTCTTCACCACATCCAAACTCACCTCCGTATCACTTGAAATCTTGAACTCAACATGAGCCATTAAGATCCACTAGTCATTCGATCTAGTACAACCATCTTGAAATTCCCCATCATTATCAGCACCATGACAATCACCGGTAAATATGCCATTGCATACCTCATGGTGCCGACAAATCGGAGTGTGACAGGTCCACAACAACGACCGATGACAGCGACATAAAATCAGCGTTTGCCGGTGCGGAGATCTGGTTGAGGTGATCCCACGAAATAGTACCCGCCATGTACTATCCCTCCTGAGCCCGATGTTGAGGGCGACCACTCTTGGCGCCCGACTGGCCATGTGTTGCGGCAGCAGATTGCCAGCAACACCGCGGACACTTCTGGCACCCATGAACTCACTCCGGTCGAAACTCTGTGTCGCGTGGGCCAGATGCACGTCCACGAGTGGCTCATCACCCGGCGGTCCATGTGATGTGGCGGCAAATTGCCGGCGACACCACGGACTTCACTGAGCCCATGAACTCGATCCGGTCGCAACATGGTGTCCTGTAGACCAAACCCGCGTCCACCAGCGGCTGCCGGCGCTCTGATGATCTGACCGCTGCCATCTTGTGCCGTCGGCCTCACGATCCGACCGCTGCCGTCATTTGTCGATGGCTTCACGGTCTGGCCACCGCATTCCTGCTTCATGGCCTCGCGATCTGGCAGTTCGCCAGCCTTCGGATCTGGACGTCGGAGTTGGATTCACGTCAAGACACCAACGACTTGCATGCGGATCTGATGTATCCTGCCCCATGCACATGCACACGGGCGCTGGGTGTACGACTCCGGATATGAAGTCTATTACTGGTTCGGATTCGGCCGTTTTGACTGGTTTGGCTTCTATCTATTTGGTAAATTTGTCCATCGGATATGATCGTGCACGCAGACTTGATCTGTAGACGGCCGCCGGCCAGAGCGTAACTGCGCAAACCCAGATCAGATCGGAGATGACCGGATCGATGAAGACTGTGCAGGCTAATAAAGGAAAATAGGCAGGAGCGCCCCGCCGCCGTCCGCCGTCGAACGACCTCCTCCAGCGGCGGCGGGGGAGGGAGGTCAGCGAGGGGTGGCTGGTGCTGGGGTGGTAGGGTTCCCCCCGAGTCGCCCGGCGCGAACGACACGAGGGGCGGCTGTCAAAACTGTGAGCAGCGCAGTCTCGCCCACACCTCCTGCAAATCCTTCAGGGTTTCCACGGAAGCAGGTGTGTTTATCAAGGGAGAGCTGTCTATCAGTACAGTGCTTGTATATTTGCGTACCACCTCTGCCTTAGTAGAGTTGTCACGGTTGTCCCTGACCCATTCGGAGAAGAGGGGCTCAAAATCTCGCGCTGACCGGACTACCATGATGTACATGAGGTAGTTTGATAGCTTCCTTCATTCTGCCATAAGTAATATCATCTCACTAGTAACGCCATCCCCTGTCAACAAGTATCCATCCGTCCGAAAAAACTTGTCTCAATCTTGTTCCTCACATGAATGTATCTAGCACTAACTTGATGCTAGATACATCCATTTGAGGGACAAACTTTTTCGGAGGGAGGGAGTATGTGCTTGAATGCAACTCTGTCCATATATGTAGACGGAAAAGAGTATGCTCAAAGGGTAGATTTAGCAAATCCTTCAGCTCCTGGCCAAGATTTAACTGCCGGGATCTTGCAATTGTCCAGAAGATGTACACACTTACATATCATACAATACCCTTGGATCTTGATACACACCACGAGTCTACGATACACACTTACTTATCATACAACACCCTTGGATCTTGCCATTGTGTAGAAAAAGTACCCAAATGTTCAATGAACAGACGATTTCAGTTTTTCTTAGGTAGTGGAAGAATTATGCTCCCGACCTCTGCACCTGATGGCGCACACAATCTATTATTACAAAGCCCCACAAGCTTGAAAACAAAACAAAACAAAAAGCATCAAGCACCAATACCAGTTCCAATATTTTTATACCATACTAAAATACTTTGCAATGCAACAATCATGGTACTGGTGCACTGGCAGGGGCAATGCCGATTCCCAGAGCCTGTTTCCTCTGTGCCAAACGATCTTCTGCGTTTTTAGCAAGAACAGAGGAAAGAGGCTTCACAGGAACCCCGTGGTAGCCGCGATCCGCGCCAGCGAAAAGCATGATGCTCTCAAGCCCCGCCATCGTCATTGAAGCATTCAATAGTGTGCCGACGATTCTGTGCTTGTCGATCACTTCGACGTTTTGATTGTGCCGGAGGTATTCCAAAACTATCTCGCAGGTGAGCTTCTGTATAGCCAGGCACGCAGGGGTGGCGTACATGTTGCGCTCCACCATCTTCTTGAGCCCCGCCACAAAGTCTTCCAGGGCAGCGGGCGGCGTCTGTGACATGACCATTGCTTCAAAATCAAGACTGATGTTTGCACGAATCGTTGTGACGAGTGATAGAAGCTCTGCTTGCAGCCTCCCCCACACCCCCCGATATTGCTGGATGTGGTGGCTCTCGTCTTGCACAGAACCACTTGGGTTCTCTATGTCGTTTCTGATGGCTGTAATGCAAGTGATGGCAAGCTCCCAACACATGGGTGTGGTTGTACTACTCACTTCAGGAAGCAATTCCACGAGTATCTGAAGTGATAAACACACATACTAGTTTAGCTCAAAAAACTTAATCACAGAAAACCTGTGGCCCACGGTGGGTGCCATAAGGAATCTGATTACTTTAGCTAATTATTAGTGAAAAGAAACAACAGTATGCCGTATATGCGTTCAGAAAATACGGCATGCCCTTTGCAGTGGGTGCTATAAGGAATTTGATTACTTTAATTAGTTAGAGAAAAGGAACATCCGTATGTCGTATAAGCGTTCAGGCATACCTTCGATAAGGTTGGTTCGTTGACGTAGTTGCTCAAATGCTTCAAGATGACTACTGCAATAATACGACAGCCGATGGCGGTCTCTATATGGCCGGTATCTGTTGCACTTATTCTGGATTCAGTGGTCTTGATTTTATTGACGAGCATTTGAGTAAGTCCATTGAAATCATCATCTTTGCATCCAGTGAAGCTCTTGATAGTCTCTGAATCACTGGACAACATGACCAATGCCTTACCAGCTTTTTCTTTAAGCCGACATGCAGTTTCCTTGGCTTCTTTCATCTTCTTTTCCTTTACCACATTACTTGTAGTTTGGTCCTCAATCATTCTTTTCTCATATTCCAAATAATCTTCCATCCAATCTGCAGTAAGGAAGATGTGTAGTGCCCTCTCAATAAGTTTTTCTGCACAAGTATTTGCTGGATGATGCAAGGCTAATTGTGTAAGAACCTCTATAACTCGCATCTGTAGTTCTATGATACTGTTGTTAGTTTTCATATCCATGTCCAGAACGGCCTCCAAGTTCTGGACTACATTTCTGTCATTTGCAATTAGGCTGTGCATCTCTTCGCCGGTGCTTCCTGGAGAACTCATGAGCTGGCTCACCACTTCCAGAGATCTGTGTGTTACATTGGTCCATGCAGCATTGCTCTTGATATCTTGTACAAATTCCTTGGAGCTGACAGGCGCAACTATTTTTGAAAGAAGATCCTTGGTGCCGTATATCAGTGTGCAGTTATGTCTGTCGTGAGCCAGGTTCACTAGAATCCTCAAGCCTGTCAAAACCAGAATTTCACAAATCACTGTGCTTTTGGTCTGCTCGATGTGGTTACTTACAAATGTGAGGGCTTCTTGATCAGCGTTGTTATGACAGAGAGTTTCAAATAGGGAGGATATGCATTCCAATGCTCCTGGAAAGTGAGCAAGGTTGATGTGACCAGCGAGATGCTCCACAATCCTCGCTGCAAGCAATCTCATCTCTTGCTCGGCTGGGCTTCTCCAAGCAAGGGTACCGATCAGCTTCTGAATTCTTTGTCTCGGTGAACGAATCAGCAGCCGTGTTACTGGTACTGGTGTATCTTGATCGATCAACATAGTTAGGACCATTCCTCCGGAAACATTATCCTCCGGTAACTGGGAATCCAGCAAATCGGCACCATATGTGATCAAATTCCAGCTGGCTGTGGACGCGGGGTTGTTAAGACACAGCTCCTTGGTTTTACCCAAATATGCATGAACTACTTCGCGGCTGAGACCATTTTGTCGCGCGACAGTACCCACCATCTTGTGCTCAAAGCACAATCTACCTAGCATACAGAAAAAGGATATTGCGCTCTGCGAAAGAGATACACCATAGAATAAATTCAGTGCCGGCTCCAGATTTGCTTTACTTGCATCTCCGTCGGCAATGCCATAGTCTTGCTTTGCTAGACGAAGTGCCGACAGCGTAATGCACAAAATTGGTCCCAAAATAGCGAAGTACACCACTGGGGCAAACATCATGATCAGAATGATATATGCTGCTTTTAGGCAGAGTATACGCATTACTTTCTTGGCCGGTTGTTCCATAGGAATCTGAGTAGATTCATCATGATGCTTTTCTCCCAAATATGGAAAGTTAGTCATAAGAGAACCAACCCAATATCGAAAGAAATCCAAGCGAGAATCTGCCATGGCCTCAGATAGCCTGTGTTTGTTCCAAGTAGAGCAGGACACAAGGTCAACATGAAAGTTTATAATTTCGTCAAACAAAAAGAATAAGATATCCAACATTGGGCAGTGCTTATGAAGGTTACTTCTCTTTTCGGAAAGTGATCAAGGGGCCGAAATTATTTGCCTGTAATGTTATGCGTTCCAAGCTAGTTTTGGTTAATCTTAATGGCGAAGGACATTCAGATGGGATGTTCTTAGTTATCTCTATGTATGAAGCCTTAATCGCATTTGATTTCACAAGTCTTAGTAAGCATATTTGGGAATTGCATGCGCCGATAATTAACTATTCGATACTTATTTCATGAATTGACGAAGAGACCTATGTAACAAATAAAAATCGATAGGAAGAAAGAGCTGAATGCTAAGCACTAACCCGGCAGCCTGCATGAACGCGATGATGGTCAGATACCAAAAATCGTTCTTGGTCAGATCGGAGACGAAGCCGCCGAGGAGGACCACGGTAGCCCACAAAAGCATCAGGGCCCCGATGCCTTTCATGCCCATACGGATGTACGCCATGATGAGGGCATACTTGTTGATGATCCTTACTTCTGGCCGCTGATGAAGCTCCTCCGAGAATGCGGCAACATCATCTCCCAAGGTGCCTAGCTGCCGATATAGCTGCCGCACCTCATTTCGGCTGGCAGGATTCTGGCCGCTGTTAACCGCTTCCATCCGTGGTATGGACGTATGGTATTGTATGGTATGGTATGGTGGGTGCAGAGGCTGATGATCCTTGCTGGTTTCTCTTAGGCTTGCTAGTCAACCGTCTATGGGGGTCACCTTAGATACTGTGGGGCTCGTCTCGGGGTCATGATAAAATAAGGGGGAACGAAAACACGATCTTAAAATGGTAATGAATGGCGAGTTCACATAACATGTAAGCAAAGCAAAATATTATCCTAAAAATACGAGTCCGACCTCGATATAAGACCCGAAGCGACTAGTTTAGTTTTGGTGTTGGTCTGGGTGCAGTTGCTCTTGACGCCGGGTCGATGTTAATAATCTTTGTTTTGTCAGGTAGTTGGCCACTTGCCATCGAACCCGCTCGCGTGTTGCTCAGCTTGGGGCGACCTGCGCTGAAAATACTAATTCGAACTTGCCAATGATCTTGGTAATGATCGGAAGGTACGTGGGCACAAATCCTGAGAAATAAATACTTGCACTTTAAAACTCTCACTCAGGTTACCGTAAGACCTAATAATTCACCATTCTGGAACGGACTCATGAGAGTGAAAGAAACCTTCTTAGGGTGAAATTTATTGTTGGGAACGGAACAACAACAAGGTTTTGAGAGGATACATGGTTACTCTCCAGTATCCTTTCCTGTATCACATTGCTACGTAGCAATGGTTTTGCAGGCGGTACATTTGAATATCCAGTTCAGGAGGCCTCTAATAGGGGAACGATGGAATTCCTGGTTACACTTAGTACAGAGGTTGATGAATGTTCAACTCTCAGATCAGAGAGACACCTTAAACAGAAAGCTAACGGGTAATGGAGTGTTTTCGGTCAAATTGATGTACTTAGACCTCATTAATTCTGGCCCAATCCCGAGATCGATACACATTTGGAAAGTCAAGGTTCCCTTGCGAATTAAAATTTTTATGTGGTTTGTACGCAAGCAAATGATCCTTACCAAAAATAACTTACTAAAGCGGCGATGAGTAGGCAGTTCACGATGCTACTGTGTTCACAATGAAACAATCCAACACTTATTTCTTGATTGCCCTCTCGCAAAGTTACTTTGGCGGTCTGTTCATATAGCTTTTAATATTATCCCTCCAGTTAGCATTGACGCGTTTTTTGGGACGTGGCTAAATGGAGTGAATCCTGATATTGTGTCAAGTATTCGGACTGGAATATGAGCACTTCTTTGGGCTATATGGAGCTGCAGGAATGATATGATTTTTAACAGACTTTATATGATTAACTTCTTGCAGGTTATCTTCAGGGCTACGGTATGGATCCGTACATGATTGTTACTCACTCCTACGGGCTCCAGGGAGCATTTGACTACTGGGTGCAACCAGTGAGAGATGGCATCATGGGCTATCTTCAAACATTCGTCCAGCCGGTTGTGGCTTTGAGTCGCTTTTTTGATTTTGCTCCTTTTGGGAGCTGTACTTTGCAGACCAGACAATTGTGTCGTTGAACTTGATCTAATAAAGTGGCTGCGTGCATCAATCCTATGCAGAGGCCGAGGGATGACCTCCTTTTCAAAAAAAATTGATCTGGTGCTGAGTTTTGTCAGGAAACAGATTCACCTAGTTGAACCTCTGCCATGTGGAATCACATTTCAGCATGCTCTGTAGACGAGTGTGTGACAAAAAACTACCACATTAGGGGTTGCCTTTCCATTGAACGATCACATTCAAAAAATTGACTGATAACTACCAAAAATGTTATTTTTGTAACTAAAAACTACTACTTCCGGAAAATGGCCAGTTTAGACTGTCAGGGCTCATGTGGCAGGAAAGTCAACTCCGTTTATTTTTTACCGTTATGATAGGTGGGGCCCACACACCATCATCACCTTCTTCCTCCTCATCTCTCTCTTTGGGATTTTAGTAAACACCTCATGAGCACCTCTGTCGCGGCGAAAGACTTGCCAGAATTTTAGAAAACAGGCGCTACTGCTATTTCTTTCATTTTTTTTCTTTTTCTTTAATTTTCATTTCCTTTTTTCTTTCCTTTTCCTTTTCTTAGTTGTAGCACTGTTGCGCTAAAACGCGCTACTATTTTCTTAGTAGTAGCGTGGTCTTCATATAGGCACTACTACTATACCTAGCCTGTCGAAAATGGTGTGGCAGTTGTAGTAGTAGCGCTTTTTATTTGGGCCGCGCTATTGTTACTCACATAGCAGTAGCAGGTTTGCAGCTCCCGCGCTACTACTAAGTAACAGTAGCGCCTCTTTTTAGTCAGCGCTACTGATAATCCTTTGTGTATAAGTTTTTCCCTAGTAGTGTGAATGAGCTAGTACAAGAGGTATCAAGTATGGATTGATCATTACGAGAAAGCCGGGCATAAAAATTCTGAATAATAATTATCTCGAGAGCTCATGATTGATGCATGAATATAATTTTGAATTAAGCCTCCCCAAGCTTGAGCGATACTTTATCCTTCACGAGGCCAAAAATTATATATATAATTCTGATCATGATGAACCATATGCATAAGATAAAACTTCTGATGAAATTCTAATTTCAATCGTTGTAATTCCAAGACCCAATATCATCACATAGCCTATACCATGTCAATGCCTTTCCCTTTGAAGATAAAGGGAAGACCTTCCTCTTGACTTCATCTCCGGGTAAACCTGCAAGCTTAAATAATCCACAAACTTTATCCACAAAGATTAGATGCATATCAGGATGTAGTGTTCCATCTTTGACATAAGGATTATCTAGCAGTTTCTCTATCATACCCGAAGGAATTTCATGATAAATATTTTCAGTAGGTACAGTAGGTTGAGGAGCAACTCTTTATTCTTCCGGTCGGGGTGAAGATATCCAGAACAAGCCCCTCAAAGCATTATTTTCCATAGTGACAAGTGAAAGTAAATTTTAGCACACAATATAAATTTTTCCTTACCAAATTCCACTCATCAAAGACGCTTCACTCCCCGGCAATGGCGTGAGAAAAGAGTTTTGATGACCCACAAGTATAGGGGATCTATCGTAGCTCTTTCAATAAGTAAGAGTGTCGAACCCAACGAGGAGCAGAACTAAATGGAGGCAGTTTTCAGTAAGGTATTTTCTATAGGCACTGATATTATCGGTAGCAGATAGTTCTGTGATAAGGTAATTCGTAACGGGTAACAAGTAACAAGTGTAACAAAGGTGTAGCAAGGTGGCCCAATCTTTTTTATAGCAAAGGACAAGTCTGGACGATCTCTTATATATAAGAAAGCGTTCCCGGGGATACATGAGAATTATTGTCAAGTTAGTTTCATCATGCTCATATGATTCTCGTTCGGGGTGAGCCAGGTTCTCCAGAATTCTCAAGCCTATCAAAACCAGATCCTCACAATTCCCTCTCTTTTTAATGTCTTGCTGTAGGGCGTCATCATTCAGCATGTCATCAAATGTCTTGCGAATAGCTTCTAGGCAGGCGCTGATTATCGTCTTGTCTCCAGCAAAATTCAGGTTACCATCTTTATCTTTCCGGGGGCTACCAGGAAGCTTTTGGGTTAGGGAGCGCGTCCTGTCTCTCTGCTTGCCATGGTCAATTGCTAATGTCAAATGGAGAGCTTCTTTATCAGCATTGTTATTACAGGAGGTGTCGAAGAGGG
This sequence comes from Triticum dicoccoides, assembly GCF_002162155.2. NCBI lineage: Eukaryota > Viridiplantae > Streptophyta > Magnoliopsida > Poales > Poaceae > Triticum > Triticum dicoccoides. The sequence goes on along the minus strand of NC_041383.1, from coordinate 792,622,794 downwards.
AAGCTACGCATTCCAATGCTCCTGGAAAGTGAGCAAGGTTCAGGTCACCAGCTAGATGCTCCACAAGCCTCGCTGCAAGACATCTCATCTCTTGGTCTTGTGGGCTTCTCCAGGCAAGGGTTCTGATCAGCTTCTGAATTCTTTGTCTCGGTGACCTAATCAGCAGCCATGTTATCGCCAACGGTGTTTCTTGATCAATCAGCATAGTTAGTACCCTTCCTCCGGATGCATAGTCCTCTGGTAATTGGGAATCCAGCAAGTCAGCACCATATGTGATCATATTCCAGCTCATTGTGGACGCGGGACTGTTTACACACATCTGCTTGGTTTTTTCCAAGTATCCACTAAGTATTTTGGGGCTGATGCCATGTTGTTCGCTAAGAAAACCGAAAATCATCATCTCAGCAAAAGCTCCAGCTATTATACTCCAAACGCATACTAGGCTCTGGGCAATAGATAGAGAGTAAAATAAGGTCAACGCCGGCTTCATATTTGCTTTACTTGCATCTCCGTCAGCGATGCCATAGTCATGCTTTGCTAGACGAAGCAGTGATAGCACAACGCACAAAGTTGGTCCATAAGTGGCGAATACACCACTGGGAAAAATATGACGGCCAGAGTGATATCTGTTATTTTTAAGCGGACAATATTTAATTGTCTCTTCAGCCATTGTCTCGTAGGCAGCTGGGTACGTTCACCATGACGCTGCTCTCTCCAGGATATAATGTTTATTATCAGAGAAACAAACCAATCCCCAAAGAATGCCAAACGAGCATCTCCCATGGCATCAGATAACCTGTGTTTTTTCCAATTAAAGCAAGGACAGAATGTCAACATGAATATGAAGAATGTCGTCAAACCAAAAGAACAAGATTTCCAAATATGTTCGGTGCTGATGAAAGTTATATCTCTATTCTAAAGGCGATCAAGGGTGAAGTTAATTGCCAGGAATTTCAAGCGTCAATTGGGGAATTTTAGGTGGGATAGTACTCATCAATCGGGAATGCTTTTAGTTAGTCACATTTGGTTTCCAAAGTCATAGTACACATTGAGAAAGTTCATAGTCCTGATAACTTTTTTTGAATATTTTTTGCTGATAACTTTATACACTAAATCAGGGCTCGAGACCAAATTTATGTCAATCTTAACATCAACCAATGCGACACGGTTAGTAGGAGGCACTTTGGCAAGGGCGTTTCTGGATAATGCCTCGGATTGGATGAAGCTTTCAGGGTATTTTTGTTCCAAACAGCCACAAATAGCCATAGTTTGGAGGTGTTTCCAAGAA
>NC_041383.1:792570097-792621005 GCF_002162155.2 Triticum dicoccoides | reverse complement strand
GGCAAGAAAGTTTTATTCAAGAAATTATAGTTACAATTCAGAGGCACAAGTTCCTCAATACAAGTGGACTTTGGTTAAGCCACACCGCAGTATAGTTTGCTAGTAGGTCTACAGCTCTATTTTATTCCCCCAAAATCTTCTGTGAAATAAACTACCTGTAAACAACATCTCCTAACTGATACTGTTATGAGGCCTTTTTTTTTAAATCACCTCAGAGGGCTGAGCAACTCAAATTAGCGCACCGCCGTCTTCATTTGAGGCGACATTTATATATCTGTAAAGACTGGGTTAAAAGACTTATTCTTCTCATTTAGTAATAATTTATTTCTTGGTTTGGGAGCCACATTCTGCTGGACCCAGGGAGGCATGGACGGTTCTATGTCGGGCTTTGGGTAAGCCTGAGTGGACGCCTATGAGAAAGCGTCAAGCTCATCGCCCAAGCCCTGGAGCTGCCGCTTCTCATTCCCGTTTCTAGGTGCTCCGGTGCCGTTCCGCTGTACTCCGGTCGACATTTTTGTTCCTGGTATGGTATGGTGGTGGAGCGACAGATCTGTGATTTTCCTTTGGTTTGCTGGTCAACCGTATTTGGGTCACCTAAGATATTGCTTGGCTCGGCTGGCGGTCATGATAATTTAAGAGGGAACGATGAGATGGGAAGAGGAGATCAAATGACATGGGGGGCCGCGAGCTCACATGTAATTAAGCAAGTAATAATAGTTCTACAATAATACTCCCTCCGTTCGGAATTACTTGTCATAAAAATGGATGTATCTACAACTAAAGTACATCTAGATACATTCATTTTTTGGACGAGTAATTCCGAACTGAAGGAATAAGAAAGACCCCGATCTAGATGTATGATAAGAAGCTAGCACTAGTTTTGGACTGGGTGCAGTTACTCTTGAGTCTTGACGCTGGGTCGATGATAATAATCGAAAGTTATGTCACGTAGTCTGCCACTTGCCTTGTGACCCGGCCGCTCCCGTGTTGATCGGCTTGGGCAACCCGCGCCGAAAAACAATTCCAACTTACACCAATGATTTGGTCGAAACCATCCAGTTGACTCTACGCATATGCTATGTGGAATCACACCCGAGCACGCTCTGTACAACTCCCAAACTCCGCAGTGCATAGTTTTACACATTCAGTCTTACACGTGTTGGAGTTGAAACTGCACCGGTCACTCTATTTTTACAAGGTAAAAGTATGCCGGCCGGTTAGTAACATGGCAAAGTTTTCTTTTTTTTACTTCCATCTTTGTAGATAGAGGAATCAGTGGATTGCTAAGGTGCAGTTTGAACCGTGGTTGGTCGTGGTAGCAGGAAGAAGCAGGGACGGAACTTACACGGCCTTCTATTTTTCAGACGATCCTCTGAACAGATCAACAGAGTGTGACGCTAACCAGAAAATGACACAAAACTCCGAAAGGCCGAAGGAGGTACCGCCATAGAAGCATGTAGGCCTGGGCACAAAAACCGACCAACCGAAAACTGAACCGAAACCGAAACCGATTAAACCGAATTTTCAGTTTTTGTTGTTTGTACAAGAAAATTCGGTTAGCTGAGCTACTAACCGAACCAAATTCGGTCGGTACGGTATTTCTTTCGGTTAACCGAAAATACCGAAAGGCCCGGCCCATGGCGTATGGCCCAGGCAAGCCCACCCACTCCCACGCCTTGACCTAGATCGCAGCCACGATTCCTCCCAGGCACCCACGAACTCCACTACTGCCGCTGCGCCCCTTCCTTTCTACCACCACACACGGCACCACCAGTCCACCCCGAGTCAGCTGCTGCCTCATCTTCTCATCTGATGAGTGGTTGAGCCGCCGCCGCCGGCGCCCAGCGCCACCGCATCTTCTTCCCCACCCAGCCGCCCCTCCGCCCTCGCCTTCTCAGAGACCACCGTCGCTGGTCTCGCTGTACGCAAGGAAGGAGAGAGGACCAGATCACCAGAGGAGCAGGCCCCCGACCATCCGTCCGGCGCGGCGGCGCCCACTAACCTTCGAGCTGCAACTCTTCGACAACATCCAACTCTCCAAATCGGCAAGCAACTCAGCAGCGACCGTCGGTCCGTTGCGGCACCTCAGCGCTCGGCGGTGTCTTCTCCAGTCTCCACGGAAGAAACTGAACATTCACTCAATGTAACTGAGCATTAAGTTATCCCCATCTCCCATTCTCTGTCTCGTTTTTTTGTTTCATTCTTCGTTCACTATTCTGTATGACTATGTACATGGCAGTTGGATCTTAGATGCACTGTTCTTTAGTATAGAGGGATGAGAGATGAGAGATTCAGTGCTAGGAAGGATGGATGCCTAACAAACTGTATATGTTCTGAAAGTGCATTTTCTGTACATGCTACATAATACGGTTTAAACCGAAAACCGAACCGAAATTTCGGTTAACCAAAATTTCGGTTAGCTGAATTTTAGTGTCAAATTCGGTTTTCACTTCCGCAAACCGAATTCACAAAAAACCGAACAGCAGAAACCGAAATTTTGGTTTCTACCGAACGCCGAGGCCTAGAAGCATGAACCTAAGAGGAGGCATGAGAATAGGTTTAGGGTTTTCTGTGGGGCAAAGCCTCTTCACGTCTCTCTACATATAATGATCAGCATATACAAGTTACATACGTATATAATACGTGTACATGACACGCTAGACCTATTTTAACATACCCCTCAATCTGAACTTCTACTCTGTACAAGGTTTAGGTTGGTACTAAATCGGTCTAGCATCTGTCGAGTGGCTGGTCTGGTAAACACGTCAGCCAGCTGATCATTAGAAGAAATGAACCTGACCTCAAGAGCTCCAGAAGCAACACGCTCACGCACAAAGTGGAAATCGATCTCAATGTGCTTGCTGCGTGCATGAAAAACTGGGTTGGCAGTCAGATATGTGGCTCCTAAATTATCACACCAGAGAACAGGAACACGCTGCTGGGAAACACCAAGCTCCTTGAGTAGTGATTCTACCCAGATGGCCTCAGCAGCTCCATTTGCCAAAGCTTTGTACTCAGCCTCCGTACTAGATCTCGACACCGTTGGTTGCTTCTTAGAACTCCAGGAGATGAGATTCGGGCCAACAAAGATGGCAAAGCCTCCAGTGGATCGTCGATCATCAGGATACCCAGCCCAGTTTGCGTCAGTGAAAATACTAATGCTGGTGGAGACAGCCTTCCGAAACTTCAGTCTAGTTTGCAATGTTCCCTTTACATAGCACAGGATGCGCTTAACAGCTTCCCAATGAACATCAGTGGGCTGTGAGAGAAACTGGCATACCTTGTTCACTGCTAATGAAATATCTGGGCGAGTGAGAGTCAAATACTGCAATCCACCAACGACACTGCGATACCGGAAAGAATCATCAGCACCAAGAGGCTGTCCAGACACCCGTCCAAGCTGGTCGGAGGTAGACAACGGTGTGGAAGTGGGCTTACAATTCTCCATGTTCACACGGTGTAAAAGATCCATGGCATACTTCCGTTGTGTCAAGGTCACCCCCCCCCCCTGAATTGTACGACGCTTTCAAGCCAAGAAAGTACTCCAACGGCCCAAGATCCATAATAGGAAAGGTGGCGCAAGTGAATGAACAAGATCGTCAACTGCACGTGGAGAAGAGCCAGCAATAACGATATCATCCACGTAGACAAGCATATAGATCTGAACATCTTGATGGCGGAAGAAAAACAGAGAGGCGTCGGCTCGGGAGGGAACAAAACCCAACTGGAGAAAGACGAGAACTGAGCCGAGCATACCATGCACGAGGAGACTGTTTAAGTCCATAGAGAGCCCGCTGCAACTTGCACACATGAGAGGGATACCGAGCGTCCTCAAAACCTGGTGGCTGCTGCATGTAGACATCCTCAGACAAGTAACCATGAAGGAAAGCGTTGCTTACATCAATCTGTCGGAGGATCCAGCCGCGAGACATAGCAAGAGCAAGAACCAGTCGAACGGTGGCCAGCTTGACAACCGGACTGAACGTATCACCATAGTCAATGCCAAGCTGCTGTGTGAAACCACGCGCGACCAAATGAGCTTTATACTTATCAATGGAGCCATCCGAACGATGCTTAGTCTTGAAGATCCACTTGCTCCCAACGACATTAACACCACACGGACGAGGCACAAGAACCCAAGTCCTGTTGCGACGAAGAGCATCGAGCTCATCCATCATTGTTGTGCGCCAAGCATGCTCACGGAGGGCATCGCGGTGAGAGACAGGCACAACGTGAAAAGCACGGTGACGAGGGTCATAGCGGACAGTTCCATTAGTTGGGACAAGCGCACGACAAGTATGATCGCGGGTGCGCGTGACCATGGTGTGAACCGGAGCAGCTGGAGGCTTCGCGGTCGAGGGGACAGGGCTGCCCTCAACAGAAAGCGACGCGAGCTGGTCGGACGGCAAGGAGGGAGCAGCAGCCTCCTGCACCGAGGACGACGTGACAGCAGGCGGTGAAGTGGCCGGTGCGGTCGCTGATGATGGGCCAGGGGACGGGGCAACCGACGGGCCGGGGGACGTGGCCGGGGAGGTCGGCGCGTCCACAACGGGCTGACCAGCCGAGCGGCCCGCGGAGGGCGGGCACGTCGCGGATGATGGGCCGGGCGACGAGTCAGCCGACGAGCCGGGCGACGTGCATGCGCCATGCACGTCGATCGTCGAGGAGGAAGGAGCGGCGTCCTGGGTTGCCTGCACAGAAGCAATAAGGCCTGGAACAGGCAGATCAGTAGACATGTAGGATAAGTCGTATTTACGCATATGGTCACCCGTAACCAGCTCATTGGAAGGAGCGAGAGAACATCAGCCAAGGAGGAGATATCGACGGTGACCCCAGGGGTGGCATATGGAAACATAGACTCATCAAACACAACATCACGGGAGATGTAGATACGGCCCGTGGAACGGTCGAGACATTTGTACCCCTTATGCAGCTGGCTATAGCCTAAGAACACACACATAGTGGACCGGAAAGCAAGCTTGTGGGCGTTATATTTGCGCAAGCTAGGCCAGCAGGCGCACCCAAAGGTGCGGAGAAAGGTGTAATCGGGTTTGACCTTAAGGAGACGGTACAAGGGTGTATCTTGTTGGAGAACAGGTGTAGGCATGCGATTAATCAGGTAACATGCAGCAAGGAAAGCTTCGTTCCAATACCGTAAAGGGAGAGACGAATGAGCCAGTAAGGCCAGACCTGTTTCAACAAGATGACGGTGTTTGCATTCAGCAATCCCGTTTTGCCGAGAGGTGTGTGGGCAGGACACACGATGAGAGATCCCAGTGTGTTGGAAATAGTGGTGTAATTTCTGGTACTCGCCACCCCAGTCTGACTGAATGGATATGATTTTAGTGCGAAGAAGACGCTCAACATGAGCCTGAAAAGGATAAAATACTTGCTCAACGTCAGACTTGTGCTTAAGAAGATATATCCAAGTGAAACGTGAATAATCATCGACAAAGCTCACATAATACTTATAGCCTACGGAAGAGGCAAGGGCAGGCCCCCAAACATCAGAATGAATTAACTCAAGAGGCATAGTAGAAACATGAGTGGATAAAGTATATGGTAATTGTCTACTCTTAGCACGCTGACAAGCATCACACACTGAAAGATGACGTTCAGAAGAACATACTAAATCATTGCTCTTAACAATATTTTGAACAATATTATTCGAGGGATGACCGAGACGCTGATGCCACTGGGACGGAGTGGTCTTGACACTGAGAGACGCTTGGAGAGTGGAGGAAGACGATGCGCGACCAAACAGGATGTAGTAGAGGCCGCCACGACTTCTACCACGAAGAAGAATTTTCTTCGTGGCTGTGTCCTTAACAGGAAAAAGAAACGGTGAAATTCCACAAAAACATCATTACCAAGAACAAGTCGATAAACAGACAATAGATGTTGATGTATATGTGGAAGACGAAGAATATTTCGTAAGCGAAGGGATGAACCGGGTATAGTGGAATGACCAATATGCGAAATAGACAAACCTGCACCATTCGCCACTTGCACTTGATCCTTCCCGCCATAGCACTCATGGAAGTGAAGACGATCGAGATCACTCGTCAGGTGATCCGTCGCACCGGTGTCCAGGATCCAGTGCGGCGGTTCACGCATGGACGAGGAGTTGGAGGCAGAGTTGGCGGCCCGGTGGTCGCGGTCATAGCGGCCGCGACAGTCCGACGCCTCATGTCCCCAGTTCTTACATATCTGGCACCTAGAGCGCCAGCGACGGCGGCCACCCCCATTGCCTCCTCCATTGCGGCCGTTGCCACCGGTGTTGCCGTTGTGACGGCCAGGGGCACCACCCTGGGCGGAGCCGTAGCTCGCCTATCCAGGCGGAAGAGAGGCAGCGGAGGAGCGGCCGCCACTTGGGCGTCTGGAATCGGGCACTCGACCGGCGTGATCGTGGTAGGCCGGCCGGGAGGTGGCGTTCGCGGAGGACTGCCATTCCTCAACTTCCGATTGCTGCTGCTGTAGGGCCTCGTAGTGGAGGACGCTAGAGTAGAACGCCGGAAACGTGACCGGCACACCGGTGAAGTTCATCGAAGCAGCGATGGGGTTGAACACCGAGCCGAGCCCGGTCAGCATGTAGTCGATGATCTCGTCATCGCAAAGAGGAGAGCCGGCGGCGGCCATCGAATCAGCGAGAGATTTAACCTTCTGCATGTACTCGCCGGCGGGTCTATCTCCTTTGCGTAGCGCCTGAATCTGACGCCGAAGGTTGCGCACGCCGGCGCTGTTCTCGACGGCGAACATGGTGTGCACGGCAGCCCATGCAGCAGTCGTCGTCCTGCAGCCGATCAGCTGCGCGGATATCTCCACGCTCATGGAGCCGAGGGGATGCCCGAGGACCTTTTGATCAAGAGTCCACCACTGCTCGTATTCGGGGTTGGTGATGGTACGAGCAGCATCACCGGTGCCTGTCGTCACGGTCAGCTCCGGCGCCTTGGCCGAGCCATCGAGGAACCCGTGGAGGCGTACGCCGGCGAAGTTGGGAAGGGCGAGAGCCCTCCACAACATGAAATTACTGCGGTCGAGAGAGACCGCGATGGGCGGAAGGACGGGAGCGGGAGCCGGCGCCGAGGGTGGAGCGATGACGGGGGCGGACATGGTGAGGGCGAGGGCGGAGGACGCGGTCATCGCAGCGGCCGAGGAGGAGGACTGATCGGCGGCGGGAGACTTGGACATCGCGGCGGCCGCGAGGAGAGGCTGGCGGCGGCGGCGGAGGGAGGAGAGGCGACGGTGGCTAGGTAGGCTCTGATACCAAGTTTGAGAATAGGTTTAGGGTTTTTCGTGGGGCAAAGCTGTAACGCCCTCGATGCGGCTATATCTTCCACGTGTCGAAGCACGACTTAGAGGCATAACCGCATTGAAAGCAATGTCGCAAGAGAGGTAATCTTCACACAACCCATGTAATACATAAGGGAAAGAGATACATAGTTGGCTTACAATCGCCACTTCACACAATTACATGAATAAAGCATTACATCATACAGATACAATCAATGTCCGACTACGGAACCAAAATAAAAGAAGACTACCCCAAATGCTACACAGATCCTTGATCGTCCCAACTGGGCTCCAGTACTGATCAACTGAAACGAAACAACACAATGAACAAGATCTTCATCGAGCTCCTCCTTGAGCTCGGGTGCGTCACCTGCACGGTTTCATCGGCACCTGCAAACTTGTTTTGGAAGTATCTGTGAGTCACGGGGACTCAGCAATCTCACACCCGCGAGATCAAGACTATTTAAGCTTATGGAAAGGGTAAAGGTATGAGGTGGAGCGGCAGCAAGCGACTAGCATATATGGTGGCTACCATACGCAAATGAGAGCGAGAAGAGGAGGCAAAAGCACGGTCGAACAACTATGATCAAGAAGTGATCCTAGAACAACCTACGTCAAGCATAACTCCAACACCGTGTTCACTTCCCGGACTCCGCCGAGAAGAGACAATCACGGTTACACACGCGGGTGATGTATTTTAATTAAGATCAACTTCGGGTTTTCTACAACCGGACATTAACAAATTCTCATCTGCCTCATAACCGCGGGCACGGCTTTCGAAAGATAAAACCCTGCAGGGGTGTCCCAACTTAGCCCATTATAAGCTCTCACGGTCAACGAAGGATATTCCATCTACCGGGAAGACCCGATCAGTCTCGGAATCCCGGCTACAAGACATTTCGACAAAGGTAAAACAAGACCAGCAAAGCCGCCCGATGTGCCGACAAATCCCGATAGGAGTCGCACGTATCTCGTTCTCAGGGCACACCGAATGAGCCAGACGTCGGGTTGGCATAGACCCTGGTTGCCCAGGGGGCGCCGGACATCGCTCGGTTTGGGCCAGCAATCAAAGGAGCACTGGCCCGGGGGTTTAAAATAAAGATGACCCTTGAGTCTGCAGAACTCAAGGGAAAAAGGCTTAGGTGGCAAATGTTAAAACCAAGGTTGGGCCTTGCTGGAGGAGTCTTATTCAAAGCGAACTGTCAAGGGGGTCCCATAAATCACCCAACCGTGTAAGGAACGCAAAATCCGGGAACATAATACCGATATGACGGAAACTAGGGCGGCAAGAGTGGAACAAAACACCAGGCATAAGGCCGAGCCTTCCACCCTTTACCAAGTATATAGATGCATTATTTAAATAAAAGGTATTGTGATATCCCAACATATCCATGATCCAACATGGAACAAACTTCATCTTCACCTGCAACTAACAACGCTATAAGAGGGCTGAAGAAAGCGGTAACATAGCCAAACAACGGTTTGCTAGGACAAGGTGGGTTAGAGGCTTGGCTTAACAATATGGGAGGCAAGATAAGCAAGTGGTAGGTATCGCAGCATAGGCATAGCAAAAGAGCGAGCAACTAGCAAGCAAAGATAGAAGTGATTTCGAGGGTATGGTCATCTTGCCTGAGATCCCGCAAGGAAGAAGAACGAGTCCATGAAGAAGACAAACGGAAGTAGTCGAACGAATCCTCACAACTCCAGAACGAAACCGAAGATAACGAGAGAAGCAACCCGGAAAGAAACAAACAACATAGTAAACAACCATCACATGAACATGGCATGATGCACAAACAAGAATGATGCATGTCCGTTTTAAAGACTCATGGCATGGCAAAGTGCAACAAACAACACTACAAATTAAGTGGAGCTCAATATGCAACGAGTTGCATATTGATGAAACACCACAGTCAAGTTATTTAGTTCGCTCTTGGTTATGTACCCAACAACATTAAATGTTATTAAACATGGCAAGAGGTGAAACATAATTAAACTACCTATCTAGGCAAGTTTAAGTGAGGCCGGAAACATCAAACAACAATTCCGATAAATCCTCATGTTATTTAGCAATTTAAAACAACAACAATTTTAACCATTTAAATGTTGTTAACATGATGCGGATGACATATGCAAGTTATATGCAATTTTATGAAAACGTTGACATAAGCATGTTATGAAGCATTTGGTCACCATGGCGGAACGAAAGGGGTGCCACGGCAACGACAACGGAAATGGTGCCACGGCAACATTCCGATAATCCGACAACTCGTCGAGATGTCGGTGCAAAAGAAAGTGTGCGGATGTGCGGAACATGCAAAAGATGGTGGGGTGCTCCCGGTTACCGGGTTCCCACGGGACGACGGCATGGCAAACGAGGAGGAACGTGCACGAAACAAACGGGCACGATGCAAACATACGGTTCATCTTAGACAACATGCATTCGTTCACAGGCATCGTCTCGGCGTTATACCTTCAAAGCGTGCATTTCGGAGCGGGTTGAGTTCGACGAAGGAAGTAGTGGTACACGGGCCGTAGTGGAAGTAGTCGTTCTCGCGACGGTAGTAGTGGAAGTAGTTGTACACGTTCGTTTCGAAGAGGCACTTGACGAGTCCAACATCTTCGGGGCGACGGTAGTGGAAGTAGTGGTACACGTCTCGAAGAGGGACTTGACGCATCCGATGTCTCCGGGGTTGTCGTGGTACTTGCGGTCTCGGCGACGGTAGTTTTTCACGGGTCGTAGACGTTCCCGGGTCATGGGTAGAGGTACTCGACGCATCATCGTGGTACTTGGCAAAATTCTCGGAGAAGATTGACGGTCCGGGTATGGGTCTCGCAGTGTAGTCAAACTTGGTGTATCCGAAGAAGTACTTGGTGAATCCACGTAGTCGAACACCGGTCGTAGTGGTACTTGCCGCTCATTGTGTAGTTGAACACGGGGTTCCTCAGAGGATCGGTCTCGGCGATCCAGTGGCAGCAACAACGCGGTATACGGGGCAGCAGTTGGAGGAGCTCCCGGCGATGCAAGGGAGCAGCTGGGACTTGGTGAAGAGCGGTGGCGGCGAGGCTTGCTACCGGCGTGGGGAGGTAGACCGGCGGGGCAGGAGGTCGACGCCGACGGAGAACTTGGAGGCGGGGCGACGAGCTCGATGCCCGCGACGTCGCGAGGGAAGGAGAAGGACGGCTGGGACTGGGCGATGGGGCCGACCGGATCTGGAGCTTGAGGCGGCGGCGCTGTGGAGGTCCGGCCGACGCCACGGACGACGCGGCTGCTGCTAGCGATGGGGTTGAGGAGGCCGGGCAAGGCAGAAACGACGGGGAGGCGAGGGACCGAGGGGAGCGTGGTGGCTGGCTGATGGAGGAGGGTGCGAGGCGCGCGTGGCCATGGGGATTGGGATCCCTCTCCTGTGTGCGCGAGGAGGGAGACGAGTGGAGGGAAAAGGGGATCGAGCCGAGGCTCTTCCTGGCGGCGCAAGCAAGGGGAACGAGGGAGAGAGCGAGGGATCGGGAGGAGAGGAGGCGAGCACTAGGATTAGAGGCGCGGCTGGGCCTTAGAGGCCGGCCCGGTTGCTGGGCTCTCTTCTCCTTCTCTCATATTTTCCAAAACAGTAAAAGAATAGGAAGAAAGAAAAGAGAGAAAGGAAAAAGGTTAGAGAAGGGACTTTGGCATGCGGATAATTTTTCCGGACTCACAAAAATGAGCTGGAACCAGGAAAAATAGAAGTGGGCATGACCGAAAGTTTAAATTCAAACTCATTTGATTTAAATTCAAATGGTTTGAATAGGAAGTGAGGGTTGGGAAGGCCCAAAAATGTTGAGAATTTTGGTGGGGCTTTGATAGATAAAGAAAGATTTATAGACAAGGTTAGATAGTCAAAACATGAAGAAGAAAAGGCGAAGGGATTTAACATGCACGTGTGTTGTGGTAAATACCAAACTAATGGAATATTTATAATAGCTCCATAAATATTAGGAGCATATATCATAAAGAGAAATCACCATGTGAATTCCCTCGATTTAAATAGATCAAAAGATCTATGCAATTTATTTAGTTGAGGTTTTTAAAAAATTTAAATGACATGCTGGCATGATGACATGATGCAATGCAAAAATAAAAGAGCAAGCACGAAGCACACGGCGATAACAAAATAACTGGGCGGCATCTGGAGCGTCGGTCTTGAGGCGTTACAAAAGCCTCTCCACGTCTCGCTATATATAAGGATCAACATATACAAGTTACATACGTACATAATACGTGTACATGACACGCTAGACCTATTTTAACATCTAGGACACTGCGACTTGAATTTGCGTGTTGAGAAACAACCGTGACATTTTTTGTCTGAACCACGATTATATATCACACAAGTAATTCACTTAAGCACTAGAGTTTGATGGTGTTCAGTTACAGGCTTGAGGACAAGAAAGGAACAAGAGGGAAACAAGGGATGAACTACAGAGGAACAACAGACTGAAGAACAGGGTAAAGGAGATTCAGTCCAGTTCGTTCCGTCCGTGACCAAAAGGTAACTTCCCAGTAAAAAAAACCCAGGGTGACATACATATAGCAATGCAGCACTCTTGACCCAATCGCTGCCAGAGTAGCGTGTTGCTCCACGCCTTTCCCTTTTTGATCTCCTCTGCACTTGCTCTGAAACTTCTTCGGTTAAATCTGCCTTCAGGTTCTCTTCGTCAGGGTACGTGTAGTACCAGGTACAGCCGGGTCCATGACACAATAGTTCATGGCCAGGTCCCTGCACTCCCCAGGGTCAGCTTCACGTTACTTCGGGCACCGGCACAGCACCACTCACTCATGCACAGTCAGCGCGGTAGCTCGAACTGGATGTTGGCAGAAAGAAATCGCCCATTTTCATTGCTTTACTTTGTGCTGAAGGAAGACTTGCTTTTGAAAGTTCAGCTTCACTAATATTTAGATTTTAGATGCTCTTTTTTTTTTAAGTTGGTTCTTTTACAGAGAAAGAAAATCGTACACATCAGCAATCTGTCCTCTCTTGTTCTCTGTCTTGGTGTCGTGTCAGCGATCTCTTACTTAAATGAATTCCGAAGCTGCGTGTTCACGAGGGCAGTATTTATCAGGAAAGCAAGCACTATGCAGGCATGTATATTTTTGAGTCAAAACAAGCCAATGCATACATAGTCGTTTGCTCAATAAAATACATCCACGCTTTCGTTTTAGAAAAGAAGATACAAATCACGCTAGCTGAGCTGACACAGTCGCAGCTTACACAAACACAAAGTTCATCGAATAGCGTATTACAGGCAGATGTAATAATAATAATTGAAGTAATCAAGCAGAAAAGTTTGTGCATACACGCCGTGGTAATCAACTTCCCGAGAGGGTGAAGAGACATAGCTGTTTCTGATATGGATATGGATGACGATGAAGCCATTGGGATTTGTCCCTCCTGTGATGGTTGAACTCGGACCCCAGGAAGAGAGAGATGGACTGGCCATCTGCCTATTGGTGCCCACCAGCTAATTCCTCTATCTCCAGTGCCACATATGTTCCACCAGAGGTACTCTACACCACAGGGTGTCAGCAATGCATTATGCACAAGGAAATTTATATAGGAGCATTATACAAGTAAATAGTACACTATGTGGTAAAGTAGTTACCGGTTGCGATGTACTCTGGTCCGGGGTTGCCGCACTTGGTTCAGGGTTGTCAGGCTCCCCCGGCCCAACTAATGACAATGAGAGGGGCTTGACCGACGCCGGCATCCGGTGATCATCGTAGACGAATTCAAAGGCGTAGAGCGGCTGGAGCTGGACTGATGCTGGCACTGGCAAGTGGACGCTCGGCCTGACTCTCATATGACCTGTTAAGGACGCTGGTTGTGGTGGTACAGGAAGAAAACCGGACGGTGAGAGCTCGACCTTCTCTCCCACATCGCCAAGCTGCTGATGCATCACATGAGGTACCCAATCACGGTGAGAAGCTCCACTCCTCCGTTGCCGAGTTGCCGCGCATGCTCCTCAAAGGGGCACTTACCGGCTGCATAGATGAGCAGCCTCGCCCACACCTCCTTCAAATCCTTGAGGGTTTCCACGGAAGCAGGTGTGTCTCTGAAGGGAGAGCTGCCTACCAGTACAGTATTTGCATATTTGTCTAACACTTCTGCCTTTGTCAAGTTGTTATGATTGTCTCTGACCCATTCCGAGAAGAGGCCAAGAGGGGCTCAAAATCTCGAGCAACACTGCTTACCGGCAACATTGAAGGGCAAACTGACATAAGGTACATGAGGTAATTTGATAGCTTCCTGCATTCTGCCACAAGTAATGACATCTCGCCAACAACGCCACCCCCTCCCAACGAGTATGTGCTTAAATGCAACTCTGTCCATATATGTAGACGGAAAATAGTATGCTCAAAGGGTAGATTTAGCAAATCTTTCAGCTCCTGGCCAAGATTTAACTGCCGGGATCTCCCCCCCAGAATGATTTGGGTCAGTGCCGAGCGCCAAGGTATAGATGATGATCGACATGTCCTCCACGTGCTTGATATGCCAAAAGTTTCTCCAGTGCTTCTCCAAACCCAATGCTTCGTAGACCTCGGAGATGAACTTTGACATGGATTTCCTGGACATGGAATAGTCTGCAAGGTTGAATTGACCCATGTACGTATTTGACATTGGCAAGAGTTGAGCAAGACAACATAATATGAGTTGAGTAAGACAACATAATATGTGGGACACCCAACTGAAAAATGTGCCCTGGTTGAAGCGTGCCCTTGTCCAGGGAGATGCTATCACCATCAAGATAGAAAGAACTTCCATATAGATGGACGCTAAGAACAACTGATAGGTGAGGAAAGGATTTCTTCCTTCTTGGCCATCCATATGGTGATTTTCCAATAATAGCACAAACGCCACCACCATGGCTATCAGGGCGATGCAACGGAGCATGATGCCGGTACGGCTATGCAAAACCATGGTTTTGGTGTATAGCATATCATATATCATGCCGAGCTCCGTCAGTATGATCTTGAGCTTCCTTTCTGTTGACTCAGTGCCTGCAAAAGCACTCAGCACCTCAATGGCTCAATCTCAGCCCTATTTCCCAGCTGTAACAGTGTCCGGCCAACAAGGAGTCCTCTGCCGCTAAGCCCCAAGTTAAGAGCACAAGATGCCACGGCATCACCAGATGGAGCTGGAGCTGGTGCTGGGGAATTTGGATCTTCATTCTTCATGCGGCAATCGAGGCTGTCCCGGCTTCCTCTCTTGAGCGCCCATATCCTCTCCCAGTACTTGATTATCCCAGCAACAAATAGGGGCACCGCTACTATTATCAACTGAGAGTCAAGTAAGTCGAACGACTTCCAAAATACATACAGGGCTAGACCAAGTTGGAACATGAGGTTTATGAATTGCCTCGTCCATAAATTGTTGTCCTCAATGGAGAATGCGGTGATACTGTCCGGGCCTCCGAGGTGAAGGAGGAGAAAAGGTGGCCAGAGGAAGGGCAACGTCAGGGCTTGAAGATGCTCAAATGACTCGAGGTTTCTTAGTTTGTACTTGTCCTCGTACTGGGAGAAGAGGCCAATGGCAGAGGCGGCAACAGCGTATGAATAAGCCAACCAAACCAAGAACCTCAGCCAGCCGACTTTGCATCGCCGCCGGACATTACCGGCTAATAGTAAAAAGAGCTGCAGCAAGATGCTGATGAGTATACCATTATCTGAACGTCCCGCTCATTCCATATCTTTTGTCCACAAGCTTGGCGTTTTCGTTGGTTCCATAGTACTGTTTCCTGTCTTGACTTGGGCACCTGCATACAATTAAAGTCCCAATTAAACGTATAAAAGGGCAGTATAGACTTTTCACATGGTATTCCTACTTTGTATGTATGATGCCCTGCGTACCCCCGGACTGGGCCGGCCCATGAAGGTTTCCGTAGTAGAGACCGCACGCATAGAGTACGCGTCAGCGATCTAATGCGTATAGAGGAATAAAAAGCGACCACACAATGATTCGAACTCTGCACCTCTAGCCCAGAAAGGATGGTGGCGAACAAGTACACGTGAGAAGCTTTGATGACAAAAGCTGAGCGCGCCCGTTAAAGAACTACTATACAGAATCTGGGCAGTTTTTGGATCTCTTTCTCTTTTCTTGGAAATTGTGAAAAATCTTTACAACGCAAGTAATTGTTTGAACCACTCTAATAAACTTTCAAAACTCATTTTTTTAATAAAACTGCCTTTTTTTGACATATTTTTTTAGACCCTGAACATTTTCTGAAAAATTCAAAAAAATTGGAATTTAGAGAACAAAACCTGTTAAAAGGAACATTTTCGAAATTTTGATTTTTTTTTCAAAAGAGCGATCAGTTTTTGAACTTCCTAAAAAGAATTATTTTTGAGAAAATATGAAAACATGACATTTTTTCATAGTGTGAACAGTTTTCAGAAAACAATCTGAAGAAATGGCCGGCCCAAACAGTTTTCATAGTGTGACACTATCTGCAGAAATGGCCGGCCCAAACACGTCTCTCGGCTGCTCGCCTTATACGAAACAGTGGCAATCTGAATTTTTTTGCTGCCTTTCTACAATTTTTTCTTTTTTATTCTCTTATTCTCTGATTTTCTCCTTTTTTTGTTTTCCTTCTCTTTTCTTCGTTAAACTTTTTTGGAACTTCATTATTATTTTTGGAATCTTAAAAAACAATATTGTTTGGAATACCAAAATAGCACTTTTAATTAACTATTTTAAATTGATTTTAAATTTCTTTTTCCTTCAAATATTTATTAAATGATTAAAAAAACATATTCTCCACGAGATTATATGACCAATTCAACTCACCATGCCAAGTTGTTTGAGTTTTCTATAGTTCTTGCATTTTATGGAGTTTTCTTGATGAAAATTCACGGATAAATGGCCGAACATGACACAACTTACAAACGGTGTCAAAATTCGTTCAAACATGGCATAGGTGCCTACCACGGGCGTAAACACCTGCTGGCAAAATTTAGGAACATTTGAAGAATGTCCAAAACAAGACCATGTTCAACGGAGGGTGGTTGAGTAGGCCCAGAAGATTCTTTGTGAGAGCATGCTTGTTTCTCGACATCCTTGAAATGAAACCAATTTTTTCATGTCCTTGTATGACTAATTCAAGGCATCATGTCAAGTTGTTTTGGTTTTCGACATTTTTTGCATTTTTCGGAGTTTTCTCAGTTAGAAAAGACCGATAAATGACCGGATGTGTCGGAACTTGCATACAGTGATGAAAGTCATTCAACCTTGCATGCATGCCTACCGTGGGCATCCCACCTTCTTGCAAAAAGTTGGGTCATTTTAAGATGTCCAAAAACAAACGATATTAAACGAAGGGTGTTCGGGTTCATTTGAAAGCACATTTTTTTCGACGACCGTCAAATGGTCCAAATGCTTTCCACCAGCTTCTATGACCAACAATGCATCATGCCAAGTTGTTTGGATTTTTGACAAGTTTAGCATTTTTGGGAGTTTTCTTGGTGACGAGGGTTGATAAATGGCCATAAGTGTCGCAACATACATGTAAACGCGTTGGAACTTATTAATACCTGACATGAATGGCTCATATGTCTGTCGTAGGCTGCTTCAAGAAGTTGAGGGCATTTATCCATAATCCCAAAAAACACCATTTGAAAAGAGTGTGCCACACAAGGCCTCCCTGAGCATGTTGTTTTTCCTAATTGATTGCTTCTGTACAGTTTTTGTCCTTATCAATCAATATGAAGATTTTCTTATGTCGTAACCATTTATTGAAATTTCTTGAAAATTTTGAAATTTCAAATTGTATATGAAAAAATTACAAACTTGAACGCTCTTTCCAAAATTGTAAAAAAGTCCCAACAATTGATGAAAATTGTAAACCATGTAATTTTACTTAAAATTCATCATTTTTTAAATTAAATGCAAGCATTTCCAAAATTTGTGAACTAAAAATTCAAAACTGGACATATTGTGAAATTCCATAGCATATTTTGTAATTGTAGACCATATTTTGAAAAAAGGATTTGGTATTCTAAACAAAGTTTCAAATGTTTGAACAGGTTCCAAAAAGAAGAATAAAGTTCAAGAAGGAGAAAAATGAATTAACGAAAAAGAGAAGAAGAACGAAAAAATAGAGAACAAAAAATAGCTTATGCCCTACAAAATAAAAACATGTATTCAGAAAATGTTTGTAATTTGAAAAAACGTTTGTAGTTTCAATGCTTGAAAATTTTAAAAAAATGTTTGTGTTTGTCAGTACGCGACACATCTTCCGTGGACTTGCTGGGATCGAGTCCTTGCGGTCGCCCATTAATTTTATAGCGTGAGGGACGTATTTCTAAGAAAGACCATCCTACCCTTTATTATGAAGGAGTATCAACAGATCTCCTCCGTTTGATGTGTTTAGGGGGGTGTATCGAAGCGGAAGTGCCCAATATAATAGTCAGTGCGACAACGGAATATTAATCTTGCATGTATTCTCAAGAGACCTCTAATTTTTTTTACCAGATGAATAGCACACGCAGCCAAAGTTTATTAACTGTAGATACTGCTAGATGTAGAGTCAGATTCTATGGAAAATGGAAGTGTTATAATCAACCTCATTGCTTTCACACGTTCTTACATTCAATGCAACTCTTTGTATAGACACAGTTTAAGAGTTAGTACTACTTTCTGTATTGAATCTAGATGACATGGACGAGTAAATCTTAGTTCTTTTAAGTAATCGAGATTAAATTATGTACCGTACATATATGTTACTCGAGCTCACATCACTACTCTTTTATCACAAAAATATGCAACTGTTTGATTGTTAACTCGGATCATGTTGTGTGGATATGTGGTCTCGACTACGTTGGACCGAGGGGTCGGAGGCCAGTCGGCTGGGCCAGCTCCTGCTGTGTGTATGACAACTGCTACCAGCAAACACGGAGGAGGACATGGTGGCACATGGGCTAGCCTAAACGCCAAGAAATCAGTAACCGGGTGTTCTGTGTTTGAATAGATGAAGCAACGAGGGACATTCTAATTATCAGTTTTGCTAAATCTCAACTGACTTAGACTTGGTTAATTTCAGTCAATGCCTTTTTTGCTAAATTTCAATCAAACTAGACTAGTTAAATCTCAGTCGATGAAGCAGGCAGACCTTACATGGACATCCATGCTCATCTCGTGTCCTTTTAGTTTTTATTTGCTTATTTTGTATCTGTTTGTGCGCAACTATGGTTGCATGCACACCGATAACACACAATTATAGTTACATGCATGTCGGTCGGGCCCAACTGCACTCGCATGCCTGCAGACCGCACGCAACTGCATGTACATTGGTCGTGCGCAACCGCATATCTACCGAGCATTTTCTAAAAACACAATGTATGTTTCTTATGTATGTTAAACATTTTCTAAATACACTGAATTTTAATAAAACATGGTGTCCATTTTCGGAATACGTGAAATATGTGGTCAACAATTTTTAACACTGCAAACATTTTTAAACACAATGTGAAAAAGAAAAAAATGAAAGAAAATTTAAAAAGGAAAACTAAGAGGAGAAGAAAATTCCATGATACACAATTAATATATTTTTTAAATACATGAAGAACATTTTTTAAACACACAATGAACATTTTTTGAATTTCTCGCAGATCATTTTTTGAAATACTCAATGAACAGTTTTAAATGCAAGATGAACCTTTTCTGAAAAATGATGAACTTTTTAAAGAAGGATGAACAATAGTTTTGAATGAGCGACGAACTTTTTTCAAAACACGATGACCATTTTCAATAGTTGATCTTTTAAATACACGATGAACAAGTTTGTGCCCGTCCTGGCTTTTATCACCATACATTTGACTTGAGAGCGTAGGTTGCGAGCATCAATTTATAAAAGAGGCCGGTGTGTAGCCACATTTTCAGAAGCACGAAAAAAAATGCTTGACAATGGAAACCAAAATATAGAGAAGCATCGCGGTTGAACAAGACTTTGATCATACCGAGATTTATAGTAGCACGGAGCACGTTCTCAACAGGACCGAACCTCCTCATTCGAGCGGCTACAATAGCAAAAAGAGTAGAACAGAACATCTCAACTGACATGGATATATCCATAAATGAAGTTACAGAATAAGCACTATTGGACTGAAATTAAGGAAAGGAGAGCACAAAGAGCAACTCTACTAAATACAGTTTTAAAGGGCCCATTAAAACCATTTTAAACTTTTAGGAGCCCTGCCGTTTTTCAGATTCTCTAGAAACTGCACCCTTTACAATTTTCCT
Source organism: Triticum dicoccoides (assembly GCF_002162155.2). Taxonomy (NCBI): domain Eukaryota; kingdom Viridiplantae; phylum Streptophyta; class Magnoliopsida; order Poales; family Poaceae; genus Triticum; species Triticum dicoccoides. The sequence continues at coordinate 792,601,443 of NC_041383.1, read as the reverse complement.
CTCCTGTTTCTCGTATGGATATATGGACTACGTTTCATCTCCAATTTCACACGACTATGTTTTGACATCATACAATTTAACAACATTTAAAATGCATCATTTCTAAACTGCCAAACTAAAATTCAAATATAGACATAGCATAGACAAGGTCCAAATGCTTGCAATGATACAACATCTAACTAAATATAGATATGGTCCAAATGCGAGATAAACTAAGATTATAATCTAAATATGATGTAATTAATTGAATGGCATAACATGGCTCGTGACCGTCATTAGAGTAATCCAAAGATATATCCATGACGACGGGGACGACGTCCAAGCAACGGCCTGGACGACGGAAGCGTTCATTGCTGCCTTCAGCATCCTCCCCCGCTCGACTGCAACGACGGAAGCATCCGCAACCGCCTTGAGCATCCGTTGCTCTTCAGCCAGATGGTAGTGGCCTCAACGGTGTGGCAGTGTCTATTGCTGCCTTCAGCCCCATCTCCTCTTCGATGCTGGCGACAACCTCATTGTCCTTGGTCTCCATGAGATGGTCTGAATAAATCTGGTAGAGCCCTGAGGAGTGGAGGTGGATGCAGTGGACGGGGCACGTGCGGTATCAAGAGGAAGTGACCAGGATGGGGAACAGGCGAGGAGGTCCCCTCCGGCGCCAGACGAAATCAGTAGCTAGAGAAAGTTACAGCGCCAGTTCCTTTCGCGCCATCAACCTAGCCAACCTAGCAGCCTCTCATGCCACGCGGGCAAACAGCCTGCTAAAACCACTCTAATACTAGCCACAGTGGAGAGTAACATACACATATCCCTAGACTATGTTACTATTTTCATAGTGGGTACTAACATAAGTGTGGTGTCATGCAAATGTTTATTTATTAGGTTATAGACTCATATTGCATTGGGACATGTGATGTTACAGTAACTAGCTAAGTTACTGAAACTACCTCTATCCTCATTAATTCATTGCCACATAAGCAAATTTGCTAAGTTGGACTCGATGTTACTGCTGAAATTACTCTCACTGTGACTAGTCTAAGGGCATGTACATCAGTTAAGACGCCTCTTGTCTGTAGCAATCCTCCACATCACCTGTAGACAGTGGTAAAAACACCTCATACAATAGACCGTCCTTTCTTACTATATATGACACCCTAAAATTAGGAAAATATCCATGTGGCAAGAAATGGCATAAAAATATACATGTGCGTTTCCTGTGCGTTTCCTGTGGTTGCCATCGAGTAAATCTGCAGCAGCCAGTTCCTGGCCAGCAAGGTGAATCCACACTTCCATCTCTCCCAACCACAGGAAACGCACATGCACATATATCCACGGACGGGTCCACGGATAGCGCCTGGTCACCCCCCATTTGGCCACATCTACAGCCGTTCCCCTCATATCTAAACACCCAAAATCATGAAATGCAACCCCATGCAACGTGATCAAAAGCACGTAGATAATTTGAAATAGATCATAGATTGGACATATAAAGTTGAATTTACCACCGGACATAGCATACGAGGTTCATAAACGATTGGACATGACAAGTTTAACCTGACATAGCATAGCATATTCACAAAAGTTCATCCTACGATAGAATAAAATGTAGAGGAGGGCGCGCCGGACTTCACTACTTCCTCGCCGGTCTCTTTCCCTTGGGGTCTATGGAGTGGCGTTTGTAGTCTTTGGCGTCGTCTATGGTTGTCCCGCTGTCGGACGAGGAGTGGAGCAGATCCCGGCCAGACGCCATGTGGCGTGGACCTGCTCCTTCGCAAGGCGGGCAACTTTCGTTGTGGTGGGCTGGCGGCCACCCTCTCCTTGGCAGCGCTCCGATGCCTTGATGCCGATCTGGAGTGCCTTCGCATTTTTGCTGCTGCGGCGGCGCCGGGCGTCCGTCTCCACCGAGGTGAAAGAGCGACAGATGATGTCGTAGAGCATGAGTCGATGGTCGGAAGCAGCTCAACTGTGGATCTGCATGACCCGCTGCCGGGTTGGCCGGAGTCAGCTTGATCCGCTCTCTGCCTTCCGCAGAGAGCAGCCAAGCCTCTAACTGGGGTAGCCGCAGACGGGCTCGACAGTGCGGGCACGAGCACGCAGCGCCTCCTCTGAGGAGCAGGGGCTCGGGCGCCGCCTGACTGACGAAGGCCCGGGCCACGGTAGGCGGGCACCGAAATGCAACTGCCTCTTTGGGCCATCGGGGAGGCTACGGAGTTTGAGATCCTACCCCTGTCCATTCGCGGCCAACGGTGGGTAGGCTTCTCACCCTCCGGGTGGAGATGGATTCCTAGCGCCTCCCAGTCGACCAGATCGAACTCATTGTCATCCATTGCCGGAGTTGCCCAGAGTGATGCTAGGAGGAGAGGAGACGAGCAGCATGGACGAGGAAGTGGAGCGGTTAAGACTTAAGAGTGTGGACAATGACTAGGGTTCGGTCACATATCCGCCCCACTTAGAGCAACTCTAGCAAACCCCGCAAAACGACCGGCCCGCAAAAATTCCGGCGAGTATGCGGGCTCGGCCCATTTTTCCGGCCAGAACAAAACCCGCATACTTGTCCGGCCCGTAATTTTTTTTGCCGCAGCCCGCAAACCGCACGCCCCGAGCACTATAACTGCGGTTCCGCGGCCCTTTTGCGGGTCCAAACCCTATCCCCCGCCACCGCGAGTCACTCGATTCCCCTTTCCCCTCTTCACATTCCTCGCCGACGACGACCACCCGCCCCGCCTCCAGCCGCCATGTGGGGCCGAATGTGGAGCTCCGACAGCAGATCCGGCCGTGAGAGGGACCCGGAGTGCGAGCGGCGCGTCCGGTCGGACGGCGCGAGGAAGCGCGGCGCCCGGAGGTGGACCAACCACGGGATGTCGCCGCCGACGAGCTTCAACCTCCGCGAGACGGAGGAGTACGACCACTGGCGCACGTCCTTCTCCTCCGCGAGGTCTTCCTACGTCGGATCCTCCTCGTCTTCCGGCGGGGCTTTCTCCCCGTGAAGAGGGAGTGGTCGGACGACGAGGACGAGCCGGAGGAGCCGGCGCCGTTCGCCTTCGTCCCGGTGAAGGAGGAGCCCGAGGAGCCCGCTCCGCTTGGCCGCCGCGGAGTCGTCGGGCCCGAGGACTACATCGCGGACTTCGACGCCGTTGCTGCCTCCATCGCCGAGCGGAGCGTGCGTGAGGAGGAGGAGCGTCGGCGCCACGCCGAGGAGCTCGAAGCCCTCGAGTGGCGGCAGGCGGTCGCCGACAACGTCGCCGCCAATGAGAAGGCTGACGAGTGGCGCCGCATCCACACGGAACAGGCGGCGAAGTACGTCGACCTGTGCAGCTCCGAGGAGGATTGAGCGTCTGGCTCCTCCACGGCGTCGTCCATTTGCCGCGACTCGCCGCCGTCAGATCCGACCCCTCTAGTACTAGTTTAACGTAGTATGTAGTATAACTATGCTTGTAGTTTGTTGATCATGTGATGAACTATGTAGTATGTGATGAACTATATTTGTGCAATTTCTCCCACAAATATGTTTTTTCAAATTATAAATGTTTATATACGGGTTCTGTTCGGCCGCACATGTTTTCGACCAGCAAACGCGATCTTCGTGAAACCGCAAACAGACTGAGTTGTATGTTAGGATCAGCCAGGGTAGTCGATTTGTCATTTAACAAGAGTGCATTTTACAATGAGCTTTATTGCCGACATTGATCATAATCAGTATGTACATAGTAATTTAAGGATTTTCTATTGTTCAATATGTGCTTATTTGTAGCATACCATTGCAGACTTAGTACCAGTTGTAACTTTGAAAAATCTTTTCTCAAGATGTAAAATACAAAAAAAGCACATTATGCTAATTTATTGGTATTTTCTTAGAGCAACCAATCTATTGGTATTTTGTGATTTTCTTGCCTGGATAGGCACGGTGCTGGATAACAACCCACGCTGCTAGGCAAATAGTAGTAACGCTGGATAACAGCTCACGCAGCTAGTACTTAGCAGTAGCGTCGGCTTAACACCACGCTACTGATAACTGACTTAGCTGTAGCGTGGGTGCAGACAGGCGCTACTGTTAAAAGTTGGCTATAGTGCCTTAGCAGTATCGCCGGCCAGAGCTGACGTGACCTCTCACTATCGCCGACCGAAAGAGCGCCGCCCGCTTCCCTTCCCGGTGCAGGCGACTCTTCCGCATTCAAACGACACGACGGCCGTCTATCCGCCCGTCTGCTGCCCGCATTACACGGTTCTCGAGGCGGCTACTCCGACAACACCCCTCCGTCCCTCTGTCGTCGACCATTGCAATATAAACTGATGCCCCGGCCATAACCGCAGTCATCCACCTCCGATCCCTTTCTCCTCTCCGCACCATTCCCATCATGGCTTACTCGTGCTCTAAAGCTCTTTGGGACGGGTTGACGCCAAAGTAAATTAAGGAGATGGCTGCCATTGTTGTTGGCTGGCAGCCAGAGGACGACGACGTCTCAATGGAGGACGCGGCCGATGACGACCCTCCTCGTCCGCGCCACCCTCACGGGTGCATTGCACCATGACCATCAGCGAGACCCGTGCCCGTTACGTGGACATGGAGCGGGAGGCACAAGCCGATGCTGCCTACAACCACTAGCTCCTCCAGGACTACCAACATGCGGAGGAGGCAGCTCGCCGCCGGCACGGCAATCGCGTCGGATCCGGACCTGGCAGAGCGGAAGGTGTTGCTCGAGTCCTACCGCTCCGCCCGTGAGATCCGCCTCGTCCACTGTCGATACCGCCAGCATCAGGCAAAACTGCAGACCACCTACAAGGAGTTCGACGAGGAGGCGGACGACGTGTGCGGTACGTCGACCGACGACGAGAAGGACATCGCCATCACTGTCGAGGTCGCGCCCCGCCTCGAGGACCACGAAGTGGACACTCCGTGGGCACCGTCGGCAGCGAGTAAGAGTAGTGTATGGTAGGTCATCGTTGCTTGGGTCCGAAGAAAGCTACCGCTCCTCCCCTCCCGTTGAAGCCAAATATGGTGGGCTGAGCAACGTCGGCCGATTAGTTGCTTGACGATGATGTGGAGGCAGACAACTTCACTACCCGGGCTCCGGAGGTAGAGCTGGAGAGCGTCGAGGCGGAACTGGAGAAGGCAAAGCTTCAGTTCTGTGGGCTCATGATCGGGCACGGGGAACGGGCGCCAGCGATCTTTTAGTTTAGCTATTATATTTCTAGAGTCGGACAAGCACTGCTTTTAGTTGAAGTATGCCCGAAATGTAATGAGTTCCGTTATGTTTATATGAAAATCAGCTGTGTTCGCATGAATTTTGTTCGGTTGTTCGGATAGTAGTTGAAATGTATGCGGGCAGTGTTTGATGGCCATCTCTCGCATCCATGTCTGTTGATGAATGCAGAGAAAATTTACGGTCGCCGTTGAAGGTGTCCTTATGCTATTACCACAACATAACGGTAAAAATATATTAGAAAATTTCAAAAAAATCTGAAATTTTGGATATGAAACCTGGGTGCCCGTTGTATACACGTGTTTAGTTTCATTGGGAAGGATGCCCGTGCTAATAAGAATACAAAATAATCGTATATGCAGAAGAAACATGATGTAACGTATGAAACCAGCCTAGTGTTAGGTTGCTGTGTGGAGCGTGCTGTCGGTCAGTCGGAACAGGCTGAGAAAACAAAGTACCACCACTATTGCCTGCACTGCCCAAGAAATTTCATCGCAGTGGAATGCAAAGATTCACTTCCCTGCGGAGTAAGGGATACTATTTCGTACACTTTTCAGTTTGGACCCATGATTTTTTTTATTTCTTTGAGACAAGTTTGGACCCATGATTTCTTCTCCGTTCTATGACTTGAGTTCTTCCGCATTGTACCACCGGAGAAATGCACGCAGAGAGGGAGTCTTTCTACTTTTCTTTTCAAGACTACAAGTGTTTCGGTGGAAAAAAGAAATGAACTGCGGCCAGTTAGGATTGAATGGTACGGTGCTAATCTGAGGACTGAATGGAAACAAGCATGGATGGATTTGCACATACTCCCTCCGTCTCAAAATTCTTGTCTTAGATTTGTCTAGATACGGATGTACCTAATACTAAAACGTGACTTGATACATCCGTATTTGGACAAATCTAAGATAAGAATTTTGGGACGAAGGGAGTACTTGAGTACGTGACTGCGGGCAGACTCGCTAGCGCGCACATGAAGAAATATATATGTCGTCGATCTCCATCGTCGTATATCTGTGTTCTTGCTCTTTGCGGCGAGGCGAGGAAGATGGAAGACGACGAGTAAAAGTTAGTCGTGGTGGGTGGCCGACCTGACTTGGCAAGAACAAAAGCTAGTCGTCTTCTTGTTTTTTGCTGAGAGCCCGCCAGCCCGGTGAGATGGACAAGACTGAAAGCTAGTCGTGATGGGTGGCCGGTGACTGGACCTGACCTGACTTGACAAGACCTGACCAGATACTGCACCGGATTCCCTACACTCTTGCCACGATCTCGACTGTGCGGGCATGGTGCGTCTCATTTGCGTACATCATGTGGATTTTGACTACTCCCGCGCAGGTACATGTGACGACTTTTCTTTTCCCGCTGGACCAGCTGTTCCTTCCTGTCAATGCAAATCTTGGTGCACTGATCTCGTTTGCTAATCTCCCTTCCAAATAAACCCAGAGATGTTCCAGATATTAGCTAACTTGTACACAGACAGAAAAATTGAAAATTAGTAAACTATAGCTTGCAAATTAATACTAAAATGTGCATACAAATGTTGTAGTCAGTACAAAATAGCTGATAGAATGTTTCTACAAGCTAGAGGCGAAACAAATTAGTAAACTATAGCTTGCAAATTAATAATAAAATATGCGTACAAATGTTGTGGTCAGTACAAAATAGCTAATAGTAGAATGTTTTTACAAGGTACAAAATAGCTAGTAATAGTATTATCAACTGGACACACAGGCAAGGTGCATCCGAGGCTAGATTCTGCACCTCGCGCCTAGCTGGCCGGCCCTCCATACACGGGCCGATGAATCAAATACCGGGAACTGCTACCACAAATACAGGAAGGGCGCACATCCCCAGAACGTTCGCGACGGCGCACAGCACCTCAGTGCACCGAGGTGCGCGGCCACCGTATGGCATTTTCGCTGTCGGCCTCTTTTTACATATTGTGGCTGCTGCCTTTGTTTACCATAGGTCCATAGCTAGTCCTAGACTGCTAGTTTAAATTACGTGAATGATGGGTGAACGCTTTCCACTGTAACAAGCTACAGTACTAGTCTCTTTCTCAAATAGTAGCCACAACTTCACTGTATGTAGCTATGCATAGCTATACAAACAATGCTACCTTGGTGCATTAGCCACGTTACAAAACCAAATAATGTCAAAACACTTAAACACAGTGCATAAAAATATCATCTTGTTCCTTATTTCTTGCCATGGACACAGAAATCAACTAACAAAACATACAGGCCGCGTATACTTTCAATGACTTCAGACAACATAGCACGGTATGTAATGGTCAGTTCAAGTAACCATTAAATATTTTTGTGTTGCGCGGGACTAGCGAGGTGGGGATTGGGTGAGTAGTTGCCTCATGTAATTGCTTCATGTAAAGGCGGATGTGGTAGGCGATAGCTGTGTAAATATCGTTGTAACTATGTGGATGGAAAGTCTTTTCCTCCTCTTCTATATAAAATGATACGTACGCTCGTGCGTATTCGAGAATTTTTTTTTGTGTTCCCTTTCATCTTGGTCTCGGTGCACAGCCTAAGATGTCTAATGCACTAGTACAGAGGGAGAACAGCCAACTGTGAACCAACTTAGGGCATATCTAACCTCGACACACAAATTTTCTCCCGCATCCATCCATGGACGGAGGACCAATCTGCTGTCACAGATGCGGGAGACGGCCATCCAACAGGGGCCTTGGCCCGGGGCATGACAGTAGGTTGCTGCGTTAATTGTAGATAAAATGACTGTTTGGTATTGTTTGCTAATGTAGCTCTGAAGCTGGCCCTGGGTGTGGAGCTAGCCTGGCTATGCCACTGCTTCTTAACATGGTCTTGATATTGCCCTTGTAGAGCTTTTGGCCAGTTCTTCCATTTTTAATGCATGCAGTCAAGAGATACAAGCAAACCTGACCACTCTCTTGCTTCTGAGATTGCCAAGAGTCTCTCGGTGTCTGCCACAGTTAGTTCTCTTTGGTATTGAAGTCCAAATACCGTGACCACGACAGTTGAAAACCTGACCATGGCATCTTCGCATGTGCTCTCACACATCAGTAGGTACTCGCACCACGAATCAGCGGTCGTGCCATATGCAAGCATCCAGAGTGCGGCTATGCACTTCTGGTAACCAGAGAAACCAATCGTTCTGACGGCGTCCTTCTTCAAGATGAAGTAGTCATCATAGGACCGGATGTCATGGTACCGACCGAACACAGTCTTGCGCATCCGAAAACGCCGGCGGAAATGGTCAGCGAAAAGTGCATCGAGGGCAAAGTAGTTGTCCATCAGTGTCAAATGGCTGTGAAGTCCGTGGTTGAGCACTCTATGAACCTTGATCGATCCCTTGAAATTCAGAACATGCTCCTCCAAACGCTCTGTGTCTTCAAGGACCACCTGATTCATTGTTGTCTCATCCATGTAGTCCTCCTCGTCGGACGAGTTCTCAGACGACTCAACATAGTGGTCGTATATGTACTCCAAATCGGAATCCATTGCTTCAAAGAAGAAGGGACAACGTTGAGGTGATGGAGACGTAGATTTTTGGCATAGGTGTGGTGTGGCGGCCGGTGTGGTGGAGTGGCGGCGAAGGCAAGAGAGAAAGAAGGAAGGAGTGACAATATGGACGATGGAGGCACGGGTCCGGGAAGGGTTTTGGGTGTGCTGGGGTGTCGGAGGCCTACGTGGCTACTGTCCAGACTCCCGCAAAGCCCCTCATGTGTTATCTCGTGTTTGCTAGAAAATATATGTCCGGACCGCTCGGCGGATCGGTACAATCCAGCTTTGGATGCCACAACACGTTCGGACCACGCGGTCCAGATGTATACGAGCATTTGAGAGTCGGCGTTGGAGATGCCTTTAATCAGTAATAATTTTGGAGCTATTTGCTTCTCGTGGCTAGTTGGTAGGAAAGTGGAATTCACTCTACTCCTCCTTACTTCTTAGGTGTTTTTAAGGGTTTGCGTCCTGCTCAGAAAGACGAGGTGCCGGTGGCTCTCTCTAAAGATGAAATAAGGTTCTGCCCGCTTGGCCCCCATTTTGATGATCCGTCTAGGTTCGTCGGAGGCGTGTGGAGGTGTATCTCCGGTGGATCTCGTGCGATTCGGTCGGTGTTGGTCTTCGGTGGTGCTTTTTGGCCCCCATCTTTGTTCCTGTGTCTGTTGAATTCCTTCAATTTATAATTCTCTTTATTGGACCCCATGATAGTATAAGGAAAGGGTGATGACGGTGGCGCGTGTTCGGCTCGCTCCAGTTTGTAGTCGTCGACAGGTATTCTACGGACATGGATATAATTTCGATTATCTCTGTGTTCCTTATACTATCATGGCATGATAAATAGAACAGTAGTTTTTTTTGAAGAAAAAAGTGGAATTCAATCTTTCCTAATAGAAGCAGTATATGTGGACATGCCAATGTCTAATCGATCAGCAGGCGGTAGCTCAGTGATATCCGGAACTTGCTGCAAATTAAATCGTTGCTGAGCTGCACGATGTGGCATCTGCTCCCAGTCCAACGGAAATATCGTGCTAGCTTCCCATCGGGTCTAAAATATCTAAGGGATTTTTATTTCTGTGCTCCTGGTTCCTTAGCTCTACTCATTCATCTTCGCTCTGTTAATTTTTGCTCACTTTTCCCCACTCCCTTGTCCGAAACCCTTAGAACATGTTATAACGGACGTTGTCGTCGGGTCAATGCCTTTGACTGTTAGCTGACGAGTGGGGCCGCGTATACGTGGGCGCATGCAAGACCGCGTCGTGGGGTAGCACGTGTCCATGGACATGCCCGAAACGTCCCATCATATAAAGAGGGCAACCACCTCCATTGCCCCTACCATTTTCCCCCAAATCCCCTCCCTGTTGCATCGTGTTCCTCTCCCCCACCGGCGTCGTCTCCACTGCCTCCACTGCACCGTCTCGCTCTCCCCCACCGCATCCTCTTCCTCACCTTCACCGCCTCCATCTTTCAGATGGCTGACGCTCGTGGCGATGCCAGCATAGCGGCCGGAGATGTGGTGGAGCTGCAGGGTCAGGGCGCGGTGACCGGGGATGTCGGCGGCCTCCACGGCGGTGCAGGGAAACTCGCAACCGCTGCGGATGTGGCGGGCTTCGCCTCATCGCTGCTGAAGGTGATGGCGTCGAGCAGCGCAGTCCATCCCGATGCCCCCATTGCGCCGCCTGCCGTGGAGGAGCAGGTATTTGCACTTAGCTTGTAGAGTTAGTTGCTCCCTAGTTGCATTGGTTAGATTGTGATTCATACGGTAGTTCAGATGGTTAGAGTAGTTGGTTTGACGGATGGGCCGGGGTTTTCTATATGGGTTGGGGGGATGGGGGTTTTTGGACTAGGTTTGTTGGATAAATTCGTTGCAAAAATGCTAGCTAGATGTTGTGAACTATGATTTTAGGTGCTGCAATGATTGGGGTTTTTAGATTTGGATAAATTCGTTGCAAAAATGCTAGATGTTGTGAACAGATGCATGCTTATTAGATTTGTTTTTAGTGCTCACAGATTGGGGTTTTTAGTGCTACTCAGATTCGTTGCCTTAGGTTGGGTCCCTATTAGATTTGTTTTTGAATTCTACTCAGATTGGGGTTTTGAATGTCATATGCCCAAATAGAATCCATTGATTAAGAAGTTAGTTATGTTTAGAATCACAATCCTATCGTATGAATCACAATATAAATTTGAATGTCATAACCAAAATGTGACAGCCTGGTTTTTGGCCTCTTTTTCTTTGCTTGATTTTCAGTTTAGTTGGTTTTGAATTTGGAGTTTTGAATCATTTCATTTGGACTTAACCACTTGGGTACCTGATGTCTACTACGCAACCTTCTTCTTATAGATGTTGTGGGCCTCCAAGTGCAGAGGTTTGTAGGACACTAGCAAATTTCCCTCAAGTGGATGACCTAAGGTTTATCAATCCGTGGGAGGCGTAGGATGAAGATGGTCTCTCTCAAGCAACCCTGCAACCAAATAACAAAGAGTCTCTTGTGTCCCCAACACACCCAATACAATGGTAAATTGTATAGGCGTACTAGTTCGGCGAAGAGATGGTGATACAAGTGCAATATGGATGGTAGATATAGGTATTTGTAATCTGAAAATATAAAAACAACGAGGTAACTAATGGTAAAAGTGAGCGTAAACGGTATTGCAATGATAGGAAACAAGGCCTAGGGTTCATACTTTCACTAGTGCAAGTTCTCTCAACAATAATAACATAGTTGGATCATATAACTATCCCTCAACATGCAACAAAGAGTCACTCCAAAGTCACTAATAGCGGAGAACAAACGAAGAGATTATGGTAGGGTACGAAACCACCTCAAAGTTATTCTTTCCAATCAATCCATTGGGCTATTCCTATAAGTGTCACAAACAACCCTAGAGTTCGTACTAGAATAACACCTTAAGACACAAATCAACCAAAACTCTAATGTCACCTAGATACTCCAATGTCACCTCAAGTATCCGTGGGTATGATTATACGATATGCATCACACAATCTCAGATTCATCTATTCAATCCAACACAAAGTACTTCAAAGAGTGCCCCAAAGTTTCCACCGAAGAATCACGATGAAAACGTGTGCCAACCCCTATGCATAGGTTCATGGGCGGAACCCGCAAGTTGATCACCAAAACATACATCAAGTGAATCACATGATATCCCATTATCACCACAGATACACACGGCAAGACATACATCAAGTGTTCTCAAATCTTTAAAGACTCAACCCGATAAGATAACTTGAAAGGGAAAACTCAATCCATTACAAGAGAGTAGAGGGGGAGAAGAAACATAAGATCCAACTATAATAGCAAAGCCCGCGATACATCAAGATCGTGCCAAATCAAGAACACGAGAGAGAGAGAGAGAGATCAAACACATAGCTACTGGTACATACCCTCAGCCCCGAGGGTGAACTACTCCCTCCTCGTCATGGAGAGCGCCGGGATGATGAAGATGGCCACCGGTGAGGGTTCCCCCCTCCGGCAGGGTGTCGGAACAGGGTCCCGATTGACTTTCCGTGGCTACAGAGGCTTGCCGCGGCGGAACTCCCGATCTATTCTCTGTTTTGGAAGTTTTAGGATACGTAGGTATATATGGGTGCAGGAAGTACGTCGGTGGAGCTTCGGGGGCCCCACGAGGCAGGGGGCGCGCCCTAGGGGGGTGGGCGCGCCCCCCACCCTCGTGGTCACCTCCCTTCTCTCCTAACGTGGGGTCCAAGTCCATCCGGTAGCTTTCCTTCCAAAAATAACTTCTCCAGTTGATTTCGTTCCGTTTCGACTTCGTTTGATATTCCTTTTCTTCGAAAAACTGAAATAAGCAAAAAACAACAAATCTGGGTTGGGCCTCCGGTTAATAGGTTAGTCCCAAAAGTAATATAAAAGTGGATAATAAAGCCCAATATTGTCCAAAACAGTAGATAATATAGCATGGAGCAATCAAAAATTATAGATACGTTGGAGACGTATCAAGCATCCCCAAGCTTAATTCCTGCTCGTCCTCGAGTAGGTAAATGATAAAAAAGATAATTTTTGATGTGGAATGCTACTTGGCATAATTTCAATGTAATTCTTCTTACTTGTGATATGAATATTCAGATCCGAAAGATTCAAGACAAAAGTTTAATATTGACATAAAAATATTAATACTTCAAGCATACTAACAAAGCAATTATGTCTTCTCAAAATAACATGGCCAAAGAAAGTTATCCCTACAAAATCATATAGTCTGGCTATGCTCTATCTTCACCACACAAAGTATTTAAATCATGCACAACCCCGATGACAAGCCAAGCAATTGTTTCATACTTTTGACATTCTCAAACTTTTTCAATCTTCACGCAATACATGAGCGTGAGCCATGGACATAGCACTATAGGTGGAATAGAATGGTGGTTGTGGAGAAGACAAAAAGGGAGAAGATAGTCTCACATCAACTAGGCGTATCAACGGGCTATGGAGATGCCCATCAATAGATATCAATGTGAGTGAGTAGGGATTGCCATGCAACGGATGCACTAGAGCTATAAGTATATGAAAGCTCAACAAAAGAAACTAAGTGGGGGTGCATCCAACTTGCTTGCTCACGAAGACCTAGGGCATTTTGAGGAATCCCATCATTGGAATATACAAGCCAAGTTCTATAATGTAAAATTCCCACTAGCATATGAAAGTGACAACATAGGAGACTCTCTATCATGAAGACCATGGTGCTACTTTGAAGCACAAGTGTGGTAAGAGGATAGTAGCATTGTCCCTTCTCTCCTTTTCTCTCATTTTTTTTGTTTTTTTAATTATTTTATTTTTTTTATTTGAGCCTTTTCTCTTTTTTTATGGCCTCTTTTCTTTTTATTTTTCGTCCGGAGTCTCATCCCGACTTATGGGGGAATCATAATCTCCATCATCCTTTTCCTCACTTGGGACAATGCTCTAAAAATGATGATCATCACACTTTTATTTTCTTACAACTCAACAATTACAACTCGATTCTTAGAACAAAATATGACTCTATATGAATGCCTCCGGCGGTGTACCGGGATGTGCAATGACTCATGAGTGACATGTATGAAAGAATTATGAATGGTGGCTTTGCCACAAATACGATGTCAACTACATGATCATGCAAAGCAATATGACAATGATGAAGCATATCATAATAAACGGAATGGTGGAAAGTTGTATGGCAATATATCTCGAAATGGCTATGGAAATGTCATAATAGGTAGGTATGGTGGCTGTTTTGAGGAAGGTATATGGTGGGTGTATGATACCGGCGAAAAGTGCGCGGTATTAGAGAGGCTAGCAATGGTGGAAGGAAGAAAGTGCGTATAATCCGTGGACTGAACATTAGTCATAAAGAACTCATATACTTATTGCAAAAACCTACAAGTTATCAAAGCAAAGTATTACGCGCATGCTCCTAGGGGGATAGATTGGTAGGAAAAGACCATCGCTCATCCCCGACCGCCACTCATAAGGAAGGCAATCAATAAATAAATCATGCTCCGACTTCATCACATAACGGTTCACCATACGTGCATGCTACGGGAATCACAAACTTTAACACAAGTATCTCTCAAATTCACAACTACTCAACTAGCATGACTCTAATATCACCATCTTCATATCTCAAAACAATTATCAAGCATCAAACTTCTCTTAGTATTCAACACACTCATAAGAATTCTTACAAATCTTGTATGCTTAGCATATTATGACTATTTAAGCAAATTACCATGCTATTTAAGACTCTCAAAATAATCTAAGTGAAGCATGAGAGATCAATAGTTTCTATAAAACAAATCCACCATCGTGCTCTAAAAGATATAAGTGAAGCACTAGAGCAAACAACAAACTACTCCAAAAGATATAAGTGAAGATCAATGAGTAGTCAAATAATTATGCAACTATGTGAAGACTCTCCCATTTAAGACTTTCAGATCTTGGTATTTTATTCAAACAGCAAGCAAAGCTAAATAAAACTACATTGCAAGGATAGCACAACTCATGTGAAGAAGCAAAAACTTAGGTTCAACCGATACTAACCGATAGTTGTTGAAGAGAAAAGGTGGGATGCCTACCGGGGCATCCCCAAGCTTAGATGCTTGAGACTTCTTGAAATAATATCTTGGGGTGCCTTGGGCATCCCCAAGCTTGATCTTTTGTGTCTCCTTAATTCCTCTCATATCACGGTTTCCTAAATCTCAAAAGCTTCATCCACACCAAACTCAACAAGAACTCGTGAGATAAGTTAGTATAAACCAATGCAAAACCTTATTATCTTCTACTGTAACAAATCACTAAAATTATTATTAAATATTGCATACTAAATGACTCTGCATATTTAATACTCGTATCATCAAATATAATCATTAAACTAGCAAACATATGCAAACAATGCAAACATAACAGCAATCTGCCAAAACAGTACAGTCTGCAAAGAATGCAAGATTCATCATACTTCCCTAACTCCAAAAATTATGAAAGAAAATTCCCACTGTATTAAATTTATCAGAGATTCTTATGCAAAACGTTTCAACATTTTATCACATTCTGAATTTTCTAGGGAATTTTTGCAACAGCGGTAAACTTTCTGTTTTCAAACAGCAACATGTATACTTGCAAAATAAGCATAGTATAGGCTATCCTTGGCATTTTTATTGAAAATAAAGATGCAAAACATTATTCTACATAACAGCAAGCAAATACTATAAAAATAAATTGACGCTCCAAGCAAAACACATATCATGTGGTGAATAAAAATATAGCTCCAAGTAAAGTTACCGATGAACGAAGACGAAAGAGGGGATGCCTTCTGGGGCATCCCCAAGCTTAGGCTCTTGGTTATCCTTGAATATTACCTTGGGGTGCCTTGGGCATCCCCAAGCTTAGGCTCTTGCAACTCCTTATTCCGTAGTCCATCGAATCTTTACCCAAAACTTGAAAACTTCACAACACAAAACTTAACAGAAAACTCATGAGCTCCGTTAGTGAAAGAAAACAAAACAGCACTTCAAGGTACTGTAATGAACTCATTCTTTATTTGTATTGGTGTTAAACCTATTGTATTCTAACTTCTCTATGGTTTATAAACTATTTTACTAGCCATAGATTCATCAAAATAAGCAAACAACACACGAAAAACAGAATCTGTAAAAAACAGAACAGTCTGTAGTAATCTGTAACTAACGCAAACTTCTGGAACTTCAAAAATTCTAAAATAAATTGGTGGACCTGAGGTATTTGTCTAGAAATCATCTTCAAGAAGAATAAACTAAATATCACTTTCCAGTAAAAAGTTCTAGCTAATCTCGTGAGCGCTAAAGTTTCTGTTTTTTACAGCATGATCATAAAGACTTCACCTAAGTCTTCCCAAAGGTTCTACTTGGCACAAACACTAATTAAAACATAAAAACACATCTAAACAGAATCTAGATGGATTATTTATTACTAAACAGATCCAAAAAGCAAGAAACTAAAATAAAATTGGGTTGCCTCCCAACAAGCGTTATCGTTTAACGCCCCTAGCTAGGCATGATGATTTCAATGATGCTCACATAAAAGATAAGAATTTAAACATAAAGAGAGCATCATGAAGAATATGACTAGCACATTTAAGTCTAACCCACTTCCTATGCATAGGTATTTTCTGAGCAAACAACTTATGGGAACAATAATCAACTAGCATAGGAAGGCAAAACAAGCATAACTTCAAAACTTTAAGCACATAGAGAGGAAACTTGATATTATTGCAATTCCTACAAGAATATATTCCTCCCTCATAATAGTTTGAAGTAGCATCATGAATGAATTCAACAATATAACCAACACCTAAAGCATTCTTTTCATGATCTACTTGCATAGAAATTTTACTACTCTCCACATAAGCAAAGTTCTTCTCATTCGGAATAGTGGGAGTATCATAAGAGACTTGAATACTATAAATTGTTTCCACATTAAAAGAGTAATGTCTAGAAAAAGGGTAATCATAATCATGACAAGTTTTATAAATATAATCATCACTACTTCTTATAGCATAAGTTTTATCACAATAATCATCATAAGTAGCAACTTTGTTCTCATCATAATCGATTGAAACCTCTTCCGAAAATAGTGGAATCATTACTAAATAAAGTCATGACCTCTCCAAATCCACTTTCATCAACATAATCATCATAAGTAGGAGGCATGCTATCATCATTATAAATTTGCATATCAAAACTTGGGAGGCTAAAAATACCATCTTCATCAAACATAGCATCCCCAAGCATGGGCCTTTTCATATCATAAGCATAATCACTCTCATCATCAATAGTATGGATAACACCAATAGTATAGCAAACATTATTATCATATTCTTCCAAGAAAGTGCCAAAAAGATTTTCAAGATCATAAGGAGTATCATTATCTTCCCAATAATAATCATCACAACAAGCAATAGGCATAACGAGATCATCATCAAGTGCACCATCTTCCATAATTATTTTTGATTCATTTTCACGAGGCACAACAATAATAGGAGCAACATTATTTGGGAGGGATACCTTTTTACCTCTCTTCCTTTTTCTTTTCTTCTTCTTCACCGCATCATGTGTGGGTTCAATCCTCTTTTTGGAGCTCCTTATTAATGAGATTGGTTGAATAGAAGGCTCCTCCTCGTTACCTGATTCATCATAAGAAATAATGGGAGGATATTGGGAAGTCTCTTCCCCTGCATTAGTATTCTCTTCATCTTATATTTGTTTTCTTTTCTTTATGTAGTGGGCAATATAAGGATTTTCAATACAATTCACCGCACAATACATATAAATCTTCTCTAGATCAAAATCAAGAAATCTATCAAGATTAAATTTTGGAATACCCTCAGTTATACGTTTCATTTCTTCATACCCCAAAAGAAGGCTAAGCTCTTTATGATGCTCAAGGGTAATCAAATTATCACAATATTTAGACACGACTTGATCATGAAACAAATAGCATTGGAGCTTTAAATGACCATGTTCATTGCAAAGTTCACAAGGGGCACGAAAAATATTGAATCTTTCAGCACATTCATCTAGCTCTTCTTGCAACAATTTGGTTTCTAAGTACTTATGCCTCTTGCAATATCTATCTTCCCTATTTGGTGTGTACTTACAAACCCAATGCACTCCACAAAAATTGTCATGTTTATAGGAGGCATTTTCATCATAACTAGTGCAATCATCATTAGTACTATGGATATTCAAGGAGTTCATACTAACAACATTGCAATCATGCTCATCATTCAAAGATTTCGTGCCAAACAATTTAATGCATTCTTCTTCTAACACTTTGGCACAATTTTCCTTTCCATCATACTCACGAAAGATATTAAAAAGATGAAGCGTATGAGACAAACTCAATTCCATTTTTTTGTAGCTTTCTTTTATAGACTAAACTAGTGATAAAACAAGAAACAAAAAGATTCGATTGCAAGATCTAAAGATATACGTTCAAGCACTCACCTCCCCGGCAACAGCGCCAGAAGCGGTACGAGTGGTGGCGCCCCTGGGCTTTACGCCTTCGACGTCACCCCCCGGGCTGTTTTCTTTTTATTCAAAATTCATTTAAATCCAGGAAACCTCAAACAGCCACAGTTTTTATTCTATAAGTCCAAATGCATTGATTCTTTTTGCATTGTGTTCTTTGTCCAAAAATCTAACAGCACCCAAGAGATGGGATTTTTCCTTGCTGTCTAGATTTTCTGGTAAATTTCAGAAGGTTTCTTGATGTTTTCTTTTTGTGGTTTTATTTATTTTCAGAAGGGCAAGCTTGTCTTGAGGATCACCAGGAGAGTTGTGAACCTCATCAGCACTAAGTCAAGCCACAGCAGCATTTTCATAGTGCCACTTCAATATTTGTGATTTTTCTACTTGAATCTATGAATTATTCATGCACTTAAATTATTATTATTATTACTGTGATGATTTTATTCTGTTAGATGCTTGTCATGATAAATATGCTCGATTTACAGAAGGTTTGTAGTAAATATTGTTGATAGGCTAACAAGAATTTATTTTTGGATAATGACAAGATATTATGAGTATGGAAATTAATAATTAGTTCTAATATTATTGTTGCATGATGAAAAATGATGAGATTGCTAGGAATGATTCTTGTTTAAGTAAGTATGGATCTTAACCAAAGAAATATTTTGAGATGATGATGGCTCCATGGGAGCGTAGTTGACCTGGTTACTTACATGTATATGTGGTGCATATCATGGCATTATGACACCGGTTATTTTCATTTTAAGTTGAACATGATAAATAACTCAACTTGAACATGTTGTTGGTCGGGTCATGGTGCCGCCGAAACGAGTTTTTCCCAGTGCAACCACATTTGCCGGTATGGGACGGCCTTAATGCGTTTCATTGTCGTGCCTCTGGTTGGTGCCTACATCTAGGGAAGGTTATGGGCGTGCTGTACCCTGGCCCGGTAAGCAGGCATAACCTTGTGAGCCCGTTGTTAAGTTAAGTTTTGGTACCGGGTCCCAGAGTGGATCGTGGCCACGACGGTGGTCGTTGTGTCTTTGGTAGACACGGGGCCACCCAGGACTATCCCAGTGGAGATTAAGTCGGAGCGGCCGGGAGAGTGTCATGACAATGAAGTGGTTTCGTCGGAATGTCGTTGGTCCACCCGAATGGGAGTACGAGGCCATGGGTTCCGTAGTGTGGGTCCAGTGCGCTACCTCTGCAGAGTGTATTAATCTATCGATAGCTGAGTCCATGGTTACGGACACGCTCGAAAGTAGGGTACACCATGGGTCAACACTTAATGAAATTTGCACACTAAGCTTGCACGAAGATGATGGCAGAAAGGCCATGTGTCAGGCCATTTATTGGTCGGGTTGTGATCGCCGTAAGGATCACGGGCCATTTATTGGGCGGGTGGTGATCGCCGTAAGGATCATGAGTTTGTATCTGAGAACTTCATGTTGTGGTCAGAAAGTGATCACGTCCGGTAAGCCAGTCCAATGGACGAGCATTATTTGAGCACAGTCACAGCATGTTGGGCATATTGTTGCATTAATAATAACTGGTTAAATATCCTGATATTGTTTGTCATTATGTTTATGTTCGTTGTGAGCTTGCAAGTACATTCCATGTACTGACCTGGCGTGTCATGCCAGATTTCAGGAAAGTTCCGTTGGAAAGGAGAGCTGACCAAGTCTAGACTGTGTCCACATCGGTGTCCCTGTGCTATGGAGTTCCGCTACGACGTTGTTCCGCTGCCGCGTATGATCGAGGCCCTTTCATGTTCACTAAATAATGTACATATTGTTCAGCCACACCGTGTGCGCCGCTTGGCCTCGCTACCTGTTGTAATTTGAACTATGCTCCGCTAGCATGAATAAAGCGGTTGTTTTTCTGTACCAAGTTGTTGTGTGTTGCCAGAAGACAAGGTCTCTGGGCTGGCAATGCAAGGTAAACCGGTTGCTCTGAGCCGGGGTGCCACACAAAAGTAGCCCTTGATTCATTAGTATATAAATTTGTCCACAATACCTTAGTTATATTAGCTCTGATGTTCAATTTGTGTGCATGGCAATGGAAAATGCAAAACAATGATCATACTATATTGGGAGTATATTAGCCCTATGATCAATGTGTCATGTGTGCATATCTAAATTTTTAATTGGCTTCTGTATTTACTAGTGATGGATGTAATTGTATGTTCAGGAGGATGATGGTTGGGGGTAGAAAGAGGAAGCTGGCCCAGTACGACCCGTATGATCCAGAGGAAAGTGATGATGAAGAATATGAGGTACGCCTACTTGAAATTTAGATTGTTCATTTGGTTCCTTTGACATAATGTATCCATGAATCTATAATGTATTAATGTAACTCATTCATGTGTGCAGTATGATTCTGGAGAAGAAGTGTACAAGGGCAACGTCGCATCCTTCACAACCAAGGAGGTGTTGAAGATCAAGGCCAAGGGAGTTGCTTCCTTCTACAACCGCAAGACCAAGAAGTGTCAGTGCCCCTACTGCACCACCAAGCCAAAGCCAAGGGATGGCCGCTTCGATCACCTTCTATCTCATGCCGAGGATGTAGCCATTCGCGGGGAGGACAATATGATCAGGGGGCAGCATGCCGCCCTCGCGAAGGCCCTGACTCTGGCGTGATGTGATCGATGTTGTGATGCTGTGAACAAAATCTTTAAATTTATCTGTTGAGTTACTTTTGGTTTGTTGAACTGAATCTCGTTGGTTATGGTTTGTTGAACTGAATTTAATTTTCATGAATTTGGTTATGGTTGGCTATGTTGATGCTAGTAATCTGGTTGCTATTTATATTTGTCTGTCTTTAAATTTGCATGTGGTATATTTGTCTGTCCTGAATCTATGGTTAGTTATGTTTAGATGTTGTGAACTATGATCTTAGGTGCTGCAATTATCACACATGTTATGTAGGAAATCAAATGCATGCTTCAAATGAGATCATGTAAACCTTGGCAAACCTGGACAGTACAAATTCAAGAAAATGCAAAACAAGTAAAACCTTGGCAAACTATCTATGTTTGTGTAGGAGCTCATGTGTGCAAAATTTGAAGTGATTTAGAGAAGGTCAAATAAATTTGAATTTGAGAAAATGTGCTCCAAATGAGCTCCCAGGCTAGGGTAAACAGTCCATTTGTAATCAAGTTCTTTTGAACCTACTCTAAATGAGTCAAATATTTTTTTATTAACACATATTCACTTTCCATAGTGTAAATTCGAAGTCTCAGTAATTTTTGAATTAATCTTCATATATTTACATTTTCTTTTGAAAACATATGCTTTAATATAAAAACTATTAAAAACACGTTTTGAAATATGAAAATGGAGAACTAACTTCAGATCCTTCTTATTCACTTTGAAATAAAGCTTTATTGGTTTTTTTTGATTTTTTTGATTTTTCAAAAACAGAAGGAACACCACCTCATCTCCTTGAACTCTATGAAATCATGTACATGATAGCTTATATGTGTGAAGGTTTTCTCATGAAAATGACCATAGACCAAGTTTATGATTTTTGGTAGGTAACATGTCACATAAGACAACATTGTGTGCAGGTTTTATATATTTTTAATTTTTTAAAAATTAATGGTGCTCATTTGACCTCGGTCGTGCCAGCTAGGGTTTTTTCATGAAAATGACCATAGACCAAGTTTAGTATTTTTCCTCGTTAGTTTGTCTTATAAAACGACGAACGGTGAAGGTTTCACATTTTTTATTTTTTAAATTAGTTATGCTCAGTCAAAGCCATCGAAACCCCGTTGACCAGCTCAAAACCCCTCTAAACCCCGCGGGGTTTCGCCTAACCCTAGCTCCCAGCGTCAGCCGTCCGATCATACCCTCGCGCCAAGCGACAACCCTCAGATCTGGCCTTCTAGAAGGAACTAGGTGGGCTGGCTGTGTGCAGGCTCCGCGCCGTTGGATCACAAGGACGGCTCCGCAGCGTTGGATCGTGGGGCGATCCGCGAGAGGCAATCCTATTGGTTGTGCTCGGCTGCTCGCCCACCACTGACTCCGTGGAAAAAACGTTGTTATTGGGCCCAAAAGGAAACCAAGCTCTGGTTGGGCCGTCGAATTGCGTCATTTTTTTTGCATCGTTTGCTCTGTTTTTTGTGCATGTGCTGGCTCTGTATTTTTGCATCGTTTTTTGCATCGTTTGCTCTGTTTTTTTAACGTGCTGGCTCTGTATTTTTGCATCGTTTGAAATCAATTGACATTGCGTAGCAAATGACCAATTTTTAAGGGCCAAATTTATTTTTATCACGCAAAATGGCCACGGCCAAATAACACGTAGCACTACGGCTATTTAAGCCACCCTCTGCCTCTGCCATCCCTCATCCATCTCCCTTCTTGCTCTTCGACCCCTTCTCCGTCTTCTGCACATCCCTCAGCCATACAGTACACCGGACCAACCTACCGCTTCCCACCCATCGTGCCGGAGAGGCTCTACCCTACCGGCGTGTACGTTGATTGCACACTACGTGTGTGGGTGATATCAAGGCTGAGGACCGCAAGGAACTTCACCGAGTTCTTCCTCGCGTCCGGCTACCACCACCTCCCGAGGGGATCTCCAACGATGTTCCGCGTCGAGGAGGTCATCCAAAACCGGCTGGTGGCTGCTCTCCTTGCCCACTTCACCAACACATTCGACGCCTTCTACCTCCTCGGCCGGGTGTTTTGGTGTGGCTCCGAGTTCATCGCTTTCACCACCCACAACAGGTTCACGGAGTACAACAACATCTTCCCCACTGCGACGCGCATGCACACTCTTCCGTACCCCATCGACAACGCCCCGGAGGAGCAGTGAAAAGGGCGCCCGGAGGAGGAGCGAGGTGGAGAAGGCGGCGGCTATGGCTCTAAACCCTCTATCTTTTTTTAGTCTATGTTATGTTAAGTTGTAATTGAACTAGGTTGGAGTTGCTATGGGCTTGTTGGCCCTTTTCTTAAATTCTATTATTAAGTTTTCAATCTATTCTATTATTAAGTTCTTCCTAATTTGAGCTATGTGATCATGCTATGGGCTTGTTGGCCCTATCTACATATTGGGACTACATATTTGTTGATTTTTTTTAGAGAGCTCGGCTTGTTAGTAGGGTTCCCTTGTTAGTAACCACCTAGTGCATGCAAGCAAGCTTTGTTAGTAAGGATGAATGAGTACAACTAAGCAAGGGAGCGGCTATTTTTTACACAAGCCACAAATATGTAGCCACCTAGCTAGAAGAGAGGAACCAACGGCAGTGACCGTCGCTGCATCCGTGGCGGCTGGCGTGCAAGAAAGCTGCTCGGTCAGTGCATCGTGACGGACGCATCGGCGCATGCAAGCTCGGTCGGCGCATCGTGGGATCGTGGCATCGGCGCATGCAGGCTCGACTTACGCATGCAGACAGGGTTTGCTGGGTGCATGCATAGGAGGCTTCTGTTCTGGCGGCGCGCGCAGACGTTTAATGCAAGGGACGAGCCAACGAAACCACGGCCCAACGGTCGAACAGCGACACCACCCAAAGCGGCCCCACTTGTCAGGTCGAACGGACGACACAGACCAACATGGCCCCACTAGTTAGAGTTAACGGTCAAGCCTTTGACCCGACGGCAACGTCCGTTGTGCCCAGTTATGAGGGTTTCTGGCAAGGGAGTGGGAAAAATTCGGCAAAAGTTAAGAGTGTGGGGATGAATGAGTAAAGCTAAGAAACCAGGGGCACAGATGTAAAACACCCAATATCTAAAGTGGAGTCTTTTAGTGGGAGACTTTGTTTGTGCCTGGTCGCGTGCATGTGAGCACGCGGTTTCTTATGACATTCATATCCTTTCCCCCTCGCAGCTCCCTCTTAAACTACCATGGACGCAAACGAGCACTAGAGGAGACTGTTTCACTAGCAAACTGAAGAGAAACCACAAATCTGCCGCTCCACCACCGTTACCATTCCAGGAGAGAAATTTCCACCGGAGTAATTAAGGCGTAGGGGCAGAGCATCTGGAAACCGGAACGGGAAGCGGCAGCAGCAGGGCATGGGAAATGAGCTTGACGCTTTCTCGGCGGAGCTTCGACGGTGGGCAGAAGTAAGGATCATCAACAAGTATGTCGTCGTCGCGGCGTACGTCCGAATTACCCTGAAATCCATCGGGGCCTTGCTGCTTTTGTGGGCCACCGTGGTCCTGCTGGGTGGCTTCGTCTCGTCGATGACGAAGGACGATTTTTGGTCTGTGACCATCATCACATTTCTGCAGGCTGCCGGGTTAGTACTTAGTATTTAGCTCTTCCTGAATGCAATCTTTTTCCGGTTTTGCTATTTTTGAGGTCCCTGAAATTATTCAAAGCGTCATTCACTTTTTCTAGTTCATCTTGAGCTCGCCGAAGAAGAAGTAGCCTCACTACCTATCTTAGGCGGTCCTCCAATATTTTCTGCTAAATTCGTATTGTCGATGAGCAGCTACGGCATGTCTGGAGTTTGCGCCCAATGGCAGAGCTTGCGCTTCTATAAGAGCATTTCTAGCAGATCCCGCAAAGGAGGTTATCCGCTAATATAACTGCCGATTTAGCGGACGAGTGCATTTTTTCCGGTCCGATCAGATCCCGTAAAATCGGCTGTCTCATAATTCTTTTTATGGGAACCTGCAAAGTCCGGGCCAATTCTGCCATATCTGCAGGATCCCTCCCTCTTTTTGCCGGTTCCCCTATCCTTGGCACGAAGAAAACTTTGGCCGCTTTTCATTCCCGCCTCACGCGCCGGCCGCCACCACCTCCGCTATCGCTGTCCGGCCTCACCGCGCCGCCAACCGACCCTATGGAGTACCCGCAACCTCCGGGTGCAGCATTTCATGTGCCGCCCCCACCAAGTATGCCGCCGCTCCGTCCTCCTGCGCCTCCCTCGACCGTGCATGCCGGTGCCGCCCCAACACCTTCTGCCGCTGGCAGCAAGAGGAAGCGGCAGGGGAATCACCTCGTTCAAGGGGGCGTAGCCAGCATGCCACTACCACCTTCTACCCCTGCTCCATTTCCTCCCATCGCGGCCGCCGACGCGAGGAAGAAGACCGTCTCCACCGGACTGGACGACGTTCGGGCGAAGCCCCCAAGGAGGAAGGTGGCCGCGGCAAGAGGCCAGGCTCCTCCTCCGCCTCCGGTCAGCCACGTTCTCCCCGATCATAGCCACTCGACCGGTCACGCCTACCACATGTTCAATGAAATGTCCGGGAGGTAAAAACAATTCTTTTGCTTGAAACGCTCTGGTGATCTTTGCTTCAACTTTGAAGCACTTGTTTATGCTTGCCCCTTGAACTTTGTAGCCAAAACATGCACTCAACATATACCGAAATGTTGGAGGAGGATGCGGTGGATTTGAGTGCTCCCCTTGACGATTTTGATACGCCTCACGTGGAGGTCGAGGCGGAGGTGGATCAAGCGGATGAAGGTGGTGACGAAGTGGAAGTGATTGAGGAGGTCGAGTATGAAGCTAGGGTGGGGAGGGCCGGCAACTACACGGAGACGGGGATGTGTGCTTGATACAAGCATTGGAGAGTGTGTCACTTGACGCGATGATCTGCAAGGTTCAAACCTTTGGGAATTATTGGCAAAGGATTGAGGACAAGTATCACCAGATCTTGTCGTTCCCCTCCGGTCGGTCTTTGAAGTCACTCAAAGGCCGCTTGGACGTGATCAAGAAAACTTGTGGCCATTGGAGTGTGTGCTTCGAGCAAGTGTGGAATGCACCCTCAATTGGCGTCACTATTGATGATTATGTGAGTGTTTCTTCATTTTGTTGACTTTGGCCGAGTTGATTAAAGTTTGAGGTAATATTTGCCTCAATGTCCATGTGTAGGATCGCATCGCCAATGAATATTTCAAGCAAACCGCGGGTTTCAAGGGCCGGTCGTTCACTCTTCATCCTTGTTGGTGCTTGCTCAAGGATAGTGAGAAGTGGAGGGTGAGGGACAAGGAAGCTCCCCCAAAGAAAGGTTCCATTGTCAAATTGGAAGATGAGGATGATGATAGTGATGACATGCCAAGAGGAGGAAGAAGTAAGGGCAAATGATAAAGGAAACAAGGAGAAAGCGAGAATCCAACGATGGGAAAGTCATGGGCCTCGGCGGCGGCTCCGTAGCCCACATCATATTCACCGCGTCGCTCCGCACGTCCTCGCCCCACCTCCGCTCTTTCTTCCCAACTCCGGCGATGGGAAAGTCGTGGGCCTCGGCGGCGGCTCCGGAGCCCGCCTTCAAACTCTGGGGATGTCGCACTCACCGGTGGCCAGCTCCTCGGCGATGGAGGAGATCGTCATCTCCTCCAGCGACGAGGAGTACCAACCGCCACAGCAGCAGTCGGCGGTGCAGCAGCAGCCACTGACACAGGGCGCGGTCTACGCGTGACCGATGAGGAGTACGAGCAGCAGATGGAGGTCATGCTCCATTTGTCCGTACTCAACGTCAACGGCCTGGCGGCGCCATCGAAAGACGCTCCTCCACGTCAAGCTGGAGCCTGCGTCCCCTCCCCACTCTCCCGGTGCAATAGTGACATCCAAATTGGACGCCACGTCAAGGAGGAGCCCCTCTCGCCGCCTCCCCTACACGTCAAGGAGGAGTGGCTCTCGCCGCTGCCCCATCGCATGAAGAAGGTGCGGCACCCTCTGCCGCCACGCCGCGTCAAGGAGGAGAGGCGATCGCCGCCGCCCCATGCGATCGTCGCGAAGGCGCACAATTGCACTACCTCGACAATGGTAGCAGCTCGTCCTTCTAGAGCACCCTAACAGCGACGAGGTACGCCGACAGGGAGCGGCGACGGCGGGACCGGTGCAACGCGGCGCGCCGGTCGGAGTTCTTGGACTCCGACGTCCCGCCGCCACACATCGCGACGGACCCGGAGCTGGCGGACACTTGGGCCTGGACTGCTCCAAGACAATGGCGGAGACGAGCAAGCGTCGACTCTGTTGAGGTGGCGATCAGATGGCCAAGTATTGCGAGTAGTGGTCTCTCAGCGAGACTGCCGCCACCGCCACCTCCTCCAAGGCCCACCGCCCTCTCCCCCGCCCGCGTCGTCGGTGGTTGCAGCCACACCGTGCAAGGCGCAGGAGGAAGCCGAGAGGATCATGTGCGAGCGGCAGGCGGCTGCCGGGAAGCCCTGCCGCGACCTTCCGCCGCCCCAAGCCTGAGTTTGACAAATCCAACAACGGTTCTGGCGACGATGATAGAGGAGCAGCCAGGCAGGCCGACATGGCCTACGAGGTCACCGTCAAGTATACGGTACTATAAGGTTGTATTTGTTTAAGGTTTTTAGTTCACTGGTCGTAATATCGTCTGGTTTTATGTAAAAGTTATGCAAGTGTGTGAATATCATCCGATTTGTTTGAGTCTGAATCAAATTTGTTCATTTTCGTTGAATTTCATTTGAAATGTATCCAAACATGTGCGGCTAGCTTTGGATGGTCGGCTCCTGCATCCGTGTCCGCGGACTTGTCGGATGCGGGAGGAAATTTGAGGGTCAATGTTGGAGATGCGAAATGTAGTCCCATTCCTTTTGTTTACCATTTATAATTTTCTTGTTGACATCATGTCGTGTTCTAACTGGAACAACACAGGATATTCGAAGCACTCAAATTTGCTGGCATGGATTTATATTGGGATTGGTTTTTTTATATTGGACCGAACATTAAATCTTGGTTACAGAAGTGTCGTCGTGAACATAACCAGTTGCCTATGAGACAATGGTCGAAGAAATTACAAAAAGTCATGTCAATTAGCGACACTATACTGCGCTATTTTTCATTGTTTTAACTGATTACTATCAGAAATACCCCTAACGCCTTAATGTACTACCCAAATCGTGCTGTAGTATTGATAAATCTGAAGCATTTGTCCACTTAAATGGATGGCTAATATGTCTTAGATGTACTGCAAAAGCTCACAGCTTTTAAGGTTGGGTAAATAGGATTTCCACTCTAATGCGAAATGTAGTCTCGTTCCTTTTGTTTAAGATTTCAAATTTTCTTGTTGACATCATGTCCTTAACTGGAACAACACAGGGTATTCGACGCAACGGGATTTGCTGGCGTGGATTTATGTTGCGACTGGACATATTATCTTGCATCGGTCGTTGGACCTTGGTTAGAAAAGCGTCGTGCTGAACGTGACCAGTTGCCTGTGAGACAATGGCCGAAGAAACAAATACAAAAAGCTGCCACTGTGAGCTGGTTGGTTGGCCTAGTGGTGGGCCTAGTGATGGGCTTGGCTTTCAGTGGACCAATGGCTTGCGTGTTGCTGTCGATTCGTGTAAGAGGAGACTATGGCATCGCGGACGGAGAAGCAAGTAAAGCAAATATGAAGCGGGCGCTGAACTTATTCTACTACGCAGCTTTTGCTCACGGCGTCATACACACATTGTGGGTGATGACTCAACTGCTTGCTAATACTTTGCTCCTTGATATTGTTAGCCAACAACATGGTTTCAGCCCCGAGGTACTCCATGCATATTTGCGCAAAACAAAGCAGATGTGTGTAAATAACCCCGCGTCCGCAACGAGCTGGAATTTGATCACATATGGTGCTGGCTTGCTGGATTCCAGCTTACCGGAGGAATATGCGGCTGGAGGAAGGGTACTAACAATGCTGATTGATAAGGATGTACCATTACAGGTAAGACGGCTGCTGATCAGGTCACCGAAACAAAGAATAGAGAAGCTGATCGGCAACCTTGCTTGGAGAAGCCCAGACGAGCAAGAGATGAGATGGCTTGCAGCGAGGATTGTGGAGCATCTTGCTGCCGACCTCAACCTTGCTAACTTTCCAGGAGCATTGGAATGTATATCCTCCCTCTTCAACCAGTTACCAGTTGTAGCTGGGCAAGGAAATATGGATCTGGTTTTGCCAGGCTTGAGAATTCTAGAGAACCTGGCTCATGATGAAGATAACTGCAGAGCGATATACAACAGCAAGGGTCTTCTTTCCAAAATAGTTGCGCCTCTCCGCTCCAATGAATTAGTACAAGATATCAAGAGAAGCGCTGCATGGACCAAGGTAGTACACAGGTCACTGGGAGTGGTGCTCCAGCTCATGATAAGTTGTGCAGGAGCCACCGGCAAAGACATGCGAGGCCTAATTGCAGATGATAGTCATGTGGTGAGAAACTTGGAGGCCGTCATCGATATTAAGAGTGACAGAAGTAACACAGGCCTGCAGGTGGGAGCTTTAAAGGTTCTTATACAATTAGCAATGCATAATCCAGCAAGTACTTCCACGGAAAGACTCATTGAGAGGGCACTGCACATCTTCATTTCCACGGATTGGATGGGAGATTATTTTAAACATGAGAAAAATAGGATTGAAGAAGCTAAGAGAACTGCAAACCTGCTTAAACAACATGCTGGTGAAGCATTGGAAATACTGTCCAGTCATCCAGAGGCTATCAAGAGCTTCACAGTATGCGACGATGATATCCATTGTCTTACTGAATTGCTCGACTGCAATATTAAGAGCACTGAATGCAAAATAAGTGCAACAGAGACAGTGGAGATAGAGATCAGCATTAGCTGTCGTATTAGCGCAACAGTCATCTTGAAGCATTTGAACCACTACGACAAGGAACCAACCTTACGGAAGGTATGCTGGAACGCACCTACTGCATGCCACAAGTTTTCGGCAATAAACTTTCCCAGGGAAAAAATGTACAGGCAAGGATGGGTGCTTTAGTTTATGGTTTATCTACTTATCAATCTTCAAATAATTCTCAAAAAAATTGTAGACTTGCATCTTGTTATAACATGGGCACCGACCAAATTTAATGAAAAAAAAAGATCATGTTTATCATGTACAAAAAAGATAAGGGACTGCTGTTACACTGTTAAAAAAATAAGTTGAACAGTCTTTTTTGTGCAGGGTATATTTGATCATATTTTGCACAAATTTAATAGGTGCTCAAGTTACAACAAGATGAATATGATTTTTTTAGAATGTTTTTGACAGGTAATTAGGTAACCCTAAACTCAAGCATCCACCCTTGCAAGTACAAAATCCACTCACTTAAACTTTTTTGAGCTAAAATAATATATGTACGTGTATCGTTGCAGGCACTCAAGCAATTGTTTCCTATACAACAAGATGAGCCTATCAAGGACAGGATGCTGCAAGCATTACTGTTATCACTCGTCGTGAAGATTTGTGAGAACAGCAATATTGATCTTGCAGGAATCTTACTTCAGCAGACGCCACCGGATTCCCTGGAAGACTTTGTGGTGAGTCTCAAGAAGATGGTGAAGGACAACATGTACGGCCCCGGTGAGTGCCTGGCGATACATAAGCTCAGCTGCAAGATGGTTACAGAACTCATGAAGCATGATGGAAACATCCAAGTGATCGACAAGCATAATATAGTTGACACATTATTGGCGGCTTCAAAGGCAATGGCCGAGTTTGAGAGCAGCATGCTTTTTTCTGGCTTCAATCGTTATGACCGCTACGGGGTTCCTCTGAAGCCTCTTTTATCTGTTCTCTCCAAAAACACTGAAGAACTTTTGACACAGAGGAAACAGGCCCTGGGCATCTACACTGTGCCTGCCTCTGTACCAGTACCACTACCATGATTGTTGCATCAAGAAGTATCTGATTATGGTGCACCTTCAGGTGCAGAGAGACCGGGAATTTTATCCTTCCATTATCTAAAAGAACTGCAACCATTTGTGCATTAAGATTACAATACATCTTCTATATCAAGGCAAGATCCAGGTCTATATTGCGCCTGCCAGTGTACGAGTTCAGCTTCGAGCTGCCAACTAATGTCCTGCCGAATGGCAAATGCAATTCTCACCCACGTGCCACTTCTGTTGAGACTTGCTTAATTTGTTACTATCCAATGTTCACATATTAACTGGCAGAACTCATCCTGCCAATGTTGAATGCTCAATTTTATCTTGTTGTTCGTCAGTCCATGTAACTG
This sequence comes from Triticum dicoccoides, assembly GCF_002162155.2. Classification (NCBI taxonomy): domain Eukaryota; kingdom Viridiplantae; phylum Streptophyta; class Magnoliopsida; order Poales; family Poaceae; genus Triticum; species Triticum dicoccoides. The sequence continues at coordinate 792,570,304 of NC_041383.1, read as the reverse complement.
ACAGTGCAACTGCATCTTTGTGGAGTCATTTTATCTTGTTATTCGTATATTATCAGTTACTCAAAAAACGGTTATCTCTTGTTGTCCCACGGACCAGTAGCTTTGTTTTCCCTGTGGTGTGAGCAGTAAACCTTTTAATGGCACATATATGACAGGCGGGGGATTCTCTGCTCCACCGACGGAGACGTCTCGCATGCCTCCCGCTCT
>NC_041383.1:792569050-792569936 GCF_002162155.2 Triticum dicoccoides | reverse complement strand
CCCCCCCCCGCCATAGCCACCACCTCAGATCAAACCCCGCAACATGCCTTCACGCCGGCGAGGGGTGCTGGCGCTGCCTGCGCCCTCACCTCCCCCACCCCAGCAGCCGACGCCGACCACACGCGAGATCCTGCAACTGATTTCCCTAATCCCGCAGGCAGTGCTCATGGCGACCAGGGCCAGGGGTGGGCGGAGCGCGCGACCAGGATCCGGGACGCCACCTTCGATTGGATCCGGTGCGTGCAGGAGTGGAAGGCGGCCGACCAGGCGGTGGCGGCGGCGACCGATCCGGTGGCGTTCTCTACAGCTACAAAGGTCGCCGAGATTAGTCGGAGGAGGGCGGATGCGGAGCAAAGGAAACTGGCATGACAAATCTACGAGGAGGCCACGCTGGAGGAGAGGGCAAGGATGCCCCCGTTTCCGTCCTCCCCGCCGGCCGAATTCGTGATCGGGGCGAGGGCGGAAGCAAAATCAGAAGATCCGCGGCGTGCCCTCCGATGGGAATGCATTCTGGGCGTGATTCCACCGTGCGCTTGAGAAGAGAGACGGATGGGGCAACTCCACTGCCTCGCCACGGTACGCTGGAGCCACCATGGTTTGGGGATCGCGGCGAAGTTCCATTGGTTGCTCGTTCTAGATTACGGGAGGGGATTTGTATCCCTAGGAAACAGGTATGTCTCATGTTCTCGCAGTCAACGGTGGGATTAAAATTGATGGATGATAAGCTGAGCTTGTGCTCGGCGAATCGAGATTTGTCATCGGCGGCGAGATCCAGTTCGCCGGAGTTGGGGGATTCTTCCCCTGTGGTACGACAAAAACCACTCAGTCCGATTGGCGCGGGCCCCATTGCCACGTCGCTCCCAGCAATCAGGTGCGGGGGGGGGGG
>NC_041383.1:792544040-792569040 GCF_002162155.2 Triticum dicoccoides | reverse complement strand
CCGGCCGAATTCGTGATCGGGGCGAGGGCGGAAGCAAAATCAGAAGATCCGCGGCGTGCCCTCCGATGGGAATGCATTCTGGGCGTGATTCCGCCGTGCGCTTGAGAAGAGAGACGGATGGGGCAACTCCACTGCCTCGCCACGGTACGCTGGAGCCACCATGGTTTGGGGATCGCGGCGAAGTTCCATTGGTTGCTCGTTCTAGATTACGGGAGGGGATTTGTATCCCTAGGAAACAGGTATGTCTCATGTTCTCGCAGTCAACGGTGGGATTAAAATTGATGGATGATAAGCTGAGCTTGTGCTCGGCGAATCGAGATTTGTCATCAGCGGCGAGATCCAGTTCGTCGGAGTTGGGGGATTCTTCCCCTGTGGTACGACAAAAACCACTCAGTCCGATTGGCGCGGGCCCCATTGCCACGTCGCTCCCAGCAATCAGGTGCGGGGGGAGGGGGTGAAAACGCCTTTGGCAAATACGTCTTCTGTTCAAGACGACGCAGACGAGACTATCGCTAGGGTTTTTGGGCAGCTTTGGTCCATTCCCACCCCCCGCCGTCACCAGTCTCGCCCTCCTCCACCCAACAAACCCAACACCACTCTAGGATGGCTCCGGAAAGACCTAGCTCGATCTGGATGTTTCTCTCCATCTGATCTGTTCCCTATCAAGCGCCTCCGTCCGTTTGATCCTCCCCCGACGCAGCTCAAGATCATCAGAGAAGGGATTGGGAGTGGATCTAAGTCCTTTGCTCAGGAGGTCATGGCGGACAAGGGTGCGCCGGCTGGAGGGCTGAAACAACGTGCCCCAGCTCCACAGAAGAACCCGGGCCATCGTCAAGCCGCCGGGGGGACACGGACTGCTGCCGCGCCTGGCAAAGGGGCTGCCCCCCTTACACAGGCGATGGTGGCAGCGCCCCCACCACCAATCCCCCCCACCCCACTGGTGCAGATCTTCGATGAGCGGTACAAAGACATGGTATGCTTCACATGTGGAGGTCCGGGTCACTACGTTGGCAATTGCATCCAGAAGAAGATCTGCTTTATCTGTGGCCTGGAGGGACACAATGTCAACAATTGCGCGGCCTGCGCACAACCTCACCTAGTTGCCACGTTCTTCGGCAGCTCTGCTTTGGGTCTGGGATTCTATCGCATCGATGCTCCTGTGGGCCGTGAAGCAAGCTGGCTCAATTTCAGGAACTGTGGTGAAGTGTGGGTTATGAAGGGGGAAATTAACAAAGCTGATTTGGTCAAGAATCTATCGGGCATTTTCTGCAAAAACAAGCAATGGACATGGCAGATCAGGCCATTAACAGAGAAGAAATTCTTGGTCAGATTCCCACCCTGGAAAGATGTGGAGGAGTTGATTGAATTTCCTGCCTTCGACTTGCCTATTGATGGAGTTTCTGTATCTGTTGAAAAATGGACCGGTGCAATCGATCCATTCAGCGTACTTACTGAAGCCTGGGTAATTATCGAGGGGCTCTCATCTAAATGGTGTACGTGGAAGGTCTTATCTCAGATTGCATCCTGCTTTGGGATATTGGTTGATGTGGATTCGAACGGCTTAATGAAGAGTTTCTATGAGAAGGTGAGAGTCAAGATTGCATGCAGGGACCCCACTAAATCCCCTTTGAACGGATCATGGAGATGAGGAAAAAGCTATATATCTTGTCATTTACATTGGAAGGCTTTGATCAGATAGGGGCTGATGATCCTAATGATGACAATGGACCTACTGACATTTCTGTGGACGATGACAACAAAGAAAATGATGATGAAGAGCTAGACAAGGATATCCTGGAAGATGGAGAGGAACCTATCAATGACTGGACAAAGGTCTTCACCCGGAGCCCTGACAGGGAGAGAAGAAGCTCGACAACGTCTTTAAGAAGAACATGGCACCCACAGATGTCATCGTCGTCGCCGCCAAGGCACAGAGCTTTCGCTCGGCAACTCACCCATACCACCACGAGGTCGCCAGGAGGAACGCGGCAGTCCTAGATCCTCGATCCGGATCAGGATGTCGCCCCACCGAGAGAAGGGCACATCCGAGCTACCCGCCGCAACACCTCCCATTGTCCACACAACCCAGGAGGAGATCCACAACCATCGCAATGATGCCCGTCGGATAGCAACCATGCGGACCGCCATCCGGGGCCACCGCCCCGGCATCCCTGTCACTATATAGAGTATGCTGGGCACATCACAACGCACTCAACCATGTCAGGAAAAGCGATGGCATTCCATCTACTTCTAGTCCGGCATCATTCCTCGAGTCTGGGTAGGCGTGTCCACCGTAGGAGGCACCCACACCTGCGTCCCTAGGCAATCCCGGTGGCTGGGAGGGACATGACTCCAAGACTGTCGAAGGCCACCGAAGAGCCAGCTCCAAGCCCTTGGCCAAGCGAGCTCACACAACGCCATGTCCATGGTCACCGACACCGATCCGTGTCCCGACGCAACTCTACCATGACCCCCACCACAGAGCACCATACTAGTGAGAAGACCCGCGAGCACATCCCGGGCCAAGCCCGACCTCACCTACCCGAAGCAAATGCTTTGATTCGCACCGGGGCCCGACCAGGCCCGCCGGGCACGAACCCTAGATCTGAGCCATTACCGGCACACATCCAGGAGAAGGGAGTCGCCACCGCCACCTGCAATGCTACCTCTGCCACACCGCCGCAACACAGCAGGCCCGCACCGCCCCCTGCCCAACCGAGGCACTAACGCCCATGCCAGGAAGAGCACCCCGTTGCTAGCCACCATGACGACCCGACGGAGCCGTAGCAGCCAGCCTAGGCCTCCTAGGCCCGCGCCGCCTGCCGGCAAGCCAGCCGTCATGGCCAGAGGAACACCACCAGCCACGCTGCCTTCGCCCCGCGCCGCGGGAACCAACAGCCCGCGCAGATCTGGATCCCCGCCGCCGCCACTGCTTCCGCGCGCCCTGCCACCTGCAACACCACCCGAAGCCCAGCAGTCGCACCGGCGACCACCATGGTGCCCACACACCGCCGCGCCGCGACGTCCAGCGCCCGCATCGCGCCCAGGACGGAGGAGCAGCACCGCGCCAACCCCAGTCACTGAGGGAACGAACTGGCCCCGACGCCCCTCCTTCCTTTTAGGTGTTTTTAAGAGTTTGATCAAGGTTTGCGTCATGCTCAAGAAGACGAGGTGGTGGTGGCTCTCTGAAGATGAAATAAAGTTCTTCTCGTCCATTCCCGTTTCAATGATGCGCCTTGCTTGTCGGAGGGCGTGTGGAGGTGTGTCTCCGGTGGATCCCGTGGGATTCGGTCAGTGTTGGTCCTCGGTGGTGCCATTTGGATCCCGTCTTTGTTCGTGTGTTTGGATTCTTCCGATCTTTACTTCTTTTTATTGACGATGACTTCTCGACTGTCTACTACAATAAGTTTGATGTGGCTCCGGTGAGGGAGTGGTAATGATGATGGTGCGCCATCGACTCACTCTAGTTTGTAGTCATCGACAGATAGTCTACGAACATGGATGTAATGTTGATTATTTATGTGTTCTTTATACTATCATGACATGATAAATAGAACGAAAGTTTTTTGAAAAAAAGAAGAAGTGGAATTCAATCTTTCCTAATAGAAGCAGTACGTGTGGACATGCCAATGTCTAATCGATCAACAAGCAGTGGACTGGGAGGGACATGACTCCAAGACCGTCGACGACCGCCAAAGAGCCAGCTCCAAGCCCTTGGCCAAGCGAGCTCACACGATGCCATGTCCATGGTCACCGACGCCGATCCGTGCCCCGACGCAGCTCTACAACGACCACCACCACCACCACCACCGAGCACCATACCCGCGAGCACATCCCGGGCCAAGCCCGACCTCACCAACCCGAAGCAAATGCTTCGATCCACCCCAGGTCCCGACCATGCCCGCCTGGGCACGAACCCTAGATCTAAGCCATTACCGGCACAGATCCAGGAGAAGGGAGTCGCCATCGCCATCCCACGCCACCTGCAATGCTACCGCTGCCACACCGCCACAACAAAGCAGGCCCGCACTGCCCCCTGCCCAACTGAGGCACCACGCCCAGGCCAGGCAGAGCCCCCCATTGCTAGCCACCACGGCCACCCGACGGAGCCGTAGCAGCCAGCCTAGGCCTCCTAGGTCCGTGTCGCCTGTTGGCAAGCCAGCCGTCGTGGCGAGAGGCACAACACCAGCCACGCCACCCTCGGCCCGCGCCGTGGGAACCAGCAACCCGTGCAGATCTGGATCCCCGCCGCCGCCACTGCTTCCGCGCGGAACCGCCACCTGCAACACCGCCCGAAGCCCAACAGCCGCACTGGCGACCACCATGGTGCCCACACACCGCTGCGCCGCGACGCCCGGCGCCCGCGTCGCGCCCATGACGGAGGAGCCGCACGCGCCAACCCCAGCCACCGATGGAATGAACTGGCCCCGCCGCCCCCTCCTTCCTTTTAGGTGTTTTTAAGAGTTTGTTTAAGGTTTGCGTCCTGCTCAAGAAGACGAGTTGGTGATGGCTCTCTAAAGATGAAATAAAGTTCTTCTCGTCCATTCCCGTTTCAATGATGCGTCTAGCTTCGTCGAAGGGCATGTGGAGGTGCGTCTCCGGTGGATCTCGTGGGATTCGGTCGGTGTTGGTCCTCGGTGGTGCCGTTTGGATCCTGTCTTTGTTCGTGTGTTTGGATTCTTCCGGTCTATACTTCTCTTTATTGACGACGACTTCTCGACTGTCTACTACAATAAGTTTGGTGTGCCTCGGTGAGGGAGTGGTAATGATGATGGTGTGGCTTCGGCTCGCTCTAGTTTGTAGTCGTCGATCGGTAGTCTATGGACATGAATGTAATTTTGATTATTTATGTGTTCTTTATACTATCATGACAGGATAAATAGAACGAAAGTTTTTTGAAAAAAAAGTGGAATTCAATCTTTCCTAATAGAAGCAGTACGTGTGGACATGCCAATGTCTAATCGATCAGCAGGCGGTAGCTCGGTGATATCCAGAACTTGCTGCAAATTAAATCGTTGCTGAGCTGCACAAGGTGGCATCTGCTCTAAAATATCGTGCTAGCTTCCCATCGGGTATAAAATATCTAAAGTGGAGTCTTTTAGTGGGAGACTTGTTTGTGCCTGGTCGTGTGCATGTGAGCACGCGGTTTCTTATGACATTCATATCCTTTCCCCCTCGCAGCTCCCTCTTAAACTACCATGGCCGCCAAACGAGCACTAGAGGAGAAACACTAGACTGTTTCACTAGCAAACTGAAGAGAAACCACAAATCTGCCGCTCCACCACCATTACAATTCCAGGAGAGAAATTTCCACCGGAGTAATTAAGGCGTAGGGGCAGAGCATCTGGAAACCGGAACGGGAAGCGGCAGCAGCAGGGCATGGGAAATGAGCTTGACGCTTTCTCGGCGGAGCTTCGACGGCGGCCAGAAGTAAGGATCATCAACAAGTATGCCATCGTCGCGGCGTACGTCAGAATTACCCTGAAATCCGTCGGGGCCTTGCTGCTTTTGTGGGCCACCGTGGTCCTGCTGGGTGGCTTTGTCTCGTCGATGACGAAGGACGATTTTTGGTCTGTGACCATCATCACATTTCTGCAGGCTGCCGGGTTAGTGCTTAGTATTTAGCTCTTCCTGAATGCAATCTTTTTTCCGGTTTTGCTATATTTTAGGTCCCTGAAATTATTCAAAGCGTCATTCACTTTTTCTAGTTCATCATGAGCTCGCCGAAGAAGAAGTAGCCTCACTACCTGTCTTAGGCGGTTTTCTGTTAAATTCGTATTGTCGATGTTAGGTGTGACGTGAAGTTCCCCATGATTTTGAAAGGATAAAATATGTCACACACTCCCCCCCCCACAGCAGCTACGGCATGTCTGGAGATGGGAGAGTTCGCGCCCAGTGGCAGAGCTAGCGCTTCTATAAGAGCATTTCTAGCAGATCCCGCAAAAAAGGTTATCCGCTAATATAACTGCCGATTTAGCGGACGAGTACATTTTTTCCAGTCCCATCAGATCCTGTAAAATCGGTTGTCTCATAATTCTTTTTATGGGAACCGGCAAAGTCCGGGCCAATTCTGCCATATCTGCAGGATCCCTCCCTCTTTTTGCCGGTTCCCCTATCCTTGGCACGAAGAAAACTTTGGCCGCTTTCCGTTCCAGCCTCACGCGCCGCCACCACCTCCGCTATCGCTGTCCGGCCTCACCGCGCCGCCAACCGATCCTATGGAGTACCCGCAACCTCCGGGTGCAGCATTTCATGTGCCACCCCCACCAAGTATGCCGCCGCTCCGTCCACCTGCGCCTCCCTCGACCGTGCATGCTGGTGCCGCCCCAACACCTTCTGGCGCTGGCAGCAAGAGGAAGTGGCAGGGGAATCACCTCGTTGAAGGGGGCGTAGCCAGCACGCCACTACCTGTTGGGGAACGTATTAATTTCAAAACAATTTCCTATGCATACGCAAGATCATGGTGATGTATAGCAACGGGAGGGGGAGTGTATCCTCATACCCTTGAAGATCGCTAAGCGGAAGCGTTTATCAACGCGGTTGATGTAGTCGTACGTCTTCACGATCCGATCGATCCAAGTACCAAACGCACGGCACCTCCGAGTTCTGCACACGTTCAACTCAATGACGTCCTCGCCTTCTCGATCCAGCAAGACGGGCGAAGTAGTAGATGAGTTCCGGCAGCACGACGGCGTGGTGACGGTGTTGGTGAAGAACAATCTCCGCAGGGCTTCGCCTAAGCACTACGGAAACTATGACGGAGGATAAACTAGAGGGAACGGGGTTGCCAGCACACGGTTTGGTGTTTCTTGATGTGTGTTGGGTGCTAGCCCTGCCCCTCTATTTATATGTTGAGCCCTCGGGTCGAAACTTGGAGCAAAAGCCTCCTCAAAGTCCGTTTTGCCCGAAAGGCAAGAGTCCCACTCGGACTCCAGGACCAAACGCCACAATCCTTGGCGTCTGGCCCTGACGCCATGGGCCTCAGCGTATGGCCCAGGGCCAGACGCCAGGGTCTCCGGCGTTTGGCCCACTGGCCTCCGCAAAACTCCTTTTGCACCAACTTATAGCCCTGTGGGCCTGACCCCTTGGCCTAACCATATCATCCAATATATGAATCTTTACCTCCGGACCATTCCGGAGCTCCTCGTCATGTCCGTGATCTCATCCGGGACTCCGAACAACATTCGGTCACCAACATACATAACTCACATAATACTATATCGTCAATGAATGTTTAAGCGTGCGGACCCTACGGGTTCGAGAACTATGTAGACATGACCGAGACATTTCTCTGGTCAATAACCAATAGCGGAACCTGGATGCCCATATTGGCTCCTACATATTCTATGAAGATCTTTATCGGTCAAACCGCATAACAACATACGTTTGTTCCCTTTGTCATCGGTATGTTACTTGCCCGAGATTCGATCGTCGGTATCTCAATACCTAATTCAATTTCGTTACCGGCAAGTCTCTTTACTCGTTATGTAATGCATCATCCTGCAACTAACTCATTAGTCACATTGCTTGCAAGGATTATAGTGATGTGCATTACTGAGAGGGCCCAGAGATACCTCTCCGACAATCGGAGTGACAAATCCTAATCTCAAAATACGCCAACCCAACATGTACCTTTGGAGACACCTGTAAAGCTCCTTTATAATCACCCAGTTACGTTGTGACATTTGGTAGCACACAAAGTGTTCCTCCGGTAAACGGGAGTTGCATAATCTCATAGTCATAGGAACATGTATAAGTCATGAAGAAAGCAATAGCAACATACTAAACGATCGGGTGCTAAGCTAACGGAATGGGTCAAGTCAATCACATCATTCTCCTAATGATGTGATCCCGTTAATCAAATGACAACTCATGTCTATGGCTAGGAAACATAACCATCTTTGATCAACAAGCTAGTCAAGTAGAGGCATACTAGTGACACTCTGTTTGTCTATGTATTCACACATGTATCATGTTTCCGTTTAATACAATTCTAGCATGAATAATAAACATTTATCATGATATAAGAAAATAAATAATAACTTTATTATTGCCTCTAGGGCATATTTCCTTCAGTCTCCCACTTGCACTAGAGTCAATAATCTAGTTCACATCGCCATATGATTTAACACCAATATTCACATCTGTATGTGATTAATACTCATTGTTCACATCGTCATTGTGATCAACGCCCAAAGGGTTTACTAGAGTCAATAATCTAGTTCACATTGCAATGTGATTAACACCCAAAGAGTACTAAGGTGTGATCATGTTTTGCTCGTGAGAGAAGCTTAGTCAACGGGTCTGTCACATTCAGAGCCGTATGTATTTTGCAAATTTCTATGTCAACAATGCTCTGCACAGAGCTACTCTAGCTAATTGCTCCCACTTTCAATATGTATCCAGATTGAGACTTAGAGTCATCTGGATTAGTGTCAAAACTTGCATCGACGTAACTCTTTACGACGAACCTTTTTGTCACCTCCATAATCGAGAAACATATCCTTATTCCACTAAGGATAATTTTGACCGCAGTCCAGTGATCTACTCCTAGATCACTATTGTACTCCCTTGCTAAACACAGTGTAGGGTATACAATAGATCTGGTACACAGTATGGCATACTTTATAGAACCTATGGTTGAGGCATAGGGAATGACATTCATTCTCTTTCTATCTTCTGCCGTGGTCAGGCTTTGAGTCTTACTCAATTTCACACCTTGTAACACAGGCAAGAACTCTTTCTTTGACTGTTCCATTTTGAACTACTTCAAAATCTTGTCAAGGTATGTACTCATTGAAAATTTTATCAAGCGTCTTGATCTATCTCTATAGATCTTGATGCTCAACGTGTAAGCAGCTTCATCGAGGTCTTTCTTTGAAAAACTTCTTTCAAACACTCCTTTATGCTTTGCAGAATAATTCTACATTATTTCCGATCAACAATATGTCATTCATATATACTTATCAGAATTGCTATAGTGCTCCCACTCACTTTCTTTTAAATACAGGCTTCACCGCAAGTCTGTATAAAACTATATGCTTTGATCAACTTATCAAAGCGTATATTTCAACTCCGAGATGCTTGCACCAGTCCATAGATGGATCGCTGGAGCTTGCATATTTTGTTAACACCTTTAGGATCGACAAAACCTTCTAGTTGCATCATATACAACTCTTCTTTAATAAATCCATTAAGGAATGCAGTTTTGTTTATCCATTTGCCGAATTTCATAAAATATGGAAATTTCTAACATGATTCGGACAGACTTAAGCATAGATACGAGTGAGAAACTCTCATCGTAGTCAACACCTTGAACTTGTCGAAAACCTTTTGCGACAATTCTAGCTTTGTAGATAGTAACACTACTATCAGTGTCTGTCTTCCTCTTGAAGATCCATTTATTTTCTATGGCTTGCCGATCATCGGGCAAGTCAACCAAAGTCCACACTTTGTTCTCATACATGGATCCTATCTCAGATTTCATGGCCTCAAGCCATTTCACGGATTCTGGGCTCATCATCGCTTCCTCATAGTTCGTAGGTTTGTCATGTTCAAGTAACATGACCTCTAGAACAGGATTACCGTACCACTCTGGTGCGGATCTCACTCTGTTTTACCTACGAGGTTCGGTAGTAACTTGATCTGAAGTTACATGATCATCATCATTAGCTTCCTCACTAATTGGTGTAGTAGTCACAGGAACAGATTTCTATGATGAACTACTTTCCAATAAGGGAGCAGGTACAGTTACCTCATCAAGTTCTACTTTCCTCCCACTCACTTCTTTTGAGAGAAACTCCTTCTCTAGAAAGGATCCATTCTTGGCAACAAATGTCTTGCCTTTCGGATATGTGATAGAAGGTGTACCCAACATTTTGGGTATCCTATGAAGACGCACTTTTCCTATTTGGGTTCAAGCTTATCATGTTGAAACTTTTTCACATAAGCATCGCAACCCAAACTTTAAGAAACGACAACTTTGGTTTCTTGCTAAACCATAATTCATATGGTGTCGTCTCAATGGATTTTATATGGTGCCCTTTTTAACGTGAATGCAGCTGTCTCTAATGCATAACCCCAAAAATGATAGTGGTAGATCGGTAAGAGACATCATAGATCGCACCATATCTAATAAAGTACAGTTACGATGTTCGTACACACCATTACACTGTGGTGTTCCAGGTGGCATGAGTAGTGAAACTATTTCACATTGTTTTAACTGAAGGCCAAACTCGTAACTCAAATATTTTACCTCTGCGGTCATATCGTAGAAACTTTTATTTTCTTGTTACGATGATTCTCCACTTCACTCTGAAATTCTTTGAACTTTTCAAACATTTCAGACTTATGTTTCATCAAGTAGATATACCCATATCTGCTCAAATCATCTGTGAAGGTCAGAAAATAACGATACCCGCCACGAGCCTTAATACTCATTGGTCTGCATATATCAGTATGTATTATTTCCAACAAGTTTGTTGCTCGTTCCATTGTTCCGAAGAACGGAGTTTTAGTCATCTCGCCGAAAGGCACGGTTCGCAAGCATCAAATGATTCATAACCAAGTGATTCCGAAAATCCATCTTTATGGAGTTTCTTCATGCGCTTTACACCGATATGACCCAAACGGCAGTGCCACAAATAATTTGCATTATCATTATTAACTTTGCATCTTTTGGCTTCAATATTATGAATATGTGTATTACTACGATCGAGATCCAACAAACCATTTTCGTTGGTGTGTATGACCATAGAAGGTTTTATTCATGTAAACAGAACAACAATTGTTCTCTAATCTTAAATGAATAACCGTATTGCAATAAACATGATCAAATCATATTCATGCTCAACGCAAACACCAAATAACACTTATTTAGGTTTAGCACTAATCCCGAAAGTATAGGGAGTGTGCGATGATGATCATATCAATCTTGGAACCACTTCCAACCCACATCGTCACTTCACCCTCAACTAGTTTATGTTTATTCTGTACCTCCTGTTTTGAGTTTACTAATCTTAGCAACCGAACAAGTATCAAATACCCAGGGGTTACTATAAACACTAGTAAGGTACACATCAATATCCTGTATATCAAATATACCCTTGTTCACTTTGCCATCCTTCTTATCCACCAAATATTCAGGGCATCTCCGCTTCCAGTGACCATTTCCTTTGCATTGTAAGCACTTAGTTTCAGGCTTTGGTCCAGCTTTGGGCTTCTTCGCGGGAGTGACAACTTGCTTGCCATTCTACTTGAAGTTCCCTTTATTTCCCTTTGCCCTTTTCTTGAAACTAGTGATCTTGTCTACCATCAACACTTGATGTTTTTCTCGATTTCTACCTTCGTCAATTTCAGCATTACGAAGAGCTTGGGAATCGTTTCCGTTATCCCTTGCATATCATAGTTCATCACGAAGTTCTACTAACTTGGTGATGGTGACTAGAGAATTCTGTCAATCACTCTTTTATCTGGAAGATTAACTCCCACTTGATTCAAGCGATTGTAGTACCCAGACAATCTGAGCACATGCTCACTAGTTGAGCGATTCTCCTCTATCTTTTAGCTATAGAACTTGTTAGAGACTTCATATCTCTCAACTCGGGTATGTGCTTGAAATATTAACTTCAACTCCTGGAACATCTCATATGGTCCATGACGTTCAAAACGTCTTTGAATTCCCGATTCTAAGCCGTTAAGCATGGTGCACTAAACTATCAAGTAGTCATCATATTGAGCTAGCCAAACGTTCATAACGTCTGCATCTGCTCCTGCAATAGGTCTGTCACCTAGCGGTGCATTAAGGACATAATTCTTCTGTGCAGCAATGAGGATAAACCTCAGATTACGGATCCAATCCGCATGATTGCTACTAACTTCTTTCAACACAATTTTCTCTAGGAACATATCAAAATAAACATATGAAAGCAACAACGCGAGCTATTGATCTACAACATAATTTACAAAATACTACCAGGACTAAGTTCATGATAAACTTAAGTTCAATTAATCATATTACTTAAGAACTCCCACTTAGATAGACATCTCTCTAGTCATCTAAGTGATCACGTGATCCAAATCAACTAAACCATAACCAATCATCACGTGAGATGGAGTAGTTTTCAATGGTGAACATCACTATGTTGATCATATCTACTATATGATTCACGCTCGACCTTTCGGTCTCCGTGTTCCGAGGCCATATCTGCATATGCTAGGCTCGTCAAATTTAACCTGAGTACTCCGCGTGTGCAAAACTGGCTTGCACCCGTTGTAGATGGACGTAGAGCTTATCACACCCGATCATCACGTGGTGTCTGGGCACGACGAACTTTGGCAACGGTGCATACTCAGGGAGAACACTTCTTGATAATTAGTGAGAGATCATCTTAAAATGCTACCGTCAATCAAAGCAAAATAAGATGTATAAAAGATAAACATCATATGCAATCAAAATATGTGACATGATATGGCCATGATCATCTTGCACCTTTGATCTCCATCTCCAAAGTACTGTCATGATCTCTATCGTTACCGGCACGACACCATGATCTTCATCATCTTGATCTATATCAATGTGTCGTCACATGGTCGTCTCGCCAACTATTGCTCTTGCAACTATTGCTATCGCATAGCGATAAAGTAAAGCAATTATTTGGCACTTGCATCTTATGCAACAAAGAGACAACCATAGGGCTTCTGCCAGTTGTCGATAACTTCAACAAAACATGATCATCTCATACAACAACTTATATCTCATCACGTCTTGACCATATCACATCACAACATGCCCTGCAAAAACAAGTTAGACATCCTCTATTTTGTTGTTGCAAATTTTACGTGGCTGCTACGGGCTTTGCAAGAACCGTTCTTACCTACGCATCAAAACCACAACGATAGTTCGTCAAGTTAGTGCTGTTTTAAACTTCGCAAGGACCGGGCGTAGCCACACTCGGTTCAACTAAAGTTGGAGAAACAGACACCCGCTAGTCACCTGTGTGCAAAGCACGGCGGTAAAACCAGTCTCGCGTAAGCGTACGTGTAATGTCGGTCCGGGCCACTTCATCCAACAATACCGCCGAACCAAAGTATGACATGCTGTTAAGCAGTATGACTTGTATCGCCCACAACTCACTTGTGTTCTACTCGTGCATATAACATCAACGCATAAAACCTGGCTCTGATACCACTGTTGGGGAACGTAGTAATTTCAAAAAAATTCCTACGCATACGCAAGATCATGGTGATGTATAGCAACGAGAGGGGGAGTGTCTCCTCATACCCTTGAAGATCGCTAAGCGGAAGCGTTTATCAACGCGGTTGATGTAGTCGTACGTCTTCACGATCCGACCGATCCAAGTACCGAATGCACGGCACCTCCGAGTTCTGCACACATTCAGCTCGATGACGTCCTCGCCTTCTCGATCCAGCAAGACGGGCGAAGTAGTAGATGAGTTCCGGCAGCACGGCGGCGTGGTGACGGTGTTGGTGAAGAACAATCTCCGCAGGGCTTCGCCTAAGCACTACGGAAACTATGATGGAGGATAAACTAGAGGGGACGGGGTTGCCGGCACACGGCTTGGTGTTTCTTGATGTGTCTTGGGTGCTAGCCCTGCCCCTCTATTTATATGTTGAGTCCTGGGTCGAAACTTGGAGCAAAAGCCTCCTCAAAGTCGGTTTTGCCCGAAAGGCAAGAGTCCCACTCGGACTCCAGGACCAAACACCAAAATCCTTGGCGTCTGGCCCAGACGCCATGGGCCTCGGCGTCTGGTCCAGGGCTAGACGCCAGGGTCTCCGGCGTTTGGCCCCCTGGCCTCCGCAAAACTCCTTTTGCACCAACTTATAGCCCTGTGGGCCTGACCCCTTGGCCTAACCATATCATCCAATATATGAATCTTTACCTCTGGACCATTCCGGAGCTCCTCGTCATGTCCGTGATCTCATCCGGGACTCCGAGCAACATTCGGTCACCAACATACATAACTCATATAATACTATATCGTCAACGAACGTTTAAGCGTGCGGACCCTACGGGTTCGAGAACTATGTAGACATGACCGAGACATTTCTCTAGTCAATAACCAATAGCGGAACCTGGATGCCCATATTGGCTCCTACATATTCTACGAAGATCTTTATCGGTCAAACCGCATAACAACATACATTTGTTCCCTTTGTCATCGGTATGTTACTTGCCCGAGATTCGATCATCGGTATCTCAATACCTAGTTCAATATCGTTACCGGCAAGTCTCTTTACTCGTTATGTAATGCATCATCCCGCAACTAACTCATTAGTCACATTGCTTGCAAGGCTTATAGTGATGTGCATTACCGAGAGGGCCCAGAGATACCTATCCGACAATCGGAGTGACAAATCCTAATCTCGAAATACGCCAACCCAACATGTACCTTTGGAGACACCTGTAGAGCTCCTTTATAATCACCCAGTTACGTTGTGACGTTTGGTAGCACACAAAGTGTTCCTCCCGTAAACGGGAGTTGCATAATCTCATAGTCATAGGAACATGTATAAGTCATGAAGAAAGCAATAGCAACATACTAAACGATCGGGTGCTAAGCTAATGGAATGGGTCAAGTCAATCACATCATTCTCCTAATGATGTGATCCCGTTAATCAAATGACAACTCATGTCTATGGCTAGGAAACATAACCATCTTTGATCAACAAGCTAGTCAAGAAGAGGCATACTAGTGACACTCTGTTTGTCTATGTATTCACACATGCATCATGTTTCCATTTAATACAATTCTAGCATGAATAATAAACATTTATC
Organism: Triticum dicoccoides; assembly: GCF_002162155.2. Classification (NCBI taxonomy): domain Eukaryota; kingdom Viridiplantae; phylum Streptophyta; class Magnoliopsida; order Poales; family Poaceae; genus Triticum; species Triticum dicoccoides. The sequence goes on along the minus strand of NC_041383.1, from coordinate 792,554,243 downwards.
ATGATATAAGGAAATAAATAATAACTTTATTATTGCCTCTAGGGCATATTTCCTTCACTACCACCTTCTATCCCCTGCTCCATTTCCTCCCGTCGCGGCCGCCGGCGCGAGGAAGAAGACCGTCTCCACATGACCAGACGACGTTCGGGCGAAGCCCCCAAGGAAGAAGGTGGCCACGACAAGAGGCCAGGCTCCTCATCCGCCTCCGGTCAGCCACATTCTCCCCGATCATAGCCACTTGCCCGGTCACGCCTACCACATGTTCAATGAAATGTCCTGGAGGTGAAAAAAATTCTTTTTCTTGAAACGCTCCGGTGATCTTTGGTTCAACTTTGAAGCACTTGTTTATGCTTGCCCATTGAACTTTGTAGCCAAAACATGCACTCACCATATAGCGAAATGTTGGAGGAGAATGCGGTGGATTTGAGTGCTCCCCTTGACGATTTTGATACGCCTCACGTGGAGGTCGAGGCGGAGGTGGATCAAGCGGATGAAGGTGGTGACGAAGTGGAAGTGATTGAGGAGGCCGAGTATGAAGCTAGGGTGGGGAGGACCGGCAACTACATGGAGACGGGGATGTGTGCTTGATACAAGCATTGTAGAGTGTGTCACTTGACGTGGTGATCAGCAAGGTTCAAACCTTTGGGAATTATTGGCAAAGGATCGAGGACAAGTATCACCAGATCTTGTCGTTCCCCTCCAATCGGTCTTTGTATTCACTCAAAGGCCGCTTGGACGTGATCAAGAAAACTTGTGGCCATTGGAGTGTGTGCTTCGAGCAAGTGTGGAATGCACCCTCAATTGGCGTCACTATTGATGATTATGTGAGTGTTTCTTCATTTTGTTGACTTTGGCCGAGTTGATTAAAGTTTGAGGTAATATTTGCCTCAATGTCCATGTGTAGGATCGCATCGCCAGTGAATATTTCAAGCAAACCGCGGGTTTCAAGGGCTGATCGTTCACTCTTCATCCTTGTTGGTGCTTGTTCAAGGATAGTGAGAAGTGGAGGGTGAGGGACAAGGAAGCTCCCCCAAAGAAAGTTTCCATTGTAAAATTGGAAGATGAGGATGATGATAGTGATGACACGCCAAGAGGAGGAAGAAGTAAGGGCAAATGATAGAGGAAACAAGGAGAAAGCGAGAACCCAACGATGGGAAAGTCATGGGCCTCGGCGGCGGCTCCGTGGCCCACATCATCTTCACCGCGTCGCTCCGCACGTCCTCGCCCCACCTCCGCTCTTTCTTCCGTGGCCAGCTCCTCGGCGATGGAGGAGATCGTCATCTCCTCCAGTGACGAGGAGTACCAACCGCCGCAGCAGCAGTCGGCGGCGCAGCAGCAGCCACTGACACATGGCGCGGTCTACGCGTGATCGACGAGGAGTACGAGCAGCAGATGGAGGTCATGCTCCGTTTGTCCGTACTCAACATCAACGGCCTGGCGGCGCCACCGAAAGAGGCTCCTCCATGTCAAGCTGAAGCCCGCGTCCCCACCCCACTCTCCCGGCGCAATAGGGACATCCAAATTGGACGCCACGTCAAGGAGGATCCCCTCTCGCCGCTTCCCCTACACGTCAAGGAGGAGTGGCTCTCGGCGCTGCCCCATCGCATGAAGAAGGAGCGACACCCTCCGCTGCCACGTCGCGTCAAGGAGGAGCGGCAATCGCCGCCGCCCCATGCGATCGCGGTGAAGGCGCACGATTGCACTACCTCGACAATGGCAGCAGCTCGTCATTCTAGAGCACCCTAACAGCGACGAGGTACGCCGACAGGGAGCGGCGACGGTAGGACCTGTGCAACGCGGCACGCCGGTCGGAGTTCCTGGACTCCGACGTCCTGCCGCCGCACATCGCGATGGACCCGGAGCTGGTGGACGCTTGGGCCCTGGACTGCTCCAAGACAATGGCGGAGACGAGCAAGAGTCGACTCCGTTGAGGCGGCGATGAGATGGCCAAGTATTGCGAGTAGTTGTCTGTCAGCGAGACTGCCGCCACCGCCACCTCCTCCAAGGCCCACCGCCCTCTCCCCCGCCTGCGTCGTCGGTGGTTGCGGCCACACCGTGCAAGGCGCAGGAGGAAGCTGAGAGGATCATGTGCGAGCGGCAGGCGGCTGCCGGGAAGCCCTGCCGCGACGCCACGCCCTTCCGCCGCCCCAAGCCCTAGTCTTTAGTTCACCGTACGTAATATCGTCTGGTTTTATGTACAAATCCAACAACAACTCTGGCGACGATGATAGAGGAGCAGCCAGGCAGGCCGACATGGCCTACGAGGTCACCGTCAAGTATACGGTACTATAAGGTTGTATTTTTTAAAGGTTTTTAGTTCACCGTACGTAATATCGTCTGGTTTTATGTAAAAATCATGCAAGTGTGAATGAATATCATCCGATTTGTTTGAGTCTGAATCAAATTTGTTCATTTTCGTTGAATTTCATTTGAAATATATCCAAACATATGCGGCTAGCTTTGGATGGTCGGCTCCTGCATCCGTGTCCGCGGACTTGTCGGATGCAGGAGGAAATTTGAGGGTCAGTGTTGAAGATGTGAAATGTAGTCCCATTCCTTTTGTTTACCATTTTTAATTTTCTTGTTGACATCATGTCTTGTTCTAACTGGAACAACACAGGGTATTCGAAGCAATCGGATTTGCTGGCATGGATTTATATTTTGATTGGGGTCTTTATATTGGAGCGAACATTAAATCTTTGGTACAAAAGTTTCGTCGTGAACAATGGTCGAAGAAACGAATACAAAATGTCGTGTCAGTTCTAATAGTTATCGCTCTGTGCGTGCGAGCTGTCCTAGTGCTGGTCCTCGCTGTTCTTGGACCATTGGTTTGCATGCGCCTGTCGGGTCGTGCAAGAAAGCAAGACCATGGCATCGCGGACGGGGAGGCATTTAAAGCAAATATGAAGCGGGCGCTGAACTTATTTTACAGAGCAGCATATGCCCACGGCACCATATCCGGAATGTGGATACTGATTCAAGCGATGGCTAATGAGTCGATCGAGGTTATTTTCAGCCACCAACATGGTTTCAGCCCCAAGGTAATTTGTGCATATTTGCGCAAAACTAAAGACATGTGTCTAAAGAACAAAACGTCTGCAACAAGCTGGAATTTGATCACCTATGGTGCCGGCTTGCTGGATTCCAGCTTACCAGAAGAATATGCGGCTGGAGGGAGGGTACTAACAATGCTGATTGATAAGGATGTACCATTACAGGTAAGACGGCTGCTGATCAGGTCACCCAGACAAAGAATAGAGAAGCTGATCGGCACCCTTGCTTGGAGAAGCCCAACCGACCAAGAGATGATATGGCTTGCAGTGAGAATTGTGGAGCATCTCGCTAGCGACCTCAACCTTGCTCACTTTCCAGGAGCATTGGAATGTATATCCTCCCTCTTCAATCAATTACCAGTTGTATCTGGGCAAGGAACTAAGAATCTGGTATTGCCGGGCTTGAGAATTCTTGAGAACCTGGCTCATGATGAAGATAACTGCAGAGCGATATACAACAGCAAGGGTCTTCTTTCCAAAATAGTTGCGCCTCTCCGCTCCAATGAATTAGTACAAGATATCAAGAGCAGCGCTGCATGGACCAAGGTAGTACACAGGTCACTGGAGTGGTGCTCCAGCTCATGATAAGTTGTGCAGGAGCCACCGGCAAAGACATGCGAGGCCTAATTGCAGATGATAGTCATGTGGTGAGAAACTTGGAGGCCGTCATCGATATTAAGAGTGACAGCAGTAACACAGGCCTGCAGGTGGGAGCTTTAAAGGTTCTTATACAATTAGCAATGCATAATCCAGCAAGTACTTCCACGGAAAGACTCATTGAGAGGGCACTGCACATCTTCATTTCCACGGATTGGATGGGAGATTATTTTAAACATGAGAAAAACAGGATGGAAGAAGCTAAGGAAACTGCAAACTTGGTTAAACAAAATGCTGGTGAAGCATTGGAAATACTGTCCAGTCATCCAGAGGCTATCAAGAGCATCACAGTATGCGATGATGACATCCATCGTCTTACTGAATTGCTCGACTGCAATATTAAGACCACTGAATGCAAAATAAGTGCAACAGAGACAGTGGAAATAGAGATCAGCATTGGCTGCCGTATTAGCGCAGCAGTCATCTTGAAGCATTTGAGCAACTACGACAAGGAACCAACCTTACGGAAGGTATGCTGGAACGCACCTACTGCATGCCACAAGTTTTCGGCAATAAACTTTCCCAGGGGAAAAATGTACAGGCAAGGATGGGTGCTTTAGTTTATGGTTTATCTAATTATGCATCTTCAGATAATTCTCAAAAAAAATTGTAGACTTGCATCTTGTTATAACATGAGCACCTGCAAAATTTGATGAAAAAAATAAGATCATGTATGTCATGTACAAAAAAGACAAGGGACTGCTGTTACACTGTTAAAAAAAATAAGTTGAACACTCTTTTTTGTGCAGGGTATATTTGATCATATTTTTGCACAAATTTTAGTAGGTGCTCAAGTTACAACAAGATGCATATGATTTTTTTAGAATGTTTTAGACAGGTAGTTAGGTAACCCTAAACTCAAGCATCCACCCTTGCAAGTACAAAATACACTCACTTGATATTTTTCTGAGCTAAAATAATATGTGCGCGTATCGTTGCAGGCACTCGGGCAATTGTTTCATATACAACAAGATGAGCCTATCAAGGGCAGGACGCTGCAAGCATTACTGTTATCACTCGTCGTGAAGATTTGTGCGAACAGCAATATTGATCTTGCAGTAATCTTACTTCAGCAGACGCCGCCGGATTCCCTGGAAGACTTTGTGGTGAGTCTCAAGAAGATGGTGAAGGACAACATGTACGGCCCCAGTGAGTGCCTGGCGATACATAAGATCAGCTGCAAGATGGTTACAGAACTCATGAAGCATGATGGAAACATCCAAGTGATCGACAAGCACAATATCGTTGGCACATTATTGGAGGCTTCAAAGGTAATGGCCGAGCTTGAGAGCAGCATGCTTTTTTCTGGCTTCAATCGTTATGACCACTACGGGGTTCCTCTGAAGCCTCTTTTATCTGTTCTCTCCAAAAACACAGAAGATCTTTTGACACTGAGGAAACAGGCCCTGGGCATCTACACTGTGCCTGCCTCTGTACCAATACCAGTACCATGATTGTTGCATCACGGAGTATCGGATTATGGTAAAAGTACCGAAACATGTATTGAATTCGTGTTGTATGCTTGATGTTTCTGCTTCTGTTTCCTTTGCCAACTTGTGAGAATTTGTAATAACTGCTCGTGTGCACCTTCAGGTGCAGAGACCGGGAATGTCATCCTTCCATTATCCAAAAGAACTGCAACTTTTGTGCATTATGATTCCAATCCATCTTCTGCATTAAGGCAATATTGCGCCTGCCAGTGTACGAGTTCAGCTTGGAGCTGCCAACTAATATCCTGCCCAATGACAATACAATTCTCACCCACGTGCCACTTCTGGTGAGACTTGCTTAATTTGTTACTATCCAATGTTGAGATATTAACTGGGAGAACTCATCCTGCCAATGCTGGATGGTCAATTTCATCTTGTTGTCCGTTAGTCCATGTAACTGACAGTGCAACTGCATCGTCGTGTATTGTCAGTTACTCAAAAACAATAAAATGTTCTGTACCCCTCAAAAAACTGTTATATTGTTGTGTTAACCTTTTTTTGAATCAAAAATATATTTTTGAGATTTGTGATTTTTTTTTCAAATGTCATGAGCATTTTTAAAAAATTATATGAAACAATTTCCTAAATTATGCGAACAGTTTCTTACATTGTATAAACTTTCATTCAGGGCACGGACATATTTTTGAAAATTCCGAACATTTTTCTAATTGTCTTGAACATTTTTTCTGAGTTGTAAAAATTCTTTTTTCTACATTCAGCGAAGATTGTTTTTACATTGTATTAACATTTTTTTAAATGATACAAATATTTTTTAGTGGTATGAAACATTTTTTATACATTAAGCGTGCCTTTTTTACATTGTATGGCGAGTTTCTGAAAATATCACAAACATTTTTTTCAAACTCACGGACATTTTTTAATGGTGGCAACATTTTTCTACAAGTTGCGGCAATATAATATATTTTTACGCTGAAGGTATATTTTTTTCGAAATGATATATGAAAGTTTTTTAAAATTGAGTAAATATTTTCCATTTAGAAATGTATATAAATAAATTAATAAAAAAACATGCAGAACAGAACGTGGGCCTTCCATTTATTAAGCACTAGGTTGTTCGGTCTCGTAACAAGCTAGAAAAAGTGCTTCTCCTTCTTTTTTTGAGGGGCAAAAGCGCTTCTCTTGTTGGCATCCAACAGTGAACGCAACGCCTGAAATGAGTCGCTAATGGACAGGCCCACTATGGCGCGTTCCAGTACACGGGTTTGCTTTGCATTTTTTTCCTCTCTCTTTGGTTTTCTAGTTTGTTTTTTTAAACCAATTGTTGAATTTGTTGAAGGGATCTAAATAAAAGCCGGGTGTGTATTTTTAAAAAGTCCAATGATCACTGTATGAGTTTTTCTAGTCAAGTGTGTATTTTTAAAAAGTCCAATGTGTATTACAAAATTTCACCGTGTATTAAAAGAAAGTTCACTGTCTATCACAAAATGTTCATCACACATTGGAGCATGTTCGGTGTGTATTTGAAAAAATGATCACCATATATTAAAAATGCTCAACTCGTATTCTTAAAAATGTTGGCCGTATATTGGAAAAGTTATATTCGAGTAAACTATGGAAAAAGAGAAAGTGAAAAAGAGGTTCGTGAACATCAGGCGACTAGGATCTCTGCGGGCGCTGGCCAATCCTCAAGGTCGTGCCCTCATGCAGGATAGAGGTTCGGGTGCCGCCTAAATGGTGGTGGAAAATCTATACAATTGGTGGTGTTCGGCAAACCATTTTAAGGAACAAGTACATCAAAGGGCAATGCGTGTATGTATAGAATGAGGAAGTTGATTCCGGTTTCAACCTCCATGATATGTTTCGTGTGTGGATGCCTAAGTTTAATAAAACAGAGAAACGACTAAAATGGTGGTTGAAGTACCTGTTGTGTTTTGGACAATCTGGATATTGAGAAGTCTTTGCGAACAAGAAAGGGAATTTTTACGGTGCATTATAATACACCGGAGCACGTGTATTATATGGGCGATCTAACGGATGAGAATAATAGGCCTTTTTGAGCCCAATGGTATTTTCGTCCTAAATTTTTTTGTACCTATAATCGGCCCAATTAAGTCCAGGGGTATTCCCGTCCTAAATTTTTCGATCAAATTATTTGCATTAATAAAACACTTCATTATAGAGGTTCAATCATCGTGCGTACTCTTTTAAATTTCGGTTCGAGTGGTTCGTCCTCTCTCCTTCTCTCGAGCCCTAACCTCGGCGCCCTCGATCGCCGCCGATCGCCTCTGGCGCCCTTGATCGCCGCCGATCACCCCCGGCTCCCTCGATCGCCGCCGATCGCACTCTCCGTGTCACTCCTTCCTCCTGCTCCTACCCCCCCTCCATCGCAAGTCACCCACTCGGGTCGCGGCGCCAGATCTTCTGACGAGCCGCTAATCCCCTCCTTCCCCGAGCGGACGCCACCTTCCCCGACCCGAGAGGCCACATCATCCTCATCGACGTGCATCAACTTTTTCACGCCGTCTCTTCGTCGTAAGTGCCTAGCCATCTCAAATCTTTGCTGGTCCCTGTGCATATAGTACCAATAGGGGTCGGATTTGATTAGGGTTTAGGATATGTCATGTGAGGTTTAGGGTTTATGGTTTCAGAAAGTTGTGACGAGATTTCGATTGAAAGGGAGTGTAAGTTGGATTTAGCTAGGACATGTTGATGTAGTTACTTAGGGTTTATGGTTTCAGAAATTTGTGACAAGATTTTGATTCAAAAGAAGTGTAAGTCGGATTTAGCTAGGACATATTGAAGGACTTAGTTAGGGTTGTGTGGCATGAGAAAGTTGTCAGGATATTTGGATTCAAAGAAAGTTATTTTGGATTTAGTTAGGAGATGCTTTTGAATTGAGTTTCGAGATATTTTGGATTTAGTTAGGAGAAAATTATTTTTGTATGGAGTTTGGAGTTATTTTCGATTCAGTTAGGAGATAATTTGGATTTAGTTAGGTCATAATTTTGGATTTAGTTAGGACACAATTTTGAATGGAGTTTGGAGATAATTGGTCTATCAGGGTGGATCTATCAGGGGACTTGAAGGATTCGTGCACTTTGGATTTAGTTAGGAGATCACCAGTTACAGCAAATACAAGGAAGAATGAAATGCAACATATGGAAGAATCGAATGCTCATTCCTTTCTCCCTGCTTTTTGCGAGGATCATTACTCTCTCTTTAACAAGGCTAAAACATCATAATAAGAATTAACACCAATCTTCAAACGGTGGATATCCCATGTGAATCTAATTTTTCTTATAAAGCACATGCCAAGTCTGTTGATCCCAGTCCAGCAATTGCACAAGAAGAAGCGAGCATCATAAATATTGAGCAACATAAGCTATGAATTGTTTATAGTACATTCCAAAATTAATAGCTTATCATCTCTATTGATCTCCAAATCTCGTATATCAGCCAAATTGAAAGAATACATGTTGAATGAAATGTATAGGTGATGAATGCAACGATTGAACATTCGTAGATCTTGCAGTCGGGGTTGAACGAATGGGGCTGGCCGTCGAGGCAGGCGGCCGGCTTCATCTAGTCTCGCAGAACATGATCCATACCCAACCACCTTGCCTTCAGACAAGATGCATGTCCAGATCAAAGCTGCGACCATGGCGGAGAGGTGATGTAGAGGACGCAAACAACCAATTGGGGTGTGGGAAAGAGGTTGCCTATAACCTTGTGGCTATAGGCACCCGCATGGAGGACTGGGAGGTGGGATGGCGCCGAATCTTCGCCGGCGGCCGCCGCGGGGAGGGCAGTGCGCCTTCTCTCGTGTTCTTCGTTGAAAAGGTGGTGCGAGATCGCGAGGGAATTAGGGTGGAGGGAGGGAGTGGCCGCAGCGCGCGGCTAGATCCTGCCGGCAAGGATTAAAACCCGAGCGGCGGCGAGGAATAAACCCTGGCGAACGGGATAAAAATTGAACCGAAAATAGCCCTGAAATTCGTACCGAGAATACCCTCGAAATATTTGGGAGAGAAAATCCGATCAGTTCGAAATATTTTTTTCTCCTGAAAATGCCCCTCAGGTCTGATATAATACACGTGACATCAGCGTATCGCATCGGATCTGGACCGTCGAATTCGCTCCACGGACGATCCATATCATCTGGATGCACTGTAGAATGACTCACAAGAAAATGATGATCCATGTGATGCTGTTAACATGATTGCATACAGGATCACTTCATATGTTATCTTGCAGACAAGGCAGGCAAAGCAAGAAACTATGAGATAGGGAGTAAGACTGTTCAAGCTATAACAAGTGAAGTGTTTCGCATTGTTCATGGCTGGCTTGCTGGGGCTGGAAGGATTACAACTACCTAACTGAAGATGGCGTCGTTCCAGAGCTGCTGGGATATTTTATAGGCTGCAGTCATGTAATTCCCTCGGTTACCGTTATCTGGTTGTAATACCTAGAGTGCCTCAACCGTGGCTAGCTTCTGCACACGTGACTGCAGATGCTTCACAGCAGTGTCTCTGAGGCGACATGCCAGTGACTTCAGAGAATTCACACATGCGCATGCACGCACATACCTCGAGTGCCTCAACCGTGGCTAGCTGCTGCACACACGTGATTGCAGATGCTTCAAACTCGTGCCTGTCCTGGCGAAGCAGCTTGGCTTTTGCACTCCTGAGTTGTGAACTTTTTATAGAATATGATGAACTTGTGCAACCAACCAAATGTGAGAAAAAACGCGTTGCACGACCAACACACACTTCAACCTATGCCCCCCTTCAAGATATTTATGAAAATTTAATGAGCCGAAGGCGAGCAGGAGGTTTCCCGCGCCGTAGGCGCCGTGTGACATCACGACGGACAACGCGCCGAACGACCAACACGTTGCACGATCAACAAACTTCGACCTATGCCCCTCCCTTCAAGATGTTTATGAAAAATTAACGAAGGCGAGCAGGAGGTTCCCCGCGCCGTAGGCACTGTGTGACACCACGACGGACAACGCTACCAACACGATGCACGACCAACACATACTT
>NC_041383.1:792502095-792543660 GCF_002162155.2 Triticum dicoccoides | reverse complement strand
CCCCCACTTCAAGATGTTTACGAAAATTTAACGAGCCGAAGGCCAGCAGGAAGTTCCCCCGTGCCGTAGGCGCCGTGTGACACCACGACGAACAACGCGCCACACGACTAACACGCTGCACGACTAACACACACTTCGACGTATGCCCCCCTTCAAGATGTTTATGAAAATTTAACGAGCCGAAGGCGAGGAGAAGATTCCCTGCGCCGTAGGCGCGATGTGACACCACGACGGACAACGCCCCACACGATCAACACGCTGCACGACCAACACACACTTTGACCTATGCCCCCCTTCAAGATGTTTATGAAAATTTAACGAGCCGAAGGCGAGCAGGAGGTTCCCCGCGCGGGAGACGCCATGCTCCAATTTAGTAAAGCGATATAACTCGTGCCTATGCTAGTATACGCCTGTGCCTATAGTGAATTCACACATTGGCATTGACACTTGTCGCGCGCGGAGCGATCCCGAACCGCTCGTTCCGAGCGCTCGTTAACTAGTTGCTCTCGTAGGTTTCTTAGTCGGGTTTTCACCCAAAAAACCAGCTGTTGTTTTTTGGAGCTGCATATTTAAATACCTATTAAAAATAAGTAAAAAATCCTAAAAAAATTAAAAGTAAAAACATAATTTAGAAAATCGTTCAGTATTAATTTTATATAAAAGTTCAGTGTATATTAAAAAATGTTGTGTGTGCATAAAAAATTCATCGTATAATTGAAAATTTTCATCATATATTAATAAATTTCAATACATATTAAAAAATATTCATCTTATATTTTAGATGTTCAGTGTGTATTTTAAAAGTGTTCACTGTATACTAAAAAAATTTGGTGTGTATTTGTGAAAATGTTCACACTATATTGCAAAAACTAAAAAAGAAAATGTGCCAAAATAAAGAAAATCTGCCAAAAGAAAAAAGCAGAAGAAAAAACAACTCTGAAAAGAGAAAAAGAAAACAGTAATAGTAAAAAATGAAAGGAAAAACGTTGTCGATCATCGTATATTACTGATTAATTCACCTCTTCACCTCTTGCTAGCTCAGGCTCACCGTCGCAACCGGTGCATGTCGATATACTCGCGGCTCTAAGACGGCGAACCGAATTAGCATGCTTACAAACAACCGTGCCATGTTTAGTCTTAATCCAAGCGGTTCCTGTCTCGATTCTGAATCGGAAGTACTACCAAGGTTACACAGTCCAGCCCCCTGCAGCTTCCAGGGTCCACTTCTTGTAGCGAGGCAAGGCACAGCGTCAGCGCAACAGCGTGGGACTGCGCACAGAAGTAAGAAGTTCCCCACTTCTCGTCGTTTTACTTTGTTGCTCATGGAAAATTTAGCTTTCAAAAGTTCAGTTCTTCTGCTATTAAGATGCTTTTCCCATCACAATCTGTTCTTTTACAGAGCAAAAATCGCCGTTCCTTTTGTCCAACTGCAGTTCATGCACACATCCGCACGGAGCACTTCGCACCAGGAAGCTGTTGCATACACAACAGCAATGTGTCCTCTCTTGCACGCACTAGGGAGCGCTTTGCAGTAGGACGGTGTTACACAGCAGCGGGCATGTCCTCTCTTGCCCTGCTGGTGCACCACCACCATGAACGTTGCATTGCAGTATTGATTTCTCGGTGTATGCTTGCTGTTTTTCTTCCCCTTTTGTTTCCTTTTGCGAACTTGTGGGCCTTTGTAAGCTGTAATAATGAATTGTGTTCACCTTCGTGTGTAGAGACAGTGAGTGTAATCCTTTCATGCCAGGACCGGATTTTTGGGATATCAATTTCCCAGAAAATGGTCCTTGTGCTCACCAGCCCCAGGATTACTGTTAGCTGATGAGGCACCAACTTGATACAGAAATTCCAAGCAAAATACAAAATATGTAGTACAAGACCATTCTGGCCTATGAGTACAACAAAAGGTTTCTCGTGGTTGATGGCGGGAGCGGTTTGTGGTTCATCAGTGTCTATGGGACTCCATTTCCCACAGGGACAGCTGACCTGGATAACTCCTATCTTCGCGAGGCTGCTATCATCATTGCTTAGGTTCCGGGGCTGTCATCACAACGCTCCTCTCCAAGCAAGAAATCTGGCCAAAGACAATAGCCAGGGACAAGCCAGTGAGTACTTTGAATGTACTCGCAAACATTATGAACACGGGTATAACATAACAAATGATAATTAAGCTCCGAATTATTCTATGATCACAACGTCAGCCACGAAATAAAAATCCATGATACACGCAAACAGGTTGTTCATATAAAACATGAATATGCAGACAGAGAGTAGAAATAGAATGCACTGATCGGGTGTCTGAAGCGACGCCTCGAAAGGACAATAACATAAAGCATGCCTCAGTCGGGCGTCTGAGCGACACCACATAAAGGGCTTATAAGCGAATTAAGTCACAAACATGCCACAGTCGGGCGTCTGTGCGACACCACATAAAGGGCTTATAAAGTAGATAAATAACAAGCATGCCACAATCGGGTGTCTCAGCGACACCACATAAAGGGCTTATAATTGAAATAAATAACAAGTATGCCACAGTCGGGCGTCTCAGCGACACCACATAAAGGGCTTATAAAGTAAATAAATAACAAGCATGCCATAGTCGGGCGTCTCAGCGACACCACATAAAGGGCTTATAAGAGGATAGTCACAGTGAATATCCAGGAGGCAGCACCGTCCCAGGGATACTCAATATTTCAAATAATATAAAGGGTTAGTCCTTAATAATAATAATCATAATCATCATATGTCACAAGTCATGATCCATGTTCTGATTTAGCAGTTTCTCCTCCGAAGACCGACACTAAGACCGACACTTGACCCATCCCAAACTGTAGTCCTTAACCATGGACACGACTATTCGAATAGATATAACCTCTGCAGAGGGTGTACTCTTTACCCACGAGTAACAGATTCCTTTAGTCCATCGGGACTAATTCCATTTACAGTCTTTTAATTGAAAACACACCTGACCCGCACACACCAGCTTAACTTACCGGTGTCTGGATTCACCCACGACACCTGTCAAGCAAAACTCTAAGTGGGGAGGCTACAACCTCGATTAGCATGGGATCAAATTTATACCGCGCGCTACTAAGGGGTGCCCCCCTCTCGGTCCCAACCGGAAACACCCATGCCCCCGGACCAAGTGGCATGCCTACCAGATGCAGCCGGTATCTTCCACCATGGCCTCTCTGTATGGTGTGTGCCAAGAAAGGGGTTGACAACTTACTGAACTGTACCCTACCTGCGGCAGGGACAAGTGGTAGTACGAACAAGTATGGGGGTTACTGGAACAAGACTCGATCTATGGTCGACTCAGGAGGTTTAAGTATTCTTTGCATGATTAGCATAGCAAATATATTTCAACCAACAGACAGAATCACCACTCTTCATACCTCATCATGCCATACCGGACACAATCGTCTCGACGAGGAACTAGAGACAAGCTCGTGTCTACCCAAGACAGAGACTTTCCCGGCTTCCTTCCGGTAGGCATGAAAAGCATACGAGGATGATTACTATCACAAGCATATCCATTTCCAACAGCAAAGAACTTCATTATGCACTCATACTTATGATCGTATCATCACATAAAATAACGAATGCTCCATGTCAAGGTGGTGTTGTAACTGTATAAAAAACACACAAAAATATTATGCCAGGGTTCAGAATGCTTGCCTTCAAGAGTATGCAAGTGGGGTGCATTTTTTGAAAGTTGCTCCCTTCTTCAAAATCCTATTTTAAGAAAATTCAAATCAACACATAGTTCCAAAACAGTACAAAAAAGTTGTTTGGAAAATTTTCAATTAAATATGAAAATAAACTAGACCAAATTTGAGAAACAACAGAAAAAGAATCAAATCATTTGGACTTATATTTAAAAAGTTATAGTCAGTCAAAGTTTAGTCAAAAATCTGTTTTTAATAATTAATAAAAAACAGAAAAGAAAACGGTTCGGGGAGGAAGCGTACTCTGGGTTTTACGCTTTCACTTATGCCAGCGTGGATTGACTCGGGGTCACTGACAGTGGGTCTCTTGGGCCCACTGGTCAGGTTTGACCAGTCGCCGCGCCTCCCTCCTCCTCTGTCCGAGCGGAGGCGGGGTTCCGGCGATTGCCATCGACGAACGGCGGCTCCCCGCGGGGTTCCCAGGGCAGGGATGGATCCGCTGGTCCAGGGCGGTCCTCCCGGTGGTCGAAGGGCTTGTGGGGACGAAGGGAGTCACCGGCGGCGAGCTCCGCGGCGGACGACAGCTTCGGGAACAATTGGGGCTTCGCGCTACGGTGGCTCCCTGTCGAAGCTGAGAGGTTGGGCGGCTCCGCAAGATCGAGCGGAAGAGGATGGTGGCACTGGATGGACTAGGGGGGTTCAGTTCGCGACGCGCAGCACCGGAGTGTGGCGGCGATCGAACTGGCCGGAGACGAGGAAGAAGGCCTCCCCCTCGTCGATTGCTGGCTGTGGGAGCTCTAGAGGGATGGCTTGAGGTCGCCTGAGGGACTGGACGAGCTCGGGGGCCCCTATTTATAGCGGTCGAGGTCGGTTCCGCGGCAGCTGTGGATAGGAACGACGAAACACCTTCCTGTTGCAGGCAGGGCGATGTGGCGGCGACGGGCACTAGTGGACGGGCTCGTGGATGAGCTCGAGCTGTTCCAGAGGGCAGCTGGCGGGCTGGAGTGGCTCGGGCGGCGCCGTCCATGGCAGAGGCCTGCTGCGGCCGTCGACGGCTTGCGGTGGTGGCGCTGTGGGGCGCCAGGAGGGGGCCAGGGCAGCTCTACGGTGAGGGAGGGGTCGGGCACGCTGGCTGCGAGTGGCCAAGGGACCAAAACGGGAGCGGGGGAGGTGGCAATGAGACGCGGTGACTCGGGCGCACGCACGTGCAAAACGCGCGCTCTGGCCACGCCCAGAGCACGTACGCTAGGTGCTCGACGTACTGTCAGCGCGTGCTAGAGGGCTTGGATGAGGCTGGGGGTTTATGATGACCCACAAGTATAGGGGATCTATCGTAGTCCTTTCGATAAGTAAGAGTGTCGAACCCAACGAGGAGCAGAAGGAAATGATAAGCGGTTTTCAGCAAGGTATTCTCTGCAAGTACTGTAATAGGTGGTAACAGATAGTTTTGTGATAGGAGAAATTGTAACGAGCAACAAGTAACAAAAGTAAATAAAGTGCAGTAAGGTGGCCCAATCCTTTTTATAGCAAAGGACAAGCCTGGACAAACTCTTATAATAGGAAAAGCGCTCCCGAGGACACATGGGAATATCGTCAAGCTAGTTTTCATCACGCTCATATGATTCGCGTTCAGTACTTTGATAATTTGATATGTCGGTGGACCGGTGCTTGGGTGCTGTTCTTACTTGAACAAGCATCCCACTTATGATTAACCTCTATTGCAAGCATCCGCAACTACAACAAAAGTATTAAGGTAAACCTAACCATAGCATGAAACATATGGATCCAAATCAGCCCCTTACGAAGCAACACATAAACTAGGGTTTAAGCTTCTGTCACTCTAGCAACCCATCATCTACTTATTACTTCCCAATGCCTTCCTCTAGGCCCAAATAATGGTGAAGTGTTATGTAGTCGACGTTCACATAACACCACTAGAGGTTAGACAACATACATCTTATCAAAATATCGAACGAATACCAAATTCACATGACTACTAATAGCAAGACTTCTCCCTTGTCCTCAGGAACAAACGTAACTACTCACAAAGCATATTCATGTTCATAATCAGAGGGGTAATAATGTGCATAAAGGATCTGAACATATGATCTTCCACCAAATAAACCAACTAGCATCAACTACAAGGAGTAATCAACACTACTAGCAACCTACTAGCACCAATCCCGGACTTGGAGACAAGAATTGGATACAAGAGATGAACTAGGGTTTGGAGATGAGATGGTGCTGATGAAGATTGCCCTCTCCCGATGAGAGGAGCGTTGGTGATGACGATGGTGATGATTTCCCCCTCCCGGAGGGAAGTGTCCCCCGCAGAACAGCTCTGGCGGAGCCCTGGATTGGTTTTGCCAAGGTTCCGCCTCGTGGCGGCGGAGTCTCGTCCCGAAAGGTTGCCTTCTATTTTTTTCTCAACGAAAGACTTCATATAGGAGAAGATGGGCGTCGGAGAGCCACCAGGGGGACCACGAGGTAGGGGGGCGCGCCCAGGGGGGAGGGCGCGCCCCCCACCCTCGTGAGCAGGGTGTGGGCCCCTGGCCTTCATCTTTGGCGACGATTTTTCTTTATTTATTTTAAGACATTCTGTGGAGTTTCAGTACTTTTGGAGTTGCACAGAATAGTCCTTCAATATTTGCTCCTTTTCCAGCCCAGAATTCCAGCTGCCGGCATTCTCCCTCTTCATATAAACCTTGTAAAATAAGAGAGAATAGCCATAAGTATTGTGACATAACGTGAAATAACAGCCCATAATGCAATAAATATTGATATAAAAGCATGATGCAAAATGGACGTATCAACTCCCCCAAGCTTAGACCTCGCTTGTCCTCAAGCGAAAAGCCGATAACAATAAATATTTCCTCATGTTTAGAGGTAGAGGCGTCGATAAAAATAAAATACGGACATGAAGGCATCATGATTATTTCATAAGAGCAACATATAAAGATTTTGTCATATGATTACTCATGTTCAAGTGATGATCTTTTCACAAAGCCAAAGTATGAATCAGAAACCTTATTGAGCACCAACAAATTATAATCTCAGTCATTGAAGCAATTGCAATTTATTATAACATCGGAAAGAGTCTATGTCAGAGCTTAAAAGCAAGTCCACATACTCAACTATCACTTAGTCCTTCATAATTGCTAACACTCACGCAATACTTGTGGTTACGGAGTTATCGGACATAGAGAAAGATAGGGGCTTATAGTTTTGCCCCACAACCTTTTACCTCAAGGGTAATGTCAACAATAATAATTCATGCTCCCCTACATCCAATTTTATATATATATATATATATATATATATATATATATATATATATATATATATATATATATATATATATATATATATATATATATATATATATCATGTTCTTTCCAACATGCTGAGCTTGCCAAAGGATAAAATAAGAAGGGAAAGGTGAAGATCACCGTGACTCTTGCATAAGGTAGAGGATAATAATAAAAGATAGGCCCTTCGCAGAGGGAAGCAGAGGTTTTCATGCGCGTTTAGGGTTGATGCACAAAATCTTAGTGCAAAAGAACGTCACTTTATATTGCCCCTTGTATGTGAACCTTTATTATGCAGTCCGTCGCTTTTATTGCATCCACAACAAGTTCGTAGAAAGTTTATTTTCTCCGCACTAATAAATCATGCATATTTAGAGAGCAATTTTTATTGCTTGCACCGATGACAACTTACTTGAAGGATCTTACTCAATCCATAGGTAGATATGGTGGACTCTCATGGCAAAACTGGTTTAAGGGTATTTGGAAGCAGAAGTAGTATTTCTACTTAGTGCTAAGAATTTGACTAGCATGAGGGGGAAAGGCAAGCTCAACATGGTAGAGGATCCATGACAACATACTTTATCTCAGATGTAAGAAAACATAACTCACTATGTTGTCTTTCTTGTCCAACATCAACTCTTTAGCATGTCATATTTTAATGAGTGCTCCCAATCATAAAAGATGTCAATGATAATATATCTATATGTGAAACCTCTCTTTCCTTATTACTTCCTATTAATTGCAACGATGACCAAAGCTATATTTGTTAACTCCCAACAACTTTTAATTATCATACTCTTTCTATGTGGAGTCATTACTTTCAATAAGATCCAGATGAACTCTTTGATTCTTTTTATTCTTTTTCTTCTAATCACCCAAGATCATGGAAAAATACTCAAGCCCTTGACTCAACACTAATCTTTATTATATAGCTCACGGACTCGATTACAAAGAAGGTTCATAAAGAAAAACTCAAAACTAGATCATGCCATGACTTTATTCTACTAAATCAAGATACTACTAATAGGATCGAACTAAGAAAAACGGTAAAGATAGGAGTTGTGATGGTGATACGATACCAGGGCACCTCCCCCAAGCTTGGCAGTTGCCAAGGGGAGTGCCCATACCCATGTGATTATGTCTCCTTCTTTGTTGTTGGCGGTGGAGGTGTTGATGATGATGCAAGCTTGTCGTCCACCTTCCATGGCATAGGTTCACCATCATAGAAGGATGACCGAGTCTCCGGAATCCTCAAATCTGCAGCCAAACTCATCGTTTTGAATCTATATTCATACTCACAGTTTTGGTTTTGCAGATCATAGATTTGGGCTTGGAGGTGCTCGATCTTCTCATGTAGCTTGAAGATGGCTTCCTCGGTCTTCTTGGCATCCGGCTCGTAGTTGTTGGTGAACTCTGCGAGCATCTTGTGGGTAGCGTTGATTCCATGCTCCACCATCCCCTGGCATTTGAAAACTTGTTGCTCCATTGCTTCGAGCCTCAATTCCACGCTTCCGGTTCGCTTTGGTCCCTCAACATCACGTATGTGCAGCAATGTAGCGACCCGACCTCAGACGGTCAAGTCTCTGTGCTTAAGCGTCATCCCTGGATCGGTATGCTGACACACACAATACCCGAGTTTTTATAACAGAGGTAAATCACATGTATAAAATAACGTAAATACTATTACCTCAATCCAAAATAGCGGAAGCAACAAGGTTGTGGATTCCCATCAACACCAACGGCAAAGTTGAGTATAGGGAATCGTAACCCTAACGTATCACTTACTCGTCGTAAGATCCTGCAACATGAGACGTTGCAGCCACAGAGGGTCAGTACATTGATGTACTGGCAAATTCACACCATAGAGCAATGATGAATAAAGGCTATCACTACATGCATATATGGCTGGTGGAAAAGCTCTATGGTTATAATGTTTTTGCGAAAAGCCAATTTTTCCCTACTGCAAAGGAATAAATTTATTTAATTATCATGGTGGTTGTTAAACATTGAGAATGGTTGACAGCATTCTCAATCCCAATTAAAAGTACTCATTAATATCCCAACAATATTAAATTAGAAGTAACATGATGAGATTCACATGATATCCAGGTACTAGATACTCAAAACGTCCATAACCGGGGACACGGCTAACCATGATTAGTTTATACACTCTGCAGAAGTTTGCGCACTTTTCCCCACATGACTCGATCGCCTCCGTTTGGTTTCTCGCACTACATGGTGTTTGAGAAACGGATGACCGAGACATAGTCTTTCAGAAGCACTTGCACCTTACATAAGGGGTAGACCGTACCAACCTACATCCCCTACATCTGCTAGTCCACCCCGTAAGAGTTCGCACAACTTAGTCAACTATGCTAGAGCCCACAATAGCATGTGGCTGCACACGGAAGTTTCTAGTTTGAATAATCTCATGATCCCTTTGAGCCTGGGTGGCGGTCCGAAGAAAAACAGGCAAGTCCTGGAAACCCAGGTGCCTAGACAGGCAAGTCCTGGAGTAACCAGGTTTCTCAATCCACCCAGATGTGTATTAATGTTGCCACCTTAAATAAACCATTAATTAACAATCTCACATCTGTCATGGAAATTCACTCACCCAATCCACGTCTACTAGCATAGCATGGCATAATAAGCAAACGTAGAAGTAACTCCCAAGGGTTCGAGAATAAAACAGGTAATAGGTGCTACCTCAATCTACTTCCCAAAACCCACAATTTAATACAGATCCTAATCATGCAATTGTTTGAGGATTGATCTAATGCATAAAAACTGGGTATGAGAAGGGATATGATCAAAGTGTGAACTTGCCTGCAGTGTTGATGAAGATGATTCGCACTCAAAACTCTTGATAGTTCTACTCGTCACACTCCGGTCAATCTATCGCAAGCAAGTAATAGTAACCACACATAAGCAATCACTCAAAAGATCGGAAAGAACGAAGAGAACAACTCGGAAAACATCAAAACCAAGAAAATAACTCTTGCAGCGTAAAACAATGTCTAACAGTACCAAAACTATGTGAATTTGGCCTTATCAGAAAGTTTAGTTCAAGAGCTTCGATTTGCAAAAAGAATCAACTGAATCGGAGTTATAAAACTCAAGTATTGATCAAACGAAGTTCAAATTCGAATCTGATCTAATT
This sequence comes from Triticum dicoccoides, assembly GCF_002162155.2. Lineage (NCBI taxonomy): Eukaryota > Viridiplantae > Streptophyta > Magnoliopsida > Poales > Poaceae > Triticum > Triticum dicoccoides. The sequence goes on along the minus strand of NC_041383.1, from coordinate 792,533,521 downwards.
CAAATTTTAAACTTTCAAAAATATGTTTAAGTTGTTTTACTGGATAGAGGAGATCATAACGAAGAAGTGGGCATTGGTTTTGTTGGATTTGGATAAACGAGGAAAAAGTTGTGAGTGTTTGAAGTTTAGGGACTAATCTGTGAATAAAATATTCACGAATAGGTCCCTGGCCGAAAACTAAAATAAAAAGAAAAATTCTATCGAACGAACGTTCGCTACAGAACCTTATAGAACGAAATCGTTCTCTACCGAGTAATAACGGACGAACGTCCGCTAATTAATCTAACTAAAATATAAAACCGACTTTAAAAGAAAAACTTGAGGAAAACTAAAGAAATAAACCGGACCGGGAGAGGTTTATACCGGTTCGGTGGATTAAACCAGCGGCGGCGGCGGGTAACTCCGGCGAGGCGGGGCTTCGTGACAAGGGGCGAGGGCGGCGAGGGGCGAGGCGTCCGGCGACGGCAGTGCTCCGGTGGCGCCGGCGAACGGAGTGGTGGCGGGGGCAGCGAGGTACGCGGCAGCGACGACGACGAGATGTGCAGCGAGGCGGTGGCGGCGGCAACCGACGGCGGCGGTGGTGGATCTGGCGAGGGGCGGCGACGCGAGGAGAGGAAAAAGAGGGGGCGGGGCGGCGGCCTCGCCTTATAAAGGCCAGGGGAGGGGCGGTGGCGTGGGCAAGGGGCTGGAGGAGGCCGGAGCGAAGACGGCGGCGACTCGGGAGGCGTGCGGGCGGCGGACTCCTACTGGAGTCGGAGGCGGCGGCGCGAGCGCTGGGCCGTGGCCTGGCCTGGTGCTGGGCCGGCCCAGTCGGAGGGAAGATTTTTTTTAAACAAATTTTCAATAAAATAAAACCAAAATAAATAAATAAAATACTATAGGCATATAATATATCAAAATTTTCAGAAAAAGATTTCCTACAAGCTGAACATTTATCTAGCTTCAAATAAAATCTAGAAAAATTCAAATAACTCAAAGAGTGCTACTGCCCTACTAAAATCCAATAAAAATCATTTTAAAAATACCAAAATGATGTCAAATTTATTTAGCTCCAATTTTCTATTTTAGGGAATCATGTTACCCTATTTTCCATATATTTATTTTTGGAGAAAAATAATTTGAATAAAACCCAAATAACTCCAAATTGAAAAATAAATTCAAAAGAACTTTGAATTTTATTGTTTGAAACTCCCAACTCATATTTCATATGTTTTGAAGAAGTCATTTTATCTTCGCTCGTGAAAATCATTGAGTTGCATAAAGTTGCTGGGTTGGAAATATTTTCCAAATGAAATTCAAATATTTTCAACACCCCTTGTCATTTAAATAAATGGAAGAAGTCATGTCATCTTCTCTCCAGGGTTTTGTGATGAAAAGAATTTGAATTCACGGAGATCAGAAAAGAAAATGAAAGTTTGGAAAAGTCCTTTTATTCCCTCTCATTTAACTTTCAAAAAGTTTCGAATCACTCAATTTCACACAATTAATGAAACAATCAATCAAATCTATCTATTTATTATAACATTCCAAAATTTAGAATTTTGGGATGTTACAAGCAACCCATCACGCATCTCAATGGTTTGAGGGTGTCGCAGCACCTCCTAAAGGTAAGGGTTGATCACCTTCTCGAAGAAGTTGTCCTTGGAAGCACTTGGGGTCGTCATGATGATCTAGACCTGTCAGAAAAATAGCTCGAAATAAGAATAGGGGAGATTTGCGTGATACAAGAGTCAAAACCTTCGGGAGTTAATATAATGAATTTTTACCGACCAAAATACGTATCGTGCAAGAAAACGGAGTCCGGAGGGCACGCGAGGTGCTCACGAGGTAGGGGGGCGGGCCCAGGGGGTAGGGCGCGCCCTCCACCCTCGTGGAGGCCTCGTGTCCTCCCCGGATTGCTACTTATTTTTCTATTTTTCTAAATATTCCAAAACGGAGAAATATTGCCTTAAAAATTGTTTTGGAGTCGGTTTACTTACCGTACAACATACCTATTCCTTTTCGGAGTTTGGAACGTTCTGGAGAGTGTCCCTTATGTACTCCTCCGGGGTTACGGTTTCAATAATATTACTTTCAACATTTATAGGATTACCTGAGATATAGTGTTTGATCCTTTGACCGTTTACCACCTTCGGATTTGTGCCTTTGAAGTTGTTGATTTTTATGGCACCGGAACGATAGACCTCCTCGATAACATAGGGACCTTCCCATTTGGAGAGAAGTTTTCCTGCAAAAAATCTTAAACGAGAGTTGTATAGCAATACATAATCACCTACACTAAACTCACATTTTTGTATCCTTTTGTCATGCCATCTTTTAACCTTTTCTTTAAACAACTTGGCATTTTCATAAGCTTGGGTTCTTCATTCATCAAGTGAGCTAATATCAAATAACCTCTTCTCACCGGCAAGTTTGAAATCATAGTTGAGCTCTTTAATAGCCCAATATGCCTTATGTTCTAGTTCGAGAGGTAAGTGACATGCTTTTCGATAAACCATTTTATATGGAGACATACCCATAGGATTTTTGTATGCAGTTCTATAGGCCCATAATGCATCATCAAGTTTCTTGGACCAATTCTTTCTAGACCTATTGACAGTCTTTTGCAAAATTAATTTGAGCTCTCTATTGCTCAATTCTACTTGCCCACTAGACTGCGGGTGATATGGAGATGCAATTCTATGATTAACATCGTATTTAGCAAGCATCTTACGGAAAGCACCATGAATAAAGTGTGAACCACCATCAGTCATTAAGTATCTAGGGACTCCAAACCTTGGAAAAATAACTTCCTTAAGCATTTTAATAGAAGTGTTATGATCAGCACTACTAGTTGGAATAGCTTCTACCCACTTAGTAATGTAATCAACAACAACTAAAATATGTGTATAACCATTAGAGGCAGGAAAAGGTCCCATATAATCAAAGCCCCAAACATCAAATGGTTTAATAACAAGTGAATAATTCATAGGCATTTCTTGATGTCTACTAATGTTACCAATTCTTTGACATTCATCGCAAGACAAAACAAACTTACGGGCATCCTTGAAGAGAGTAGGCCAGTAAAATCCGGATTGCAATACCTTATGTGCAGTTCTATCTCCAGCGTGGTGTCCTCCATAAGCTTCGGAGTGACACTTGCGTAGGATCTGTTCCTGTTCATGCTCAGGTATACAACGTCTAATAACACCATCTACTTCTTCTTTGTAAAGATGTGGGTCATCCCAAAAGTAATGTCGCAAGTCATAGCAAAACCTTTTCTTTTGTTGGTATGTGAAGCTAGGTGGTATAAATTTAGCAACAATATAATTAGCATAATCAGCATACCATGGAGTGCTACGAGAAATGCTTATGACATTTAATTGTTCATTAGGAAAGCTATCATCAATAGGTAGTGGGTCATTAAGAACATTCTCTAACCTACATAAGTTGTCTGCAACGGGGTTCTCAGCTCCTTTTCTATCAACAATATGCAAATCAAATTCTTGGAGCAAGAGAACCCATCTAATAAGCCTAGGTTTTGCATCTTTCTTTTCCATAAGATATTTAATAGCAGCATGATCTGTGTGAATAGTTACTTTAGAATCAACAATATAGGGTTTGAATTTATCACAAGCAAATACAACTGCTAAAAGTTCCTTTTCGGTAGTAGCATAATTTCTTTGAGCATTGTCTAGAGTCTTACTAGCATAATGGATAACATTTAATTTCTTATCAACTCTTTGCCCTAGAACAACACCTACAACATAATCGCTAGCATCACACATAATTTCAAAGGGTAAATTCCAATCAGGTGGCTGAACAACAGGTGCAGAGATTAATGCTTTCTTAAGTATTTCAAATGCTTCTACACAATCATCATCAAAGACAAATGGTACATCTTTTTGTAATAAATTAGTCAGAGGCCAAGAGATTTTTGGGAAGTCCTTAATGAACCTACTATAAAATCCGGCGTGACCAAGGAAACTTCTTATACCTTTGATGTCCTTAGGACATGGCATCTTTTCAATAGCATCAACCTTGGCTTTATCAACTTCAATACCTCTTTCAGAAACTTTATGCCCCAAGACAATACCTTCATTAACCATAAAGTGGCACTTTTCCCAATTCAAGACAAGATTAGTTTCTTCACATCCCTGCAAAACTCGAGCAAGATTGCTCAAGCAATCATCAAAAGAGGAACCATAGACGGAAAAGTCGTCCATGAAAACCTCACAAATTTTCTCGCAGAAGTCAGAAAATATAGCCATCATGCATCTTTGGAAGGTAGCGGGTGCATTACATAAACCAAAATGCATACGTCTATAAGCAAAAGTACCGAAAGGGCATGTAAAAGTAGTCCTTGATTGATCTTTAGCCGACACAGGTATTTGAGAAAAACCAGAATAACCATCTAAAAAGCAATAATGTGTATGTTTGCATAATCTTTCTAGCATTTGATCAATAAAAGGTAAGGGGTAATGATCTTTCTTAGTAGCCTTATTTAATTTGCGGAAATCAATTACCATCCTATAACCTGTAATAATTCTTTGCGGAATCAATTCATCTTTATCATTAGGGACAACAGTAATACCTCCCTTCTTAGGGACACAATGGACATGACTTACCCACTGACTATCAGCAACGGGATAAATTATACCTGCCTCCAGAAGCTTGAGTATTTCCTTTCTTACCACTTCTTTCATTTTAGGATTCAAATGTCGTCGAGGATCACAAACTGGTTTGGCATCAGCCTCCAAATTTATTTTATGTTGACATAGAGTGGGACTGATGCCCTTAAGATCATCCAGAGTATATCCAATAGAAGCACGGTGCTTCTTCAAAGTTTCTCAATAATCTTTCTTCTTCATGCTCTGAAAGGTTGGCGCTAATAATAACAAGATATATTTTCTTCTCATCAAGATAAGTATATTTAAGATTATCAGGCAACGGTTTAAGCTCAAACACGGGATCACCCTTGGGTGGAGGAGGATCCCCTAGGATTTCAACAGGCAAATTGTGTTGCAGAATAGGTTCCTGTTTAAAGAATACTTCATCTATTTCCCTTCTTTCATTCATGAACATATCATTTTCATGGTCTAGCAAATAATGTTCTAAAGGATCACTAGGAGGTACGACAATAGAAGCAAGACCAATAATTTCATCCTTACTAAGCAATTCTTCTTCACGATTTTGTTTACTAAATTTAGAGAAATTAAACTCATGAACCATATCATCCAAGCCAATAGTAACAACATTCTTTTTGCAGTCTATCTTAGCATTAACAGTATTCAAGAAGGGTCTACCAAATATAATGGGACAAAAGCTATCTTGTGGAGAACCAAGAACAAGAAAATCAGTAGGATATTTGCTTTTTCCACACAAGACTTCAACATCTCTAACAATCCCTACTGGTGAAATAGTATCTCTATTGGCAAGTTTAATTGTGACATCAATTTCTTCTAACTCAGCCGATGCAATATCATGCATAATTTCCTTGTATAAGTCAATGGGTACAACACTAGCACTAGCACCCATATCACACAAGCCATGATAACAGTGATCTCCTATTTTAACAGAAATAACAGGCACGCCTACCACAGGTCTATGTTTATCTCTATCACAGGGTTTAGCAATTCTAGCAGTTTCACCAGAGAATTGAATAACATGCCCATCAATATTATCAGACAAGATATCTTTAACAATAGCAATATTGGGTTCTACTTTGACTTGCTCAGGAGGTGTATAAGTCCTAGTATTGCTTTTACGAACAACAGTTGAAGCTTTAGCATGATCCTTCATTCTAACAGGGAAAGGTGGTTTCTCAACATAAGAAGTAGGAACAATAGGATCATTATAAGTGACAATATTTTATTCAACTTTAATAGGTGCAGCTAATTTTACTTCTATGGGAGGATGATATTTAAACCACTTCTCCTTGGGGAGATCAACATAAGTAGCAGAAGGAAATGATAAGCGGTTTTCAGAAAGGTATTCTCTACAAGTACTGAAATAAGTGGTAACAGATAGTTTTGTGATAGGGATAAATTGTAACGAGCAACAAGTAACAAAAGTAAATAAAGTACAGAAAGGTGGCCCAATCCTTTTTGTAGCAAAGGAAAAGCCTGGACAAACTGTTATAATACGAAAAGCGCCCTCGAGGACACATGGGAATATCGTCAAGCTAGTTTTCATCACGCTCATATGATTCGCGTTCGGTACTTTGATAATTTGATATGTGGGTGGACCGGTGCTTGGGTGCTGTTCTTACTTGAACAAGCATCCCACTTATGATTAACCTCTATTGCAAGCATCCGCAACTACAACAAAAGTATTAAGGTAAACCTAACCGTAGCATGAAACATATGGATCCCAATCAGCCCCTTACGAAGCAACGCATAAACTAGGGTTTAAGCTTCTGTCACTCTAGCAACCCATCATCTACTTATTACTTCCCAATGCCTTCCTCTAGGCCAAAATAATGGTGAAGTGTTATGTAGTCGATGTTCACATAACACCACTAGAGGTTAGACAACATACATCTTATCAAAATATCGAACGAATACCAAATTCACATGACTACTAATAGCAAGACTTCTCCCTTGTCCTGAGGAACAAAAGTAACTACTCAAAAGCATATTCATGTTCATAATCAGAGGGGTAATAATGTGCATAAAGGATCTGAACATATGATCTTCCACCAAATAAACCAACTAGCATCAACTACAAGGAGTTATCAACACTGCTAGCAACCTACTAGCACCAATCCCGGACTTGGAGACAAGAATTGGATACAAGAGATGAACTAGGGTTTGGAGATGAGATGGTGCTGATGAAGATGTTGATGGAGATTGCCCTCTCCTGATGAGAGGAGCGTTGGTGATGACGATGGTGATGATTTCCCCCTCCCGGAGGGAAGTGTCCCCGGCAGAACAGCTCTGCCGGAGCCCTAGATTGGTTCCGCCTCGTGGCGGCGGAGTCTCGTCCCGAAAGGTTGCCTTCTATTTTTTTCTCATCGAAAGACATCATATAGGAGCAGATGGGCGTCGGAGAGCTACCAGGGGGCCCACGAGGTAGGGAGGCGCGCCTAGGGGGGGAGGGCGCGCCCCCCACCCTCATGAGCAGGGTGTGGGCCCCCTGGCCTTCATCTTTGACAACGATTTTTCTTTTTTATTTTAAGACATTCCGTGGAGTTTCAGGACTTTTGGAGTTGCGCAAAATAGTCCTTCAATATTTGCTCCTTTTCCGGCCCAGAATTCCAGCCGCCGGCATTCTCCCTCTTCATGTAAACCTTTTAAAATAAGAGAGAATAGCCATAAGTATTGTGACATAACATGAAATAACCGCCCATAATGCAATAAATATTGATATAAAAGCATGGTGCAAAATGGACGTATCAGTTAACAGGTCTAGGTTAGAGTTTGCAAGGAGATTAGTGGACATGGTGGTTTGGTCAGGGGATCAAGTCCACAATGCAAACTAAAAACCAAGCCAAAACTGGCCATGCACACAAGGTGTTTGACAGAATGCCATAGGCATCTAGGCATCTCTTGGGGTGTCCAAAAACTCCAGATCATAGTCTCTTTGGATGATAAAGAGGGTGGCAAGGTTAGCTTGGCAAAACCAGAAACTTGTTAGTGCAAAATTTTGAGAAAACCAAATCTGGACAGAAAATAAAGGCCATCATTGCATGGACCAAAAGTACTCCAATGGGTCCACTCTCCTAGACTTAAGGGTTTTGTAGGGTGGTTTATAAGCAGGAGAAATATCATGGGCACTAGAGCAGAATAAAATAGGGTTGCAGTAGGAAATGCCAAACTGGACCAGAGAGCAAAAGAGGATGTTTTGCTCAAATCTTTCAAAGAACACCAGTGGATTTTTGCATAAAGTTGAATAATATACTCCTACTAACACCCCCAAATTTTGGTGGGATTTTTAAATAAATTTAACAAAGGGTTGTAGTGCAAAAGAGGCTCTAAGACTTATGAGAAACCATTTTCGAGAGAAATAAAGCTCAGGGAAAATACTTGTATAAATAATTCTACTGATAAAAGAAATGTTTCTCGAGAGGGTATACAAGTCCAACAACATTTGAAAAGTTCTTACTTGGGGTGGAAACTCCGCAACTCAGAAGAAAAGAGTGGTTCTAAACCAAAAGAAGATTCAGAAAATAAAAATTTCATTTACCAAGGCAAAATTTTAATCAATAAATCATGGTTAAATTTTTGGGTTGTTACAACACTACCCCCTTAAGAAAAATCTCATCCTCGAGATTTGCTAAGGGTTGTTTTGAAAATATTACTCCTATTAGCTGAAACCAAACAGTTTACTCATAGCATAAACTTAGGGTACAACGCATAAGCTGCAACACATAAATAAATGCTGGGACAATGAACATAGCAGTGACGCCTATAATGAAAACGGTAAATGGATAGGGTCCTGAGAAAATGTCTCTGGTACTGTGGCACACTCCTCTTCTATCGGGGGAAGCGGATTGACTAGTAGGTGAATGCGTCTCTCCTGGTTGGGCCTCAGTGGTCTGCCGATGGCGATCTGAGGATTTAAATCAGCGAGGCTCTGGAGATAACCCATTACTCGTTGGGTTAAACGCTCTTGAGCGATAACATACTGGGCAAGGTTGGCCAGTACTGGGTCTCTCTCAATTCGTCCACCGGGAAAAGATGCTACTTCTCCGGGTGCTGCACGACTCGGGAAGTAATAATACCCTCATTCGCTGGCATAGGGTACCGCAAATCGAAGGCGAGCAAGCGCTTCGTATGCAGCAGCTTCTATGGCCATTTGTGGAGTCTTCATAGATTTCCCCACAAAGGAGACTTCCATTGGGTCTTGGGTTGGGTTTGTGGGAGGGATGTGCACCACTGCCCAATATTTTGAGGTGGATGGGGTGATCCTTGCTTTGAGCAACTCGTACTGGGGTGGATGGATAGCACTCATGGTACTGCAGGTAAAGTCCCACAATATTTTAACAAAGCTACCTGGGGTTGCATCTGGAGTTCTCAGATAAATACTAGGGCTCGGCATGGCAAAGAAATGGTTGTGAGAGTTGTGCACAAGGTGAGGGATACTTGGCAAGGTCACGAGGTGGCCTTTTATATAGCATTGCGGCTGGGTTATTTACCGTGGTGAAGGGTAACTAGTTTGTCGTTTCTGCTCTATGGGGTCGGGGTCAATGCTACAGATACACATATCTCGCAAAAGTGACGTATTACTGTGGGTGTCATCGGGGTTGGTTTTTGGTAGCTGTGCCCGTAAATAAAAAAATGCAACCACACGCTAACATACTTATGTATGGCTACTATTCAAAACAGAGGCACACAAGCAGGCTTCGATTATTTATGGCGATACAAGGTCACACTATTATAGGGCGTGGACATACCGAGACTCGCTACTACTTGAGTGACTTAGTCTACCTCGTTTATATATAAGCGGGCGTGCCTTGTGGACGTCGAGGCTTCTCCACGGGTTTCACCGTCGGGGTTAGCTGGATGGAGTTGAGGGGCTGTAGGGTCGGGGTAGCGATGATGACCCTCGCGGGGGTTGTTGGCTACAATCCCGTTGGAGCGTGTTCCCAAAAGGCGACGAAGCACTTCTGGGGACACCAAAGTATTTTGGTCAATGGCTGGGGCAGACCTCAAGGACTCGATCATTTGTCCGAACATCACGACTGGGTTGTCATCGTCGGGCTCATCTTCTCCTCTTGCCGGGGCTCGGCGAACTAGTTCTCCACGAGCTGCAATCATATCAAGGGTGATTTGATCGAACAATCCCTCTAGTGCACTTACATAGCGCACCAGATGCAACAATGTAGGATCCGTCTCGTGATCTCCGTTGGCAACCTGGGGTGGTCTACCATACCTGAGGGAGTCCTGGACTAGGGGGTGTCCGAACAGCCGGACTATCATCGTCGGCCGGACTCCAAGACTATGAAGATACAATATTGAAGACTTCGTCCCGTGTCCGGATGGGACTTTCCTTGGCGTGGAAGGCAAGCTTGGCAATACGGATATGTAGATCTCCTACCATTGTAACCGACTCTGTGTAACCCTAGCCCTCCCCGGTGTCTATATAAACCAGAGGGTTTTAGTCTGTAGGACACAACAACCATTACAACATTCATACCATAGGCTAGCTTCTAGGGTTTAGCCTCCTTGATCTCGTGGTAGATCCACTCTTGTACTACCCATATCATCAATATCAATCAAGCAGGAGTAGGGTTTTACCTCCATCGAGAGGGCCCGAACCTGGGTAAAAACATCGTGTCCCTTGTCTCCTGTTACCATCCGCCTAGACGCACAGTTCGGGACCCCCTACCCGAGATCCGCCGGTTTTGACACCAACATTAGTGCTTTCATTGAGAGTTCCTCTGTGTCGTCACCGATAGGCTCGATGGCTTCTTCAATCAACAACAACGCCGTCCAGGGTGAGACTTTCCTCCCCAGACAGATCTTCGTGTTCGGCGGCTTCGCACTGCGGGCCGATTCACTTGGCCATCTGGAGTGGATCGAAAGCTACGCCCCTGGCCTTCAAGTCAGGTTTGGAAGCCTAAACTTCACGGCCGACATCCGTGGAGACTTGATCTTCGACGGATTCGAGCCACAGCCGAGCGTGCCGCGCTGTCACGATGGGCATGATTTAGCTCTGCCGCCGGACAGTGCCCTGGTGGCCACACCCGAGTCCGCTCTAACCCATAGTTCGGAGCAGACCGCGTAGATCGAGGACAGGTGGTTGGACACCGCCTCGGGGGCTGCGACTTCTACGGCGATGGAGCCGAATACCGACCTTGTCCCTTATAAAGCCCATGACTCCGAGGCGCCGGACTCCTTGCCGGACTCCGAACCTCCTGCGCCCCTACCAATCGAATCCGATTGGGCGCCGATCATGGAGTTCATCGCCGCGGACATCTTTCAACACTCACCCTTTGGCGACATCCTTAATTCGCTAAAGCACCTCTCGCTACCCGGAGAGCCTTGGCCGGACTACGGCCAAGATGGTTGGGATGCGGATGACGAAGAAATTCAAAACCCACCCACCACCCACTTTGTAGCCACTGCCGATGATCTAACTGACATGCTAGACTACGACTCCGAAGACATCGGCGGTATGGACGACGATGCCGGAGACGATCAAGAACCAGCGCCTACAGGGCACTGGAAGACCACCTCGTCATATGACATATACATGGTGGGCACCCCAAAGGGAAGTGATAACGAGGAACAACGGGACGCGGCAAAGGATAATCCCGCCGACAAACAACCATAACGGCGACGCAAACGCCGCCCTAAGTCCCGCCTCGACAAAAACAGCACTCCCAATGACCCAGCAATAGAGCAGGGCAAACCAGTGGACGACGAACATGCAACCAAGCAACCGTCTGAACAGGACGAATTGGATAATCAATCCATGCCCGGCGAAGCCAACAGTCCAGACGACCTCACGCCGGACACACCACCGGAGCATAAGAACCTTCACAAAAGACTCATCGCCGCTGCAAGATGTTTGAAGAAAGAAAAACGGAAGCTCAAAACAGCAGAAGACATACTCAGAATGAGGTGGAGCAAAGTACTCAAGACCGCGGACAAATATGGCAATGACTACCAAACAAAGAGCTACGCGAAGCGCAAGCTGTTACCTGAATTCGACGAGGAGGCCATAGAGCCCCCACAGTCACAAAGCAAAGAGGCCACTTGGCCGGATAGATGACCAGATGACAGGCCAAAAGCAAGCGGCACCGCACACAAGACGACACATGACCCTCATAAAACAGATGGCCCGGTCAGGTCCATTTATGGGCCAAAAAAGAGGGCCCAGGAAGCAACATGACACTCCGCATGTTCGAAGATAATGGCACGCCTAAATACAGGGGAGCCGCACACCCACTATGTTTCACCGATGAGGTGCTGGATCATGAATTTCCAGCGGGATTCAAACCCGTAAACATAGAGGCATATGACGGAACAACAGACCCTGGAGTTTGGATTGAGGATTACATACTACACATACACATGGCTAGAGGAGATGATCTCCACGCCATAAAATATCTACCCCTCAAGCTCAAAGGGCCAGCTCGGCATTGGCTCAAAAGCCTCCCAGAAAACACTGTTGGAAGTTGGGAAGATCTCGAGGAAGCGTTTAGAGCAAATTTTCAAGGGACTTACATCCGCCCTCCGGATGCAGACGATCTAAGTCATATAAGTCAACAGCCCAGAGAGTCAGCGCGCAAATTCTGGAACAGGTTCCTCACCAAAAAGAACCAAATAGTCGACTGTCCGGACGCCGAAGCCTTAGCAGCTTTTAAACATAATGTCCGAGATGAATGGCTTGCCAGACACCTCGGCCAAGAGAAGCCGAGAACAATGGCCGCGCTAACAAGCCTCATGACCCGCTTTTGCGCGGGGGAAGACAGCTGGCTAGCAAGATGCAGCACCAGCGACCTGAGTACATCCGAGATCAGGGATGGAAACGGAAATCACGGCGCAGAAAGGATAACCACCGGAATAAGGAAAAAAGCCCAAAGAACACGACGGTCAACGCCAGATTCGAAAGCTCGCGGCCGAACAACAAAACACTGCCTCTTAAGGACAATAGTGATGAGCTATCAAACTTAAAAAAAATTTTGGATCAGATATGTCAAATCCATAGTACTTCCGGAAGGCCTGCAAACCACACCCACCGAGATTGTTGGGTTTTCAAACAGTCCGACCGACTCAACGCCGAACACAAGGGGCTCGACACGCCAAGCGAAGATGATGACGAACCCCACCAGCAGAGCGCCGGAAAACAAAAGACTTTCCCACAGGAAGTCAAAACAGTAAACTCACTTCATGTGATAGTGCGGAATAACAGTGCGGCACCCGCCATAGCACGTGTCGCACAGTCCACCCCAGCGGAACACCAAGATTAGATGTTAAAACCAATTACTTTCGATCACCTGGACTATTCCAGAAGCATTCGAAACGCAGGATGGACTGCTCTGATATTGGATCCTATAATCGACGGACTACAATTTACACAAGTCCTGATGGACGGCAGCAGCGATTTAAACCTGCTATATCTGAACACAATCCGCGAGTTGGGGATAGACCTTACTAAAATTCGACATAGCCGCACTTCCTTTAAAGGAGTGACGCCAGGCCCTTACGCCAAGTGCACAGGCTCCTTATTACTAGAAGTTGTGTTCGGGTCACCTGACAACTTCTGACGCGAAAAGCTAATCTTTCATGTCGCCCCATTCGAAAGTAGCTATCAAGCACTATCGGGACGTGAAGCTTTTGTCCGCTTCAACGCAATACCACATTACGCGTCTCTTACACTTAAAATGCCCGGTCCACGCAGCATCATTTTATTAAAAGGTCGTTCAAAGACCCCGGACACGGCTAGACGAGTCCGGCATAAATAAGCTAGGGGCTCCCTAGCCGCACACCCCTCCACAAGGGGTTGTGCGTACAAGCAATAATGAGCTAATATAGGCTCAGCTTTATTCATTCATTAATATTTTAATTTTTTCTGCACTTTTCGCACGATTTCCTTTCAAACTAAGTTCCTCTCTTTTTACAGATGAACAACGTGCACACCCGTCCAGGATAACGGCACAACGGAGACACAGGCGCAGAGATGCAGTAGGGACCCGTTGCAAGGATTTTTTCAGATTAAGACTCTGTGTAAACCTTTTTCACTGTCTCTTGTTGCTATAATCCCCTGGTTTCTCATTATAACCAGAGAGGAGACTAACGTTTTGGCATTGGCCGCGTCAGAGGACCTTGCCCGTACCTGGACACTAGGGGCTTAGGGCATTGTTCTGCCCGTTATTATAAAGACTGAACACCTTAGGGAGTGTTCGGCGTCTCGAGTTAGGCCTTATATGCATTAGCTCCGAATCATGTCTTTGGTCAAATGTTGGGTTTGCCTGGCTCCTGTGTTTTGCTGCCTTACGTTCCGTATCATCGGCTAACACGGCACCAGGAGAACTACTGCGATTGTGCCCTAGTTCAGCTGGGCGAGCACCTCAGTAGAGAAAGCCGAAAACTGACTGTCATGATACAGCGAGAGACTGGTCAACCACTCGATCGACCACCGGAATGTTTAGAATTCCTCCGCTTTGACGAAGGACCGTTTCCCGGTCAGGCACATACGCGCCCCGGATTCAGAGAGCGCGGTGCCCCCAGGGGCTATATCGTAGCCCCACCCTCGAACTCCCATGGCTAAGTGAAAGTGATAAAGCATTATAGTCCGGTTGCCTCGTTTGCTACGCTACCACCTCCTTCACAGGACCGAGACGTCGGAATAAGTGTGAAAATGCGCTATTTTTGCGAACACCCCCGCACCTTGTGCGTGGGGGCTGAAGCCGATGACTGCCATCTTTCAGGTATACACACGTATACATAAACGGCCGCACAGGAGATATTTCAATACTTGAACGCACAAGTACAAAAAGCGCCTACATCATAAACATCGTTTTACAAAATAAAAACGTTCATTTGAACGTGACATTTTTTGAGCACTGCGACTCTATTACACGAGCACCACACAGAACTTCCCAAAAATAGTGCTCGGCGGGTAACCGGCTCTCGTCCGAACCTTGGGTCGCAACAGCGGTGGCATCCATCTCTGTCCAATGTGTCTTCACACGGGCGAGGGCCATCCATGCACCCTCTATGCAGGCCGACCGCTTCATCGACTTGATATGCGGCACCGCCCCAAGAAATTGCTGCAATAAGCCAAAATAACTCTTCAGCTTAGGCCTATCCGGCCAGACATGAGTCACGATATCCGTCATGGCAAGCCCGGACAACCTATTCAGCTCAGCCCACTCGGCTAACCGGTCGGTCAGCGGAAGTGAACGCTCCGGACTATGGAACTGCGACCAAAACAGATCTTCCGTCTTGTGATCCTTCTCGCTTTGGAAGTGCACAATGGCATCCGCCGCACTCGCTGCTAAGTCCATATAAGGATCCTCCGGACCCCACAGCTGGCCAAGCTGAGCATACTTCGGATCTGTAAACCTCCGGCGCAGCAGAAAGGGCTTGCCAGCCACAATGTCTCCGGCCTGGCGCAGCTCCTCCTTTATAGCCCGCATTGCAGAACGGGCATCCTTGGCTTCGGCGGTGGCCTTCCCCAGGTCTTCTCGCTCCGCTAGGCGCTCCCCTTCAACAACCTCATTGCGGTCGGTAGCATCTTTTAACTTCACGGCCATTTCGGCCATCTCCTGCCTGCTTCGGCAGTGTGCAGCCCTTTCGGCTTCTAACTCCTCGGCCGCCCTCGAGGCAGCCGCACCATTCCATCTGGCTTGCTCCTTGGCTTGAGCAAGTTCTGCCCGAAGGCTCTCCATAGCAGCGGCACCATCTGCGTCAAGCACACATATTGTAAGAGGTGGGCTTTGTCTCCCTTACTAGATGTCCACGGAGAAAAAACTTACCTTGCGACTCGTCAAGTCGCTTGTTGACTAGCGCGATGTCCGCATCCGCAACGTCGAGTTGCCGCTTTAGTTCAGCAACTCTATCAGTCCGGTTGGCCCCCGGACTATCCGCCACCTGCATAGGAAAGGCGAAAGTTCATACCTGCGATTTTGATCCTCGACACGCTGTCGCTTTCGACAACCTACCGAGTCTCAGGGGCTACTATCTATACAGGGCGCACTTTATGTGCAAAACTGTCAAAAAGGTGCGTCATTTTTATGTACCTCAAACCCCGCCAGCAAACTCCTGACGGCATTACGCAATCCGCTTTCGGCGGACGAAATCCTTCCAATCACCATACTCATCAATGCATGGTGATCTTCTGAGATGGACGCCCTCTCAAGCAGATCCTTCAGCTCCCCCGGCCGAACACTAGTCGGCACCGAAATCTTCGGCTCTGCCGGGCTCGGGGATACCCTCCGTGATGACACTTCAGGCTCGTCCGCCCTATCCGACGGCGCAGCAGACGGAGGCGTCTCGCTCTCCACCATCTCCGGACGAAGGTCCCCCGAAGACGAGCTCATCTGAGAAGGGCGGAGATCCGAACTACAAGGAAACAACTTCGGTTGTCCTCAAAAGCACAAATAGGGATGTCTCTTATTACCAAACTCCCTTTTTTCTACTTACAGCTTGCTGGAGGGCTGATTCCTTAGGGGAGATTGTGCGGCCGGGGCCTCCCCGGACGCAGGACCCACTGGTGAAGATTTCTTCCCCCGCTTAGGGGCTTTGGCCTCCGGGTCCTTGGAGGCGGTCCTCTTCTCTCCTGGGAGGGAGGGATTCTCGATCCCCCCTTTTTCAAGAGCCTCCTTGGGCGAGGCGGTAGCTCCTCTATTTTCCCCTTCGCCTTCTTCTGAAGGCGCAACCTCCAGCATCCTGACCAGCACGAGATCCGGCGCGGTCTCTGGGAGGGGGGCCGGACACCGTATCAGCTTTGCTTGCGCTATCCTCTCCTGTCAAAGGACAACGGGTTAAAAGGCGAATTGTAGAAAGGCAAACAAACGGTATGTCCGAACACAGAGCTACTTACTTGAGTATCCAGGCGATTGCAGCTTAAGCCGGCGTCCTCGGTCAATTCCGGACACACCTCCCGTGATCCGAAGAACAATTTGTACATCTCCACGGGTGTCGTACCCATGAAGTGTTGGAGAATCCGTGGTCCCTACGGATTAAACTCCCATAGCCGGAGAGGACGGCGTTTGCAGGGCAGGAGACGCCTAATCAGCATGACCTGCATCACCACGACCAGATCGATCTCCCTCGCTTGGAGGTCTCGAATCCGGCCCTGCAATAGGGGCACATCCTTTGACGGCCCCCAGTTGAGCCCTTGGTTGACCCACGGCATCAATCGTCGTGGAGGTCCCGAGCGGAATACGGGCGGTGGCTTCTGCCTGCTTCCCGTGGGAGCGGTAATATAGAACCACTCCTGTTGCCACAAGCCGAGCTCCTCTTGGAAGGAGCCCTCGGGCCACGGGGCATCGGCCCTCCTGCTTACGGCCGCCCCACCGCACTCTGCTTGGCGCCCCTCGATCATCTTCGGCTCCACATTGAAGGTCTTCAGCCACAGGCCGAAGTGAGGGGTGATGCGGAGGAAGGCTTCGCAGATGACAATAAATGAAGAAATATGGAGGATGGACTCTGGAGCCAGGTCATGGAATTCCAACCCATAGTAAAACATGAGCCCTCTCACAAAAGGATACATCGGGAAGCCTAAACCCCGACGGAGGTGAGATACAAAAACAACGTACTCGCCGGGCTCGGGGATGGGGATGGCCTGCCCTTCGGCGGGCAACCTGTGCGAAATCTCGTAAGACAGGTACTTGGCCTCTCGCAGCTTTAGCACGTCCTCCTCCGTGACGGAGGAGGGCATCCATCGGCCCTGAAGGTCGGAGCCGGACATTGTTGAAGGTCCGAAGCGCTCGAATCTGGGGCTCTGGGTGTTGGAACTTGGGGCAAGGAGAAGATTCGATGGAGGATTGAAGAAAAGAAACGAGCCTTGGTCCCATTATAAAGAGGGAAAATACCAAGAGCCGTCTCCATGACCGTTCGGGACTCGCCTTCGATAGAGAGGGCGTGGCGACGGGCGCGGTTGGGTTACCCACATCCGTATTGATGGGAATCCCGGAATAAGGGGAACACGATCTCTGCTTCGACAAGACGTGCCAAGGAAACCGCTTCGCTAAACACGCTGAGGTGGTATAATAAAAAATGATTCCAGTAAAGGCTTGGTAGTGGCGTGACGTCATGCCACAAAATACGTCAGCAGATTGAACTTGTGTCCATATTATTCTGTCTACGGTGGAATGTGGAAATTATTTTGGAGAGCCGGACACTATCCTGGTGTCCACAATCTTCTATGAATTATTCAGAGGAGGAACCCGCCTTGCAATGCCGAGCCTTATGCGCGTCGGACTCATCGTGATTGAAGCCTGGTTCAGGGGCTACTGAGGGAGTCCTGGACTAGGGGGTGTCCGGACAGTCGGACTATCATCGTCGGCCGGACTCCAAGACTATGAAGATACAAGATTGAAGACTTCGTCTCGTGTCCAGATGGGACTTTCCTTGGCGTGGAAGGCAAGCTTGGCAATACGGATTTGTAGATCTCCTACAATTGTAACCGACTCTGTGTAACCCTAGCCCTCCCTGGTGTCTATATAAACCGGAGGGTTTTAGTCCGTAGGACACAACAACCATTACAACATTCATACCATAGGCTAGCTTCTAGGGTTTGGCCTCCTTGATCTCATGGTAGATCCACTCTTGTACTACCCATGTCATCAATATCAATCAAGCAGGAGTAGGGTTTTACCTCCATCGAGAGGGCCCGAACCTGGGTAAAAACATCGTGTCCCTTGTCTCCTGTTACCATCCGCCTAGACGCACAGTTCGGGACCCCCTACCTGAGATCCGCCGGTTTTGACACCGACAATACCCGTCACGGCTGGGGTAGTAGTAGAACGAGCGACAGTTAACTCTGGGCGACAAGTGCCAGAGTTGAACTATAGCCTGTCGAGCAGCTAGTTGGATGGCTTGTGGCTCAAAGGAAGTTGTCCTTCCGGTGAACCTGTAGGGGCGTTCTGGCGATAGACCCCTACCATAGACGTGCACAGTGGTCCAGAATTGACGGCTCTCACTGCTCATGGGCCCTTGGTACACAACATATTCTAGGGGCTCTTCTAATGCAAAGGCACGATGGGTGAGGTTTGTTAGCACGGTCACAAAACCTCCAAGGTTGGTTGCTGTGGTCTCATTGTGCACAATAGGGCTAGGCATTATAGCTCGGTTTGGGGAAGAGGCTGTGTTGTGCTGTGTTGAGGCTAGCGTGCCCTTTTTATAGAAAAAGGGGACAGAGTCTTCCTTCGCACGCTTGCGAATGAGACAATTTAGGTGTCGGTCACTGGCGCGTGATCGACAGGCTAGGCTGATAGGTTGGGCAGCGACTGCAAAAAGGTGTCGGGGTCACTGTGTGGCTATCTTACACGTGAAGCTTGGCCGGTGTAAGGTTAAGGTCTGGTGGATTGGTTAATCTAGGTTTATTGACCTGGCTAAGATAGGATTAGCCAATGGTCAGCCTGGCTATGATACCAAGGTTGTCAGGACCAGATTTTCGGGATATCAATTTCCCAGAAAATGGTCCTTGTGCTCACCAGCCCCAGGATTACTGTTAGCTGATGAGGCACCAACTTGATATAGAAATTCCAAGCAAAATACAAAATATGTAGTACAAGACCATTCTGGCCTATGAGTACAACAAAAGGTTTCTCGTGGTTGATGGCGGAAGCGGTTTGTGGTTCATCAGTGTCTATGGGACTCCATTTCCCACAGGGACAGCTGACCTAGATAACTCCTACCTTCGCGAGGCTGCTATCACCATTGCTTAGGTTCCGGGGCTGTCATCGCAACGCTCCTCTCCAAGCAAGAAATCTGGCCAAGACAATAGCCAGGGACAAGCCAGTGAGTACTTTGAATGTACTCGCAAACATTATGAACACGGGTATAACATAACAAATGATAATTAAGCTCCGAATTATTCTATGATCACAACGTCAGCCACGAAATAAAAATTCATGATGCACGCAAGCAGGTTGTTCATATAAAACATTAATATGCAGTCAGGGAGTAGAAATAGAATGCACCGATCAGGTGTCTGAAGCGACACCTCGAATGGACAATAACATAAAGCATGCCTCAGTCGGGCGTCTGAGCGACACCACATAAAGGGTTATAAGTGAATTAAGTCACAAACATGCCACAGTCAGGCGTATGTGCGACACCACATAAAGGGCTTATAAAGTAGATAAATAACAAGCATGCCACAGTCGGGTGTCTCAGCGACACCACATAAAGGGCTTATAATTGAAATAAATAACAAGTATGCCACAGTCGGGCGTCTCAGCGACACCACATAAAGGGCTTATAAAGTAAATAAATAACAAGCATGCCATAGTCGGGCGTCTCAGCGACACCACATAAAGGGATTATAAGAGGATAGTCACAGTGAATAGCCAGGAGGCAGCATCGTCCCAGGGATACTCAATATTTCAAATAATATAAAGGGTTAGTGCTTAATAATAATAATCATAATCATCATAAGTCACAAGTCATGATCCATGTTCTGGTTTAGTAGTTTCTCCTCCGAAGACCGAAACTAAGACCGACACTTGACCCTTCCCAGACTGTAGTCCTTAACCATGGACACGACTATTCGAATAGATATAACCTCTGCAGAGGGTGTACTCTTTACCCACGAGTAACGGATTCCTTTAGTCCATCGGGACTAATTCCATTTACGGTCTTTTAATTGAAAACACACCTGACCCGCACACACCAGCTTAACTTACCGGTATCTGGAATCACCCACGACACATGTCAAGCAAAACTCTAAGTGGGGAGGCTACAACCTCGATTAGCATGGGATCAAATTTATACCGCGCGCTACTAAGGGTGCCCCCTCTCGGTCCCAACCGGAAACACCCATGC
Organism: Triticum dicoccoides; assembly: GCF_002162155.2. Lineage (NCBI taxonomy): Eukaryota > Viridiplantae > Streptophyta > Magnoliopsida > Poales > Poaceae > Triticum > Triticum dicoccoides. The sequence goes on along the minus strand of NC_041383.1, from coordinate 792,513,092 downwards.
CCCTGGACCAAGTGGCATGCCTACCGGATGTAGCCGGTATCTTCCACCAGGGCCTCTCTGTATGGTGTGTGCCAAGAAAGGGTTGACAACTTACTGAACTGTAACCTACCTACGGCAGGGACAAGTGGTAGTACAAAACAAGTATGGGGGTTACTGGAACAAGAGTCGATCTATGGTCGACTCAGGAGGTTTAAGTATTCCCTGCATGATTAGCATAGCAAATATATTTCAACCAACAGATAGAATCACCACTCTTCATACCTCATCATGCCATACCGGACACAATCGTCTCGACGAGGAACTAGAGACAAGCTCGTGTCTACCCAAGAGAGAGACTTTCCCGGCTTCCTTCCGGTAGGCATGAAAAGCATACGAGGATGAGTACTATCACAAGCATATCCATTTCCAACAGCAAAGAATCTTCATTATGCACTCATACGTATGATCGTATCATCACATAAAATAACGAATGCTCCATGTCAAGGTGGTGTTGTAACCATATCAAACAATATACAAAAATATTATGCCAGGGTTCGGAATGCTTGCCTTTGAGAGTATGCAAGTTGGGCGCAATTTTTGAAAGTTTCTTCCTTCTTCAGAATCCTATTTTAAGAAAATTCAAATCAACACATAGTTCCAAAACAGTACAAAAAAGTTGTTTGGAAAATTTTCAATTAAATAGGAAAATAAACTAGACCAAATTTGAGAAACAACAGAAAAAGAATCAAATCATTTGGACTTATATTTAAAAAGTTATAGTCAGTCAAAGTTTAGTCAAAATCTGTTTTTAATAATTAATAAAATAACAGAAAAGAAAACGGTTCGGGGAGGAAGCGTACTCTGGGTTTTACGCTTTCACTTATGCCAGCGTGGATTGACTCGGGGTCACTGACAGTGGGACCCTTGGGCCCACTGGTCAGGTTTGACCAGTCGCCGTGCCTCCCTCCTCCTCTGTCCGAGCGGAGGCGGGGTTCCGGCGATCGTCGTCGACGAACGGCGGCTCCCCGCGGGGTTCCCAGGGCAGGGATGGATCCGTTGGTCCAGGGCGGTCCTCAAGGTGGTCGAAGGGCTTGTGGGGACGAAGGGAGTCGCCGGCGGCGAGCTCAGCGGCGGACTGCAGCTTCGGGAACAATAGGGGCTTCACGCTACAGTGGCTCCCCGTCGAAGCTGAGGTTGGGCGGCTCCTCAAGATCGAGGGGAAGAGGATGGTGGCATTGGATGGACTGGGGGGGGGTTCAGTTCACGACACGCGACACCGGAGTGTGGCGGCGACCGAACTGGCTGGAGACGAGGAAGAAGGCCTCCCCCCCGTCGATTGCTGGCTGTGGGAGCTCTAGAGGGATGGCTTGAGGTCGCCTGAGGGACTGGACGAGCTCGGGGGCCCCTATTTATAGCGGTCGAGGTCGGTTCCGTGGCGGCCGTGGATATGAACGGCAAACCGCCATCCTGTTGCAGGCAGGGCGATGTGGCGCCAACGGGCGCTAGCAGACGGGCTCGTGGATGAGCTCGAGCTGTTCCAGAGGGAAGCTGGCGGGCTGGAGTGGCTCGGGCGGCGCCGTCCATGGCAGAGACCTGCTGCGGCCGTCGGCGGCTTGCGGTGGTGGCGCTGTGGGGCGCCAGGAGGGGGCCAGGGCGGCTCTGCGGTGAGGGAGGGGTCGGGCGTGCTGGCTACGAGTGGCCAAGGGACCAGAATGCGCGCGGGGGAGGTGGCAACGAGACGCGGCGACTCGGGCGCACGCACGTGCAAAACACGCGCTCTGGCCACGCCTAGAGCACGCACGCTAGGTGCTCGACATAATGTCAGCACGTGCTAGAGGGCTTGGATGAGGCTGGGGTTAACAGGTCTAGGTTAGAGTTTGCAAGGAGATTAGTGGACATGGTGGTTTCAGGGGATCAAGTCCACAATGCAAACTAAAAACCAAGCCAAAACTGGCCATGCAAACAAGGTGTTTGACAGAATGCCATAGGCATCTAGGCATCTCTTGGGGTGTCCAAAAACTCCACATCATAGTCTCTTTGGATGATAAAGAGGGTGGCAAGGTTAGCTTGGCAAAACCAGAAACTTGTTAGTGCAAAATTTTGAGAAAACCAAATCTGGAGAGATAATAAAGGCCATCACTGCATGGACCAAAAGTACTCCAATGGGTCCTCTCTCCTGGACTTAACGGTTTTGTAGGGTGGTTTATAAGCAGGAGAAAGATCATGGGCACTAGAGCAGAATAAAATAGGGTTGCAGTAGGAAATGCCAAACTGGACCAGAGAGCAAAAGAGGATGTTTTGCTCAAATCTTTGAAAGAACACCAGTGGATTTTTGCATAAAGTTGAATAATATATTCCTACTAACACCCCCTAATTTTGGTGGAAACTTTAAAGAATTAATTAAATAGGTTGTAGTGCAATTTTACAAATTGGACCATATTTGAAAACTAGGGGTAGAGCTCAAAATTTCCAATGACTAAAAGAGGTTTTTGCACAAAAGTGATGTGGAAACATCACATGACATCCCCAAATTTTGGTGGGATTTTTAAATAAATTTAACAAAGGGTTGTAGTGCAAAAGAGGCTCTTAGACTTATGAGAAACCATTTTCGAGAGAAATAAAGCTCAGGGAAAATACTTGTATAAATAATTCTTCTGATAAAAGAAATGTTTCTCGAGAGGGTATACAAGTCCAACAACATTTGAAAAGTTCTTACTTGGGGTGGAAACTCCATAACTCGGAAGAAAAGAGTGGTTCTGAACCAAAAGAAGATTCAGAAAATAAAAATTTCATTTACCAAGGCAAAATTTTAATCAATAAATCATGGTTAAATTTTTTGGGTGTTACATTTCATTACCTACAAAACTGAACTCGTTTGTGCACTAAGACTTAAATCTAAATTTTGCATCATGGCAAGCTCCAAGTCTCTACAATATGCATCACTATTGTGCCTGCTAGTGGACAAGTTCAGCTGTTTTTTCGAAAAGGGGGGACTCCCTGGCCTCTGCATCAGAGCGATGCATACGGCCACATTTATAAATAAATAAAGTAGTTCAACAAGGTCTTACAGTCTGAAAACAAATGAATAGCTAGCTCACTAAGAGCCACAAAGCCAAAAACAAAAGGCCCAAAAGCCACAACCGGCCGGCAAAAGATAGATAGGTAAACTAATCGCCTATCCTATTACATGACCGCCATCCAAACCGATTGAAGATATCCCGCGCTACCATCTCCCACCGGACAGATCCAGTAACCAAACGCTTCATGGCCTTCGTTGGAGTGAGTAAGGACCACATACGGATTAGCGCAGTAGCCCGGAACAAAACCTGCAAAAAATGAATAGTTGTTGTTCTGTTAAAAGACAAATCATTTCTGCAGTTCCAAATTTCCCATAACAATGCATATGCTCCTACGCGAATTTGTCTAGCTGTTTCGGACTCTATCCCAACAAGCCACGTTCCAAGTAACGACCTGACCGAATTCGGAGGAGTAATGTTAAAGGCAATTTGCACCGTGCGCCACAACACTCTCGCCAACGGGCAATCAAAGAAAAGGTGCTTGGTAGATTCGTCCCGATCACAGAAACTACACCTAGTAGATCATGTCCAGTTGCACTTAACCAAATTATCTTTTGTTAAGATGACTTGTTTATGCACAAACCACATAAACACTTTGATTTTCAAAGGAACCTTGACTTTCCAAACATGTTTGGAACTAGGAATAACACTAGAGTTGATGACATCAATATACGTCGACTTGACAGTGAATACTCCAGACCTAGTAGGCTTCCAACACAACTGATCGGGCTGATGAGTGAGCTGAACCTCCATCAGTCTACTCACCAGATGAAGCCATGCTTCCCGCCGGTCGCCAATAAGCGCCCTCCTAAACTGAATATTAAGGGGAGTGGACTGCAAAATCGTTGCAACCAGAGCATCACGTCATTGCACAATACGATACAGGGACGGCTACTGAAGTGCCAACGGCGTTTCACCCAACCAAGTATCCTCCCAGAAGCGAGTGTTGTTGCCATTACCGACAATAAACTATGTTCTATTAAAGAAAGCAGCTTTGACTTTGATAAGCCCCTTCCAAAACGCCGAGTCAGTCGGTCTCACTGTCGCCCGTGACAAAGTCTTAGAGTGCAGATACTTGCTACAGAGAATCTGCGCCCAAGTTGCCTCAGTCTCAGTTGATAGCTTATATAGCCACTTACTGAGAAGGCATCTGTTCTTGACTTCTAGATTCTCAATACCAAGACCCCCCTTGTCTTTTGGTCGGCAAATAATATCCCATTTGGCTAGTCGGTATTTTCTCTTAAGTTCATCACTCTGCCAGAAGAAACGGGACCAATAGAAGTCCAACCTTTTCCTAACCCCAACTGGGACTTCAAAGAATGATAAAAGAAACATAGGCATACTTGTGAGCACCGAATTAATAAGAATCAATCGGCCTCCATAAGACATGAGTTTGCCCTTCCAGCAGCTCAGTTTCTTCTCAAACCGATCCTCGATGCACTTCCGTTCTCTGTTTGTTAGCTTACGATGGTGAATGGGAATACCTAGGTATGTAAAAGGTAGTGCTCCCAATTTCCATCCAAACAATTGCTTATAAGCCTCTTGTTCCTCTTTGGCTCTACCAAAACAGAACAAATCGACTTTATGGAAGTTAATTTTCAAGCCGGTCAATTGTTCAAATAAGCATAACACCAGCTTCATATTTCTTGCTTTTGCCAAGTCGTGCTCCATAAAGAGGATTGTATCATCAGCGTACTGCAAGATGGACACACCACCATCAACTAGATGAGGCACCAAGCCACCCACCTGCCCGGCCTCCTTTGCCCTACCTATCACGATTGCCAACATGTCAACAACGAAGTTGAACAGGATAGGCGACATTGGATCACCTTGTCTCAGGCCCTTGTGTGTTTGGAAATAATGACCTATGTCGTCATTCACTTTAATTCCAACACTCCCTTTTTGCGTGAAAGATTCCACTTGGTGTCGCCAAGCTTCATCAAAACCCTTCATACGTAGTGCCTGTTGAAGGAAAGGCCATTTGACTTTATCGTACGCTTTCTCGAAATCCACCTTAAAAATAACTCCGCCAAGTTTTTTAGTGTGAATCTCATGGAGCGTTTCATGAAGGACCACCACCCCTTCGAGGATGTTCCTGCCGGCATGAAAGCAGTTTGAGTAGGCTGCACCACAGTATGCGCAATCTGTGTGAGCCTATTCGTCCCGACCTTGGTAAAATTTTTGAAACTAACATTAAGAAGACAGATAGGCCTGAATTGCTCGATTCTCACTACCTCTGTCTTCTTGGGAAGTAGGGTTATCGTTCCAAAATTCAGCTGAAACAGGTGAAGCTGGCCAGAGAATAAATCATTGAACAATGGCAACAGATCTTCTTTAATAATATGCCAACACTTCTTATAAAACTCAGCCGGAAACCCATCCGGGCCAGGAGCCTTATTATTCTTCTTCTGAGAAATGGCCTCAAACACCTCTTTCTCAAAGAAATCAGACGCTAAAATATCATTCTCAACAGAAGCAAGTTGAGGCACATCCTCAATCCTAGACTCATCCAGCGACACACAGTTATCCTCTGGAGGCCCAAACAGCTACTTGTAGTACTCGGTAATATATAGCTTTAAGTTTTCCTGTCCAAGAATCATTCCCTCATCTTGTTCAAGCTGAAAGATCCTCTTCTATCTATGCTTACCATTAGCGATCATGTGGAAAAATTGCGTGTTTGCGTCCCCCTGGACTACTCTTCGGACCTTTGCCCGGAGCGCCCACTTTAATTCTTCCTCACGAAGGAGCTCTTTCAGCCTCACCTCGCGTCAGGCTTGGCATGAAGCTCCGAGGCTGGCAGAACCGTGGTTTCTGCTTTTACATCTAGGGACTGAATAAGTGTAAGGAGCTGTTCCTTTTCAATCTTATAAATCCCGCTGAGATGCTTAGCCCACCCACGTAGAAAATTTCTCAAATGCCTAATTTTATTCTGCTAGCGCTCAAGCGTAGACCTACTCCTGCATCCTTAGCCCATTCCCTGGCTACGAGATCAAAGAAGCCTTCTCTCTCAAACCAAGAAAGCTCGAAAGAAAAAACATTTTTATTTCCCAAATGGGTGGCCTCACCAGAGTCAAGAAATAAAGGCGTGTGGTCAGAAATACCACGCGAAAGTGCCTGAACTGTAACATAGGGGAATTTCTGCTCCCATTCGACACTAGCCAAGACTCGATCCAACTTCTCAAACGTCGGATTTGGCATCGCGTTAGCCCCGGTGAACTTTCTGCCTGAAAGCTCAATCTCTCTCAGATCCAGGCTTTCAATGATAGTATTGAACATGACCGACCATCTGCCGTCAAAATTATCATTGTTCTTCTCATCACGGCTTCTGATAATATTGAAGTCACCCCCACAAGGATAGGTAGTTGTTTAGAACCGCAAATCCTAACCAGATCAGCCAAGAAATCCAGTTTTAGCTCGGGCTGTGCGGCACCATATACCGCCACCAAAGCCCAGTTAAACCCATCGTACTTCGACCGCACCCTAAACTTAACAGCAAAATCTCCCATGACCATGCTTCGGACTTCTCACTACTAGAAAAAGGGCTATAGATGGGATTGACACTAATGGCGCACCAGACAAGTGGTGCGCCATTAGTATATACTAATGGCGCACCACCTTCTGATGCGCCATTAGAGTTGAAACTACTAATGGCGCACCTTGCCCACGGTGCGCCATTAGTATCAATTTTTTTTGAACTAGTGCGCCTGTCCAAACATACTAATGGCGCATCCACAGGAAGTGCGCCATTACTAGTTGTAACTAGTAATGGCGCACCAGCCAGAAAGTGCGCCACTAATGTTATTTTTTTATTATTTTTTTATTCCCTTTTTTGCAAAACTACTAATGGCGCACTCACACACGGTGCGCCATTACTAGTTTAAACTAGTAATGGCGCACCGTGGCGGAGTGCGCCATTAGTATGTTTTTTTTGCAAAACTACTAATGGCGCACCACCAGGGGGTGCGCCATTAGTAACCTGGATTACTAATGGCGCATTTGTTGTTGGTGCGCCATTAGTAAGTGGGCAGCAACAAGATATTTTGGACAGCCTCTCCTCCCACACTCACTTTCTCCCCACTTCATTCTCTCCACCGCCTCCTCCTTGTCTCGGGTGCCTCCTCTTTTTCACCTCATTTCCACCATATATTCATTCAAATTAAGTGGTTAAGTTACCTTGTTTTGCTAGGTAAGTAAGGGGGGAAGCTATATTTATGTTGTTCTCCCTACAACAATGTGCACATGCACTTTTTATGGCCTAGCTAGATCTATGTATGTTCGTGGTGTTGCATATGTTTGTGGTGTTGCATATGTGTTTGTGTTTGGAGGTGTACCGGTATTTGAAATGCGATAGTTGCCAATATTTTGCCGGAATGTTGATTCATTTCCGTTTCGGCGAGAATTTTGGCATTAAGCATTCTTTTTGGTCCTATTTTTAGGGAAAGTCATGCCAAATTTTTTCTTGGTTCTAAAATATCGTTTTGCTCTAACCCGGAGGCAACCATGGTCCGCACGATGACCGAAGGCATCGTGAATAGGTTTTTGAGGTCCGCGAAGGCCTAGATGCTTCAAAAGAACGAGACGGAGATAAGATGTCCGTGTCGAAGATGCAAGCTGAATAGCCTTATTGCGGACCCGGATTCCGGGCAGGTGCGGGACCACTTGCTCTTGCGTGGTTTCATGGATGGCTATCGGTGGCAAGGTGATGAAGATGACTACGAAGTCGTCCATGGGGGCCGGGCAAGAAATGAGGAAGGGCAGCAAGACAACCACCGCGGCTCGGGCGGGCGAGAAGACGAAGAATCCCCAGGAGATGATCACGACGGTGATGCTGTACACAGTCATCATGTAGAAGATGCAGGACATGATGATGATGCCGGCGGAGCAGACGACGCTGGACCATCGATGGGCTGGGTGCAGGACCCTCATATTCAAGAGCTACTTCTCAAGCAGACGGATAACGCAAGAGCTGCCGCCCGAGAGAAAGCCAAGATGGATCAACTTGAGTTAGACGCGGTTACTCCATTGTATGAAGGATGAAGGCCCGGGGATACCCGCCTGAAAGTAACGCTCATGGCTCTGGAGATGAAGGTAAAACACAAAATGACCGACGCATTCTTCGACGAGAACATGTCATTCTGGCACGAACGTCTTCCCAAGGGGAACAAGTGCCCGACCAGTTTGGAGGAGGCGAAGAAAATCATGTGTCCTCTGGATTTACCGCACGTGAAATACCATGTGTGCATGAACAATTGCATCATTTATCGGGACGAGCATGCGGAGTCTACCATATGTCCGGTGTGCGGTGTCACTCGATACAAGAAGAGGAAGAAAGCTCCTCGAATGGTGTCATCAAAGGATACGTTCGCAACATGTCACGTCCAGAAGGAAGCATAGCCAGGGGCTTTCTGACCGAAGAGTGCATCTCCTACTGCATGAATTATCTAGGCATCGAGAACCCCGTTGGTCTGCCCGTCAACAGGCACCTCGGCAGGCTCGCTGGATGGGGTCACCGTGAGGGTCGCCGCGAAATGCATGTCGACTTCAAGGGTCGACTCGCCGACTTTGAAAGAGCAAACCTAGTCGCGCTACAACACATAGACGTGGTCGATCCTTGGGTGGTAGAGCACAAAACCTTTATTAAGAAGACGTACACAATATGTTCCCCTTTGAAAGGTTCATGGGAGTCTTGAAGAAATATGTTCATAACCGTGCTAGGCCAGAAGGAAGCATCTCGAAGGGCCATGAAAATGAGGAGGTCATTGAGTTTTGTATTGACTTCATTCCTGACCTTAAGCCGATTGGTGTTCCTGAATCGCGGCATAAGGGCAGACTGGAAGGAAAAGGCACGCTAGGAGGGCATCAAATAATATGTATGGACGGGCATTCTCTCACTGAAGCACACTACACAGTTCTTCAAAATTCTGCCTTGGTGGCTCCGTATATGGAGGAACACAAGAATTTTCTACAGTCCAAACACCCGGAGAAGTCTGACAACTGGATTACACGCGAACAAACGAGGACTTTCGCCGGTTGGTTGCAGAAACGTGCCCTGAATGATGGCGATATTCAAAATGACCTGTACTCGCTGTCCCAGTTACCATCTTTGAATATAATGACTTTCAAAGGGTACCTGATAAATGGGAATACATTTTACACGATCGCCCAAGATAAGAAGAGCACCAACCAAAACAGTGGTGTCCGCTTTGATGCAACAACCAACACGGGAAAGGAAACATATTATGGTTACATAGAGGACATATGGAACTTAACTATGGATCAGGTGATTTGAAGGTCCCTTTGTTTCGGTGCAAATGGGTCAATATGACACGAGGCGGGGTAACGGAATATCCGCAGTACGGAATGACAACAGTGGATCTCAACAATCTTGCGTATGCAGACAAACCATTCGTCCCAGCCAATGATGTGGCGCAGGTTTTTTATGTGAAAGACATGTCTACCAGGCCGAGAAAAAGAAAAGATAAGGAAGCGAATGGATCATACGACGAGCCAAAGCGCCACATAGTTCTTTTAGGAAAAAGAAACATCGTGGGAGTGGATGACAAGACAGACATGTCAGAAGATTATGAAAAGTTTGATGAAATTGCTGCATTCACAGTGAATATTGACCCGAGCATCCAGTTAAATGATGAAGATTTTCCATGGCTACGGCGCAAAGGGACACACGCGAAGAAAAAGTTTCACACCCAAAGATCTGGGATGTGATCGGCTTCACTATCATCACTTTCTTCTGTGTTTCACACCCAGGAGGGAATGTCTGTAATAGTTAGGGTAGTTATGTGTTTTGGCATTTGAAACGCGAAGAAATTTTATGCGCAAACAAATTCTTTTCATGCATTTGCTGATTTTTTCTAGCTAAATGACCCTGAAATTGAAAAGCATTTCAAATGAACTCAGAAAAGGTTGAAAGTTGGCATGGTATCATAATTTCATACAAATAGCATGTGCAAGAAAGTAGAGAGGGTTACGACAAAAACTGGATGCACTTCGTGTACAAAATGGACAAACTCTTTCGAAGTATCAGGGTTTCCGACGAAAACTGCACTGTTACAAAGGCATTTCATTTTTTAAATAACCTAAGCATTACCAAATTGAATATAATGATAAAACACACTAATATTAAATATAAGCAAAAAAAGAATCACTGAAAAAACTTTTTTCAAAGTTAAGTTAATCACAAACTAGTGATTCACACAAATTTCAAATAATTCAAATTTTAAACTATTCAAATTTATAATTTTTTGTACCTAAAGCAAAAATATTCCCAAATAAAATCTAAATACAGCAAAAAACAACTCAAAAATAAATAAAACAAAAATAAATAAAGCGAAAAAATTAAGAAAATAAAAAAGGCCGCCTACTGGGCCAAAGCGGCCTGCATACGACTAGGAACACAACCTTTTGTTGGGCCAGGATGCAGGCCCGCAAAGGCCCAGTAGGCCCACTGGGCAGAAGAGGACAGGTAGGCCGAGTAGGCCTTCTTAGTAGAGGATCTCGAGAGAGCTACCGCACTGGGGCTTATAAACCAGTGCGGTAGCCCCTCGGCTAGCGAGGTGGGACTAAACTTGCGCACCGCCTGGAGCCAGCGCACCCCCTTTAGTACCGGTTGGAGCCACCACCCGGTACTAAAGGGGATGCGCTTCCCGCCGCTTGGCCTGGCCAAAACAGACCTTTAGTACCGATTGGTGGCTCCCACCGGTACTAAAGGTCCATCCTATATATACAACACTTGAAAAAAAATCAGTTTCCCTCTGTTCTTTCCTCTGTTTCCTCCCTCCGTCACGCCGCCCTGCCCCGATCATCGCCGCCCCCGCCCCTCGTCGCCGACCCCGGCCATCCCCGCCCCTCGTCGTCGCCCCCGTCGACGTCGCCGCCCCGGCCGTCCCTGTCCCCGTCGTCCCCGTCGCCGCGCCCTGCCCCGCC
>NC_041383.1:792496169-792501573 GCF_002162155.2 Triticum dicoccoides | reverse complement strand
GCCGCCCCGTCGTCGCCTCGCCGGTGAGCTCGCCCCGGCCGCCATGTCCACACACACACACATACACACACTACACACACACACACACTACACACACACACACTACACACAGACACATTAGTTTGTTTGTTATAATTTTTTTCTATTTTTTAGTTATAGAAATGTTAGAAATTATTCTGTTTTTAGTTATATAAATATTAGAAATGTTAGTTATACAGAAATGTTATAAATGTTTTCTGTTTTTTAGTTATAGAAATGTTAGCAATTTTCTGTTTTTTAGTTATATAAATATTAGAATTGTTATGGAAATGTTAGTTATATAATCAGGAAATTTTAGAATTAGTTTTAGTTAGATGAATTAGATTAATGTCAAATTGTTAGAATTTGCATATATAGAATTTTAGTTATCACAATCCAATCATTTAAAAAATGTTACTTTTTGCGGGCATATAGTATTTGTTCTCGACGATATGCCCGGCCCGCATCCTCGCCGTCGACCCGTTCACGACGACGTCCTGCTTCAGGGGACCCATGTCCGGGACTGGGCTCCGCCGGGCTGGCACTTGGAGGTGCTACCTGGAGGGGCGCGCCGCTTGGTGAGGAACCCGACCTCGGGTCCCGTCGTCGACCCTGATCTTCTTTGGTGGCGTTCGCGTGGGCCACATTCGGTGCAGAGGCAGCCGGCCCCGCCGGAGGTGGTGCGTCGCCGTGTCAGGGAGAAAGATGAGCACGTCCATCGCTACATGGCTGCTATGGACGACGTCAGGTTCTCCACTACTTGACGGGTTCTTTGGGCAGATGACCGGAGATATGATCCTGTGATGGTTCCTTCTCTTTGGGTGTGCACCGCCCGTGCCCCAGGAACCGCGAGTGGCGCCCTAGATTCTTCTGTAGTACTCAATCTTTATTAGGTACCTAGCCAGTGATGTATTCGATATATAATATTCGAGACGATGTATTCGAGATTATATATATTAAGACGATGATGTATTCGAGATTATATATTCGAGACGATGTATTCGAGATTCAGTTTTTCCTTATTGATTAATTGCATCCATGCATTGTAATTTGAATATTAAATTGTTTTATATTTCTTCTGTATTAGTAAAGTAAAAGCTATGTCGGACAATACCGGCAGAGAGAGAGAAGAGGAATTGTTCAACATCATACGCAGCCCTCACATGCTAGATGATCTGAATGAAGCAAATGACGGCTCCCAATATCTGAACAATACCGGAGAGGGTGATGAAAAGATATTCGATCTCGACGACCGAGCTGATGAAGTCATGAACTATGATTATGATTATGATGACACAGACAATGTTTGTGATGACACAGACAATGCTGATCTTCAAATAACAAAGACTACCGGCGAGGTATATTTATATAAGCATGCATCATGGTGATCATCACATGTTTTTTTATTGAAGATATATTAACGAATCGATCTTTCTTCTTTCAGCCCTCCGGATCGAGCAAGTCTGCTTCTACAGACAGCAAGACAAAGCGAGGCCCGGGCAGATTGTTGAAGGATGGTGTAAAGTACCACATCGAATCCATCAAACCTAGTGGCGAACCCCTCACGCCTAAGAACATTGCGAACAAGTGGACTCGTCAGTGTGGAGTGCTTGTGAAGGACAAACTCCCGATCTCCATTCAAGAATGGAAAGAGCCAAAGACTAAACGTCCAGATGTTACTTGGGTCGACAACAGAGCCAAAAAAGACCTTGTGAAATCTCTAATGGAACATTTCATCCTACCAGATCATTTCACTGAAGCAGATGTGGAGAAAGTCAAGGCCGCTGCTCTTAAGAAGATGGCTATTGCATTCAACACCCACAAGAAAACTGTATGGGCCAACTACCTCGCTACGAAAGGAAGACTCCAGATTTCAAGGGAACACTGGAGAAGCAAAGAGAGCACTGGGACGATTTCGTGACCTTCAAGGATTCAGAAGTATCTAAGGAACGGTCGATGAAAAAAAAGGCAAATGCCGCAAGAAAGACGCAGTTCCATAGGCTGGGTCCAGGTGGCTACACGGTGGGATTGCCTAAGTGGGATAAGTCTGAGCAAGAGATGGAGGATGCAGGGGTCACTCCGGTTACCCGGCACTGGCCCCCCAGGTGCAGAAATTGGTTCTATGCGCATGGGGGAGAGTTGGACCCGAAGACAGGCGCAGTTTCGCGGAAGGCAAGTCTAAAAGGAGCCGAACAAAAGATAATTGACACAATAGATGAAGATCAAAGAGGGGTGTTCACGCCCAAAAGAGAGAACGACGAGCTTACGCGCGCCCTGGGAAATCCTGAACACCCGGGAAGAACACGAGGCAAGGGCGTTATTCCCTGGTATGAGGGCTTTTCAGAATGGAACGAGGACTACAGGAGCCGTGCAAGAAGGAAGATGGAGGAGGAGAAGAAAAGGAAGCTGGAGGAGGAGCAGAGGAAGCAGGACGCAGAATGCCTTCAAGGCCTAGAAGCAAGGCACGCGGACCTGGCACTCAAATTCCAGCAGCAGCAACAGCAGATCGACTCACTTAGCCAGGAAAGGGGGTCTCAGCAGCGCCAGCAGCAAGCGGATGGTCGTCTAGCATTGGATAGCACCGTCCCATCCATGCTGAAAAGCAGCGTTGGTTCTGCCCCGGGCGACACACTGCCGGATACATACCCTGTGGATGACATCATAGAGAACACTAACTGTGAGCTACACTCCAAAATGAAGAACATATCCATGAAGGTGGCGGACGGCGTTGCTTTTCCAGTTACCCCCGAAGCAACCTACCATTGCATCTCGATTCCAGAGGGCTATGCTCGTGTCATGGTTGATGAAGTGGTGGACCCATATTCGGGGCTAACGCTTGACATTCCTGGAGGTGAAGACGAGCGCACACTGGGAGAGGCCATACATCGTATCATCCAATGGAGAAAGGATTGCATCATCTTTCGAAGTCCACCAACACCGCGTCGTCTGCCGACTCCTCCTCGAAGTCCGCCACCGAGTCAGCAGACTCTCGCTCCTCCAAGTCCACGAACGCGTGAGCCGACTCCTACTCGAAGTCCGCCACCTCCTCCAAGTCCCCGAACGTGTGAGCTGACTCCTCCAGTTTCAAGCCCGCCACAGCGTCATGCCACTTCTCCGGTTTCAAGTCCGGCACCGTGTTAGGCCACACCTCCTGTTTCAAGGCTGGCACATCGTCAGGCCACTTCTCCTGGTCCAACTCCACGCCAGTCGTCTCCGCCGTCTCAGCAATCACAGAAGAGACATCCCGCAGCTTTGGTGCGTAGCGGTACGAGTCGAGGTAGTTCAGGAAGTACAGGCGGAGGTAAGCGATATAAATATGGTGCAAGCCTCGCTCCTCTTCCTCAGAGGCCTTATGACATGACTAAGGAGCAAAACACAGCCATAGTGCAAGCCCAATTGGACGCCCATTTTGGACCGAAACCGGCACCGCCGCCAAATCAGAAAGTGCGTGAGAAAGTAATTCATCACTTCATTCGTATGGCTAGAGAACCAGCTCCCAAGCCTGTTGACTCGGACTATGAGCGCCAAATCAGGAAGGCACATCAAGCACGACTACAGAAGGAAGCGAGCTCAAGCTCGATCCAACAAGCAGCTGGCAAAAAATGCGGGAAAACCGTTCCCCAGTTGGGAGAACAGGCGGCGCAAGCGATCCCCCCGCTTGTTGTACCAACAACACATGAGAGGAGTAGTACGCAAGCCAAATATTATTGTGGGCAAACCGTTAGCGTTCCCCAGCATGGCGATGTGGTAATAATAGAGGATCATATAATGCAGGCTCAAATGCTCAATATCTCTGTTGGACAACTCCTCGAAATCGAGCCCATGCCTACGCTTAAAGAATCGGAAATAGCATGGCAATATGTCTGGGGCAAACCTTTGGTCCATCCAGACAAGGTCAAGGACCTCCCAACGAGAATGCATCAATTGCATCAAGGGTACATGAACATTACCAAGATTTCCAATCGAGAGTCCCTCATGGTGAATGTCAAGCATGAGCATTATTACCATGAGAAAGCTCTGACCATTGAGTATCCAGAACTATTTCAGTTATACAATCAAGACGCACTCGAAAAGTCTATCGTCAGTTGCTATTGTCTGTAAGTGATTTATTTCTGTAATTTATGTCTCAAGCTAGTTATGTAGTGATAATTTTGATCAATCATTACATGTAATTATCCTCACTATATTCTTTTTCTGTGGTATTATATGCAAGATGAAGATATATGAAATGAAAAAAGCTGGACGCTATGGTGTTGGGTTCATTGACCTAAATACCATTAATCAGGACATATGGGAGATTGAACATTGTCAAGCTGCTGTAGAGGAAAGCATGCTAGAGTTCTTGAAGCGCCTCAATACCAATAAAGATATACTACTTCCTTACAACTTCCCGTGAGTCACACTGTCTTGTACTACAAATTCTGTTTTTGCTTACTAGCTAGCTAGATGTTAATAATTAAGTGTATATGGTTTACGGTAGTTGATTAATTTTATGCACATGCCCGCTTAATTAAGACATGCAAACATGTGCGTATGCAGTTGGCACTGGGTCTTGTTAGACATTAAAGTTGAGGAAGGAAAAGTTGAATTACTGGACTCACTAACTAAAGAAGATAAAGACTACACCATCGTGAAGGGGATAGTCAACAGGTAATTTCAATCATTATTAACTATATCTCGGCCTATTAATTATTAGTTCGTCATTTCCTGATATGAACTATTAAATAACCCCTTTACTAATTTCTTTGCCGGCGGGCAGGGCATGGGCAAAGTTCATCAAGGTGACTCCAGGCACGTGGCCAAAAAAGTTGTTTTGGCATCGACCCAAGGTAAGTAATTAAGTAGTACTAGCTAGCTACCATCTCTTTAATCCTTGTTTCAATATCATTAATTAATTATCATGCTTGATTAATCATTATCTGATTCAATTCCATTCTCGTAAAGGCCCTGAGGCAGGCGCCGGGGAATAATCTGTGTGCATTCTACGTTTGCGAGAACATTCGCATGATAACGTGCGAAAGGAGCAGATCTAATAGACAGGACTGGGTACGTTTGTCAGAACACTATTCACACCATTATCGATATCTAGTCACATAACTAACACACATGCACATTGATGTCCTTCTTAACAGTTCATATCGGTGTGGGATAAGATCCTACCATCGGACCGCATACAAGTACTTCAAGAGGAAATAGCCGGATTTTTGCTCGACCAGGTCATAGATCCCAAAGGAGAATACTATTACCCGCTACCGCCCCCATGAATCACTTGTCATCGTGCTCCGGAGGCACCAAAGGCAACATATGTAGGAGAAATTGTAT
This sequence comes from Triticum dicoccoides, assembly GCF_002162155.2. Classification (NCBI taxonomy): domain Eukaryota; kingdom Viridiplantae; phylum Streptophyta; class Magnoliopsida; order Poales; family Poaceae; genus Triticum; species Triticum dicoccoides. Next base: position 792,496,233 of record NC_041383.1, on the reverse strand, counting down.
ATGTATATACATGTGTATGTGTGAATAATTAATGGTGTTGGTTTGTGAGACATTCAATGATATA
>NC_041383.1:792488770-792495865 GCF_002162155.2 Triticum dicoccoides | reverse complement strand
CCGGTTGGTGTTACCAACCGGTACTAATGCCCTACGCGCACCCCGGGCCTGGCTCGTGCCACGTGGTGGAACTTTAGCGCCGGTTCGTGATGAACTGGTACTAAAGGGGGGGGCCTTTAGTCCCCACTCTTTAGGGCCGGTTGGCCAACCGGCACTAAAGGCCGTTACGAACCGGCACTAAAGCCCGGTTCTGCACTAGTGATTCTCCACATGCTCATCCTCCTCCTCAGGCTCAGGAGAAGGCTGAGCAAGATCCGCACAAAAATTATCGAGCACCCTGACCCCCAGAGCATCAATATCGGAATTATTCATGGGTTTAACCGCAGCTAAGTTACGAATCATCTCTAAAGCCCTCTCAGCCTCTAAATCCAGCATATCATTAACCGAAGTTGAGATTTCACTATCATTACTACCTAGTGAAATTCCTAGCTACCTGGTTTGCATTATTAATAATCTCAACATTCGAAAAATGCAAAATAGAATTAGAGGTATTGACCAACATACCAGTAGTGACCTCCACGTCACGAAGCTTGGCCGCCCTCATGGTGCACCACTGCTGGATGTCGTCCACCTCCGGATGGTCCTGGAGACGGCTGCTCAACCGTCGCCCCTCAGAGACCGGATCCGGAATCCCTCCAAATGCAATCACCTCCTCTCGAGTGGCCCTACTCGACTGCACCAGGCCGAGGGAAGGTGGACCCTGGGCCTCCTGCCCGAGCTCCCCATCCACCCCGGCCCTTCGGCCAGTAGGTGGCACCGGTGCCTGCTACGTCTTGAGCTTGGTTGGTTTTCCTCGAAGAGGAGAGGGTGATGCAGTGATAGTAGCGTAAGTATTTCCCTCAGTTTTTGAGAACCAAGGTATCAATCCAGTAGGAGGCTCCTCAAAAGTCCCACGCACCTACACAAACAAACTAAGAACTCACAACCAACGCAATAAAGGGGTCATCAATCCCTTCACGACCACTTGCGAAAGTGAGATCTAATAAAGATAGTATGATAAGATAAATATATTTTTGGTATTTTATAATATAGATGCAAAAAGTAAAGTTGCAAATAAAAGTAGATTGAAAACAAATATGATAAGAGATAGACCCGGGGGCCATAGGTCTCACTAGTGGCTTCTCTCAAGATAGCATAAGTATTACGGTGGGTGAACAAATTACTGTCGAGCAATTGATAGACAAGTGCATAGTTATGAGATTATCTAGGCATGATCATGTATATAGGCATCACGTCCATAACAATTAGATCGACTCCTGCCTGCATCTACTACTATTACTCCACACATCGACCAACTCCTGCCTGCATCTAGAGTATTAAGTTCATAAGAACAGAGTAACACATTAAGCAAGATGACATGATGTAGAGGGATAAACTAAAGCAATATGATATAAACCCCATCTTGTTATCCTCGATGGCAACAATACAATACGTGCCTTGCCACCCTTTCTGTCACTGGGTAAGGACACCACAAGATTGAACCGCTAAGCACTTCTCCCATGGCAAGAAAGATCAATCTAGTAGGCCAAACCAAACTGATAATTCGAAGAGACTTGCAAAGATAACTCAATCATACATAAAAGAATTCAGAGAAGATTCAAATATTGTTCATAGATAAACTTGATCATAAACCCACAATTCATCGGATCTCGACAAACACACCGCAAAAAGAGTTTACATCGAATAGATCTCCACAAGAGAGGGGGAGAACATTGTATTGAGATCGAAAAAGAGAGAAGAAGCCATCTAGCTAATAACTATGGACCTGTAGGTCTGTGGTAAACTACTCACAACTCATCGGAGGGGCAAGGATGTTGATGTAGAAGCCCTCCGTGGTCGATTCCCCCTCCGGAAGAGTGCCGGCGAAGGCTCCAAGACACTACTAGGGAAAAGCCTATACACAGAATCTTAGCAGCAGCGCGGTTCAAAATGGGGCGCTGCTGCTAACTAGTTGTAGCGCATGTTACGTAAACTCGCTGCTGATAAGGATTTAGCAGTAGCGCGCTCGGCCAGAAACGCGCTGCTACAAATGTCGACCGGCGGTGTTCACCTAACTCTATGTAGCAGTAGCGCGATCGCAAGAACAGCGCTACTGCTAAGTATGTAGTAGTAGCGCACTTTTTTCGAGATTGCTGCTGGTAAGTTTCAAATTGCCACAATTTTTTGTCCCAGTTAGCAGTAGCGCCGTACCGCAGAGCGCGCTGCTGCTAAATGCTTAGCAGCAGCGCGTTTTCTCTCCCGCGCTATTGCTAACCCGCACCAAGCCAACACCTTTCCCCACCCGTCCCTCCCCTCCCCCTCCTCTTCTCCCTTCCCCCTACCTCCCCCTCTCCTCTCTTCCCTCCACCACATGCTCCCACTCTCACTCTTCTTCTTCTCAATACTTCTCCCCCATTACTCTCTCTCTTCACTATCCACCTTCTCTCTCTTCATTACTCCTACATAACTACACCACCTCCATTAATGCATCTCCTTTCTCTTTTTCCTTCCCCCTCCACTAGTTGAAGTTGTCTCCTCCCAAATTAGGTAGCTAGGTAGATGTAGGATTTAGTTAAGTGACCTATTTGCCCCCCCCCTAACTAGATCTATCTTTGTCAAGAAGAGCTTTGTGCACTTTTGATCTCCCTACAACATCATCTCCACCGTGTGCTCGATCTCGATCGCGATAGAGGTGATGAAAATTTTATGCTTTTGCAAAATGGAAATGTGTTAATGTGTGTGTGATATGTTTGTGGAAATTGTGTGTGTGGCATGAGTTGACGCCGCCAAATTGTGCTTTTGAGTTGCCTATGTTTTGCCGAAATGTCGATTTATTTCCGTTTCGGCGAATTCCGGGCAAACTCTAGATCCATATATGTCCTATTTTTAGGGAAGGTCATGCCAAATTTTTTTATGACTTTGATGCATGCATGCATTTTTACAATCAATTTTTTTATTATTACCGTGCAGAGTTGACGATGGTCAGTGGAACGATGGTGGACAGGTGGTTGCGGTCGGCGGTGCAAGACATGAAAGAAAATAACCGGACAGAGGTTTTATGTCCGTGTCAAAAATGCAAAGGAATAGTTTGGCTCGACCCCCATGACGATGGTCGTGTCGAAGCGCACCTGCTCATGACTGGTTTCATGGATGGCTATACTCAGTGGATAATTGAAGATGAGGATGACGATGTTGAGGATGCTGACGGAGCAGGCAATGATGACACGGGGCAAGACGAAGGGATGATCAATAATGGCGGCGGGGAAGAGGCCGGACATGGCAGAGGAGAAGGGGCCGGACATGGCGCCGGAGAGAACGACATGGACTCCACGCAGCAGAGTTCGTCGGTACTAAGTTCAATTGTGCGGGACCCTCATGTTCAAGCATTGCTTCGCAAGGAGATGAGTACTGAGAGAGCTGCTTCTAGAGAGGAGGCTAAGCTGGAGCAACTGGTGGTAGACTCAAACACTCCATTGTATGATGGTTGCAATCCTGAGGTGACCCGGTTGAGTTTCACGCTCCAACTCCTGAAGACGAAGGCTAAAAACAAATGGACCGACACTAGCCTCGATGAGCATCTCAAGTACCTAAAGGATGTTCTTCCCGCGGGTAATCTATGTCCTACTAGTGTTGATGAGGCCAAGAAGATCGTGTGCCCTCTTGATCTGCCACACGTTAGATACCATGCATGCATCAACGATTGCATAATTTATCAAAAGGAGCACGCGGAAAAAACAAGCTGTCCGGTGTGCAATGCTTCTCGATACAAGAAGGCCGGAAAGAAATGTCCCCAGAAAGTTGTATGGTACTTACCGATCACTCCCCGTCTCCAGAGGTATTTTGTAGATCCCAAGGAAGCAAAGCTAATGCTCTGGCACGCGGAGAGGAAGAAGCCCGATGATGGAGATGATCCGAAGCTGAGACACGTGAAGGATGGAAGCTAGTGGAGAGCGTTGAACAGCTTCTATCGGTATTTTGAATGTGATGCAAGGAACATCGTGCTCGGCGCGTGTACCGATGGCATGAATCCGTTTGGCAACCAGAACACCAACCATAGTACATGGCCCATGTTTGTATGGATGTACAACCTCCCCCCCTGGTTGTGCATGAAATCGAAGTACATTCACATGAGCATGCTTATTCAAGGGCCGAAACAACCAGGAAATAATATTAATTTGTATTTGGGGCTACTTCAAGAGGAGTTAGACACGTTATGGAAAACACCGGCCAAGACATGGGACGCCAGCAAAGGTGAGTATTTCAACATGAGAGCCGCGCTGATCATGATAGTGCAGGACTATCTCGGTTACGGATATGTGGCAGGCCAGGTGTGCCATGGATATTGCGGATGCACGCGGTGCATGGATGATACAACGTCTCAGCAGCTAACATCAAGGAAAGATGGCGGGTCTGGGAAAATCGTGTACATGGGGCATCGAAGATGGCTTGAACAGGACGACCCGTGGAGAAACCGTGGAGATCTATTCAATGGTCACGCTGAGCATCGAGGACCTCCACGTAAGCGGAGCGGTGCCGAAATCGATGAGCTGTTGAAAAACTGGAAGGAGTGCCCCGCGCCGGGAAAGACGATGAGAAAGGCGCCAGAGCCGCTGCTGAAGGTATGGAAGACGAGGTCTGTGTTCTGGGACTTGAAGTACTGGCACAAACTCGATACACCTCATTGCCTTGATCAAATGCATATCTGTAAGAATGTCCTTGAGAGCTTGCTCGCAACACTGATGAACATGCCGGATAAGACCAAGGATGGGCCGAAGGCAAGAAAAGACTTGCAAGATTTGAAAATCAGGGAAGATCTGCACATGTCGCCCCGTAAAATGTCAGACGAGACAGAGATGGAGACAGAGGCACGGGAGAAGAAGGGCAAGAAATTAAAGAAAGAGGATTATTGCCCCCCCCTTGCTTCACCTTAAGTCAGGTTGAGATCAATCAATTCTTTAAGTGCCTTACCGGAGTGAAAGTTAGTTCCGGTTACTGTGGCAAGCTAAGCAGATATCTAGACACGAACAAGAAAAGGTTCAGCGGGATGAAGTCTCATGACTGTCATGTGATGATGACGCAGATACTACCTGTTGCCCTTAGAGGGATAATGGACAAGCACGTCCGTGACACGCTTACTGGTCTCTGCAACTTTTTCGACGTCATCTCTCGAAAGTCGATCAGTGTGAAGCAGCTCCAAAGGCTACAGGAAGAGATCGTTGTGATACTGAATGAGCTTGAGATGTACTTCCCGCTCGCGTTCTTCAACGTGATGGTGCATCTGTGTGTCCATATTGTGGATGACATAATAGACCTGGGGCCGTCATTCCTGCACAACATGATGCCGTTTGAGAGGATTAATGGGATCATCAAAGGATTCGTTTGTAACATGTCCCGTCCGGATGGAAGCATCGTCCAGGGCTATTTGGCACAAGAGTGCATCTCTTTCTGTGAGAATTTTCTATATGGCGCAGACCAGCCGGCTGGTGTTAGTGTTGGTTTGCCCGTTAACAAGCACGATGGGAGGCTCGAAGGAGATGGTCACTGCAACGGTCGCAGGGAACTGCACGTGGCATACTCAGATCGACGCATCGACTTTGACAGAGCAAACTTGGTAGTGCTACAACACCTAGACGAGGTAGATCCTTTCGTGGCACTGCACAAAGAAATTATCGCAAAGAAGTATCGTGACCGGGGGGTATGCAGGACGGACGCCGAAGTTACTAGAGAGCACAACTCCACTTTCCTACATTGGTTCAAAGAGCATATTATTGCTAATCCCCTGGAGGAGGGCTCTAAGGACGGATTGCTCATATACGCCTTAGCACATGGCCCCTCGCCCAACCTCGTAACCTATCAGGCATATGATATCAACGGATACACGTTCTACACGGAGGCAAAAGATATGGACAGTGATGATCAGAACTCAGGGTGACGATGGAATGCATGACCGGCAGCGACAACGGCACAACTGAACGATTTTATGGAAGGGTCGAGGAGATCTGGGAGCTTGACTACTCTGGACTGCACAACACGACGATGTTCCGTGTCACATGGGCTAAGAATGTCGAAAGAGAAAGCCGGATGTTCACTACCATGACTATACCCGACGCCAAGAGCGCTACCGTGAACGCTATCGCAAAAAACGAGCCATGGGTACACGCTAAGCACGTGACACAATGCTTCTTCATAACTGACCCGCGCAATCCCAGCCGTGTTGTCGTGAGGAGAGGCAAAAGGAACATCATTGGAATGGATGGAGTCGCCAACGAGGAAGACTATGATCAGTACGGCAACCCAATGAGGGAAGATGACGATGATGATGAAGTATAAGTCAAAAGAAGAATCAATACTACATTACCTAAGAAAAATCGTACTCCATGGAAAAGGCAAAGTCACAATGAGGGGCTCAATTATTCTTCGACGAACAAGAAGGGAAAGAAGCTGACTCAAAAACGAAAACGTCAGCACTGAGGAAACGTATGTTATGGGTCTAATGATGTGTAATATATATATGTTCCTATTTTGTATACACACTTAGCCATTATTATGCATGGGTCCAATGATGTGTAATATATATGTTCCTATTTTGCATACATATTTAACCGTCAAATGATGCAATATATATCGCCTCCCTTCGTTCACTGCCCTCGGGAAATAAAAGTGGGATAAAATAAAGGAAAAGAAAAAGGAAAACTGGCAGTAGCGATGGCAGTAGCAGCGCGTTTCTACAAAACCGCTGCAGCTACAGATCTTAGTAGTAGCGTGTTTCTCATAAACCGCTGCAGCTACAAATCATAGTAGTAGCGAGTTTCCCATAAACCGCTGCAGCTACAGATCATAGTAGTAGCGCGTTTCTCCGAAACCGCTGCAGCTACAGAATTTAGTAGCAGCGCGTTTTGACATAACGTGCTACTGCTACGTTCACTTAGCCCAAAATTCTTACTCGCCCCGCTTCATCCCGCCATTTCCCCCCAAATCCCCACTCTCTCTCCCCCGTCGCTCCGCCGCGCCCGACCCGGCCCCGGCGCTCGCCCCCATCCCGGCCCTCGACCCCGACTCCGGCGCCGGCGCTAGCCCCCGACCACGCCGCTCGCCCCTGACCCAGCCGCTCGCCCC
>NC_041383.1:792473807-792488288 GCF_002162155.2 Triticum dicoccoides | reverse complement strand
CCGACCCGTCGGCCCTCGCCTCCCTCCTCTCCCCTGCCGGCCGTCGTCGGGCCTGCCTCCTCACCCCTGCACTCTCTGTAAACCCCCCCCTCTCTGCTAGGGTTCTTCATGTTAATTAATTAGGTTATCTATTTAGTTATGAATTTAGCTAGGTTTCAAAATTAGCTGAATTTATATAGAAATTTGAACTGGACATGTGATATGTGCATATGTCATGTTTTGGACATGTCATGTTTGGAAAATGATCCGAGTCTCCTATGTTATGCCGGAATGTTGATTCATTTCCGTTTCGGTGAATTTCAGGCGCTCGATATGTCCATTTTTTAGCAAAGGTCATGCCGAAATTTCCCGTGAATAAAGGCATGATTTGTGCTACATAGTTGGCATATCGAGTGCTGGCACATAGATTTTTTTTATGTCATTCCTCATTTATTCATACTTCTAGAAATAAATGAGGCCACTTAATCATAGGAAACATGTCGAACAACGAAGAAACTGGGCCTTCTGACCAAGATGCAGACGAGATGGATTATGAGGGTGAACAAGAGTACCTCGACTATCTGACTGCTAAGCAAGGTTTGCAGGTCGGCCTAGATGATGGTACTGACGCCGACATCGACACCGACGGCGCCGGCACCGACGGCGCCGACACCGATGGCAGCGCCGAGACCGGTGGAGAAGGTACCGGCGGGGAAGGTACCGGCGGGGAAGGTACCGGCCCCGATGCCGATACCGAAAAGAGGAAGCATAAGAAGCAGAGGATACGAAAACCTAACAAACTAGGGATTGGACGACTTGTGATCACAAAGATGGCACCTGGCAAGTTTGAGCCGTTAGAGCCGGAAGAACCTCGCAAGTGCTATGGGAACCAAGTAGGATGCATCCTACGGGAATGCGCGAGCATCAACGACGATGACTTAAGGAGTAAAGAACATTTGACGCAGTTGCTCCTAACGAAGTTGCACAAGAGATTCAAGTTCCCCGACCGGGATGATAACATAGAACAACCGTGGGATGATCGGAAGATGAAAAAGATTAACAATCACGCCATGGGCATGTTCAGCAATGATTTGGCCTCCTGGAAAGGGAGGGTGAAACGAGCTATTGAGGCTGATGAACCCCTGTCCAAGATTCTGGAGGAAAATCCGACACTTACGGAAGAGGAGTTCGAAAAGTTCAAGGACACTTGCGCTACCGAGGCAGCCAAGGCTAAGGCTGCGAAATTCAAAAGCCTTCAGCAAAGGAACACGGGGAAGCATCGCCTCGGAAGTCGTGGCTACCTCGGTAAAAGGCCCATATGGGATAAGGAGGACGCGGAATGTGAAGCCGCGGGTCTCCCAGACCCCTTCACGAAGTTCACCAACCCCTTGGAGCATGACTTCATCAGGGCCCGCTACAAGTGGGACAAGGAGAAAAAGGTTTTTTACACGGACAAGATCACGAGGAAATTGATTAGACTACTGGAGAAGCAACACCGGCTTGCAGCCGAAAGCCCTACTTCTCCGATGAGGCCCAAGTGGGACACCCCTCTCAACCGGGCCTTGAACGAACTTAAGGGACTCCCGCTGGAGACGGCGCCACGTGGAAGGTGTTTTACAACGACGGCCCGAAGGCCAAGAAGCAGAAAAAGAAGTTTAGTCAGGCGGACATCGATGCAAAGGTGAAGCTTGTGGTCGAGAAAAAAGCAGCTGAGGACGCGAAAAAAGCAGCCGAGGACAAATATGAGTTGCTACAGCAGGCAGTCAATGCAGCTGTAACTGCCTGCAGAATTGATTTCGCTACTAACTTGGTTCCAGTTATCATCAACTGGGCGAAGGAAAATCCAGACAAGACGGTACATGATTTCCCAATGCCCAGTTTCGTCGCGAGCAACTCCATGAACAACAACACCATCGCACCATCACTTGCTCAAGCAACCGGGCCTCCTCTCGCAGCCGCTCCCGCTCATAGCAACCCGTCCTCAGTCTCAGGCGCGCTAGGTGGGCCTTCGTCTTTGGCTGAGCTCGACGCTGTCACGGTAATTACATGTCGCACCAATATATATATATATATATATATATATATATATAATATTCCATTTTTTTGCCTTTCGGTTGTTTTACACCACAGACATATGTGTTTGCAGGCGAAAGAAACCCCATGCACCATACTCTACTTGATCAAAGGCCAGAAGGTGGACGTGGGAAAGGGGATGATAATGGACCCCTCTCAATGCACATTCCACAACCAGCCGATCCCCGCTGGGCACTTCAGGGTTAGCTTGACCAGTGTGAAATCTGGGCACGACGATTTTCCTCCTCCAGTACAGCATGTGGGAGCGGACGACGAGACCCCGCCGTGGATTGGACACTGCAAGGGTTGGGTGCTGCTATGGCCGAAGAATCTTATTCGTCTGGAGCCGGCCGAGAGCACACCAATAACTACCACACATCAACAAGCATGTGCGGAGACCACCACCCCACCTACGCAATTACCAGCTCCTGTAGTAGTGCCGGGTGAGAGCGGCGGACGACATGATGAAGGGGGTGCAATAGTACTGGCTGATGTAATTTCTCTTGTAGAACAGAGAATGGATGATGAGACGGAGGTCGACCCTATGGATTACCTTAATACAAACGCGTATGACTGTGACATAGATATGATGAGTCAACCATATGACTAATCGGGCTATCAGCTTGCTAATGAGGATATGGATGATATGCCCGGGCAGGGCCGTACCATGGATTGCAAAAAGTCTCTCTTCATGAAATCCTCACAGGACACGCCTGAAGATGCCGCCTCAACACAGGCTCAACTAGCCGGGCACGAGGGTCGTACATTACTTAGCCCGGGAACACTTGGGCAAGGGTTAAGGAAGGGTCTGGAAGGTGTGCCCAAGAAAAAGGAGAGGAAGAGATCGGGGAAGGTAACTGCCTCCAAACAAGCCAGAGCACACATCAGCCAGACGATGCATTCTGAAGAGCGTGTACCCGTGAAAGGTGCGGTCATGTTCCATCTCACGGGCGAGCCGATGCTACCGCCGAAACCGCTAGAGGCACTATCAGGGGATCTCAGGAAACTGCACGACCATGTGTTGTCGACTGAGAAAAGCCTACTAGCCTCAAAGGATCCAGGATATCCGACATACACGGCTCGTGTGCCTGAGGGGAAGTGCTACGTCGACACACGGCCCGCGGAGGTGTTCTTCCTGCGGTTTGACCATATCTTTGAGATGTTTCTAACAAGGCGGCTTGATTTTACTATCGTCCGCCTTTTTGCGCTACATATGAGCTCCGTCATGAAGAGTGAAGAAGTCTCGCAAATCTGTGTGGCGGATCCGTACTACATGCACGAGTCTTTCTTGAGTCTCGGCGACTTTGAGCGTGAAACTGCTAGGGAGTACCTCCAAAACTTCATGGTACAGAATAAGGACCGGGAAATTGTCCTCGTTCCTTATCATCCAAAGTAAGTCAGTTCCGGACAACCCTTTCGTACATTTCAATCATTCCTTCTCTCTCATATGGGGAATAATTTGAGGTGTCTTTTCCCCACAGCAACGGGTGCGCCGTCCTTATCGTTCTTTACCCGCAAGTCTCCCACGCCGTGTATTTTGACCCTTCTAGAGACTACGAGAAAAAGGACTACACCCACGTAATGAATATTCTAGATGATGCTCTCCAAGGCTTCAGCTTTAGAGGTGGCCACGTGCATATCAAGAAACAAAGGAACAAGAAGATGTGTTTCGCGCATAAAACTAACTTCTCCTGCATCCATGTCCCAAAACCAAGCAAGAAGGATGGATTCTACATCGTCCATCTCATGATTTAGTTCAACACGGATCACCAAAAGCTTCGCATTAATAGCAGAAATGATGATCATATCCACAAGTGGCTAGAATCTCATGGAGAAGCGAATTATAAACTTAGAGATGACTTCTTTTGCATCCAAAGCGACATTGCGACGATCATCATTAAAGAAGTCGTCGATGAGAAGGGGATGTTCCACCACGGCCCTATATCGCGAACTGATGTCCGAACTCGCATAGGCATGCAATGTCTAGACCTCACGCCGTTCAAGAAGCTAGGGTTCGTCCTCGATGATATGGAAGGATGGAACTTCTAGTGATTTATGATGCCGATGATGATGATATGTGTCGGTTGAACTTGTATACTTTTTGTAGCGATGAAACTTTGTGATGTCCATGGTCCCTGCCGAACTTGCGTAACGCTACTTTGTTAGTTTGCGTACGATGACCTGCGTACCTCTAGTTAATTAATTTGCGTACTGTATATGTTGCATCTAGTTGCTAACCTTTCTTTTTTGGTGTTGCTCTAGTATATTTTGTTGCATATATATGATTGTACATCCTCTTCATGAACATGCATCTCTAACAGGTACCTAGTTTCTTGATGGCGAGATGGAAATGCTATGTCATGTACAAAGGGAAGGTTCCGGGGGTGTACAACGAGTGGCATGAGTGTCAGGCGCAAGTGAATGGGTTCACGGGCGCCAGCCATAAAGGCTTCAAAAGCAGACAAGAAGGAGAAGCTAGTTACTTGAGGTTCACGCTAGCGCGAGAGAGGACTCGTAACCGCCACCTCATGTACTGCATGGTTCCGCTCTCACTCATAGTGATAGAACTTCTTGCGTATACCTTTGTTTAGATGGATGACATTGTTGTAGTTGCAAGTATTCGAGACTTGCATGTATTGCTATTTTCGAGATGATGACAAGATATCACTTTGTGTTGGATGATGATTATGAAGAGACTATTTGCATGTACATGCTATGATTACATTTGTGGTCTCGCAGGCATTTGTATGTGTATCATGATGACATTTCTATGTGCTAAAGATTCTTCTACAAAGCCGGTTCAAATACAAAACAAATATGCCAAAAAAAAACTACGTAAATTAGCAGTAGCGAGTGTACAAAAGTTAGCAGCAGTGCCTCAATAGCAGTAGCGCGTCCATACAAAGAGCGCTAGCGCTACTAGCGGTAGCGAGCTTCCCCTAACCGCGTTGCTGCTACACTTGTGTAGCAGTAGCGCGGGTGCGCACGCGCTACTGCTATGAGTTAGCTGTAGCGCCGTATTTGTAGCGCGGGTACCCGCGCTACTGATACATCTAAAACCCGCGCTGTTGCTAGCCTTTTCCCTAGTAGTGAGATGAGATCTCGCGGATACAGAAGGTTATGGTGGTGGAAATTGTGTTTCGTCCTTCTCCTGGATGTTTTCAGGGTACGTAGGTATATACAGGAGGAAGATGTACGTCGGTGACCGCCCGAGCGGCCAACAAGACAGGGGGCGCGCCCTACAGGGGGGCGCCCTCCTACCTCGTGGGAGCCTCGGCAGCTTCTTGGCTTGCACTCCAAGTCCTCTGGATCACGTTCGTTCCAAAAATCACGCTCCCGAAGGTTTCATTCCGTTTGGACTCCGTTTGATATTCCTTTTCTTCGAAATACTGAAATAGGAAAAAAAACAGCAATATGTGCTGGGCCTCCGGTTAGTAGGTTAGTCCCAAAAATGATATAAATGTGTAAAATAAAGCCCATAAACATCCAAAAGGGGTAATATAATAGCATGGAACAATCAAAAATTATAGATACGTTGGAGACGTATCAAGCATCCCCAAGCTTAATTCCTGCTCGTCCTCGAGTAGGTAAATGATAAAAAAGAAATTTTTGATGTGGAATGCTACCTAGCATAATTCATAATGTAATTTTCTTTATTGTGGCATGAATGTTCAGATCCAAATGATTCAAAATAAAAGTTCATATTGATAAAAGAAATAGTAATACTTCAAGCATACTAATCAAAGTAATCATGTCTTCTCAAAATAACATGGCAAAAGAAAGTTCATCCCTACAAAATCATATAGTTAGGATATGCTTCATTTTTGTCACACAAAGATGTTCCCAACTTCTATACCCCCGATGACAAGCCAAGCAATTGTCTCATACTTAAATAATCTCAAACTTTTTCAACCTTCATGCAATACATGAGCATGAGCCATGGATATAGCACTATGGGTGGAATAGAATATGATGATGGGGATTGTGTGGAGAAGACAAAAAAAGGAGAAAGTCTCACATTGACGAGGATAATCAACGGGCTATGGAGATGCCCATCAATTGATGTCAACATGAGGAGTAGGGATTGCCATGCAACGGATGCACTAGAGCTATTAATGAATGCTCAACAAAAGAAAATTAGTGGGTGTGCATCCAACTTGCTTGCTCACGAAGACCTAGGGCATTTGAGGAAGCCCATCATAGGAATATACAAGCCAAGTTCTATAATGAAAAATTCCCACTAGTATGAAAAATACAACTTATGAGACTAACTATATGAAAAACATGGTGCTACTTTGAAGCACAATATATGAGACTCGCTACATGAGGAACAAGGTGCTACTTTGAAGCACAAGTGTGGAAAAAGAGATAGTAACATTGCCCTTTTTATTTTTTTTATTTTTTTTATTTTTTTTATTTTTTTGGGCCTTTTTTTGCCATCTTCTAATAATGATGATCATCACACTTCTATTGATTACAACATAAGAATTACAACTCGAAACTAGAACAAGATATGACTCTATATGAATGCCTCCTGCAGTGTACCGGGATGGTGCAATGAATCAAGAGTGACATGTATGAAAAATAATGCATGGTGGCTTTGCCACAAATACGATGTCAACTACATGATCATGAAATGGCAATATGACAAAAGTAAAGTATGTCATGATGATGATGAACGGAACAGTGGAAAGTTGCATGGCAATATATCTCGGAATGGCTATGGAAATGCCATAATAGGTAGGTATGGTGGCTGTTTTGAGGAAGATATAAGGAGGTTTATGTGTGATAGAGCGTATCGTATCACGGGGTTTGGATGCACTGGCGAAGTTTGCACCAACTCTCAAGGTGAGAAAGGGCAATGCACGATACCGAAGAGGCTAGCAAAGGCGGAAAGGTAAAAGCGCGTATAATCCATGGACTCAACATTAGTCAAAAGAACTCATATACTTATTGCAAAAATTTAGAAGTCATCAAAAATCAAGTACTACGCGCATGCTCCTAGGGGGATAGATTGGTAGGAAAAGACCATCGCTCGTCCCCGACCGCCACTCATAAGGATGCACAAGCCAGGTACACTTCATGTTTCAAATTTGTTACACGACTTTAACCATACGTGCATGCTACGGGACTTGCTAACTTCAACACAAGCATTCTTTAAATTCATAATCACCCAACTAGCATGACTTTAATATCACTACCTCCATATCTCAAAACTATTATCAAGTATCAAATTGATCATAGCATCCAATTCACTTCCTATGATAGTTTTTATTATACCCAACTTGGATGCCTACCATTCTAGGACCAATTTTATATCCATAGCAAATACCATGCTGTTCTAAAAGACTCTCAAAATAATATAAGTGAAGCATGAGAGACTAGTTATTTCTATAAAAATAAATCACCACCGTGCTCTAAAAAATATAACTGAAGCACTAGAGCAAAAACTATCAAGCTCAAAAGATATAAGTGAAGCACATAGAGTATTCTAGCAAATTTTAATCAAATAGGATTCTCCCAAAAGGTGTGTACAGCAAGGATGATTGTGGTAAACTAAAAAGCAAAGACTAATATAATACATGACGCTCAAGCAAAACACATATCATGTGGCGAATAAAAATATAGCTCCAAGTAAAGTTACCGATGAATGAAGACGAAAGAGGGGATGCCTTCCCGGGGCATCCCCAAGCTTAGGCTTTTGGCTATTATTGAATATCTTGGGGTGCCATGGGCATCCCCAAGCTTAGGCTCTTGCCACCCTTTATTCCATAGTCCATAAAATCTTTACCCAAAACTTGAAAACTTCACAACACAAAACTCAACATGAAATCTTATAAGCTCCATTAGTGAAAGAAAACAAAACCACCACATAAGGTGCTGTAATGAACTCATTCTTTATTTATTTTGGTGTTAAACCTACTGTATTCCAACTTCTCTATGGTTTATAAACTGTTTTACTAGCCATAGATGCATCAAAATAAGCAAACAACACACGAAAAACAGAATCTGTCAAAAACAGAACAGTCTGTAGCAATCTGTAACTAACGCAAACTTCTCGAACTCTAAAAGTCCTACCAAAATAGGAAGTCCTGGAAAATTTGTTTATTTAACAGAAGAAAAAAGAATCAACGCAAAATCACGTTCCTGCGATTTAACAAAATTATATTCGTGCGTGCAAAGTTTCTGTTTTTCAGCAGAATCAAATCAACCATCATCATAGGTTATCCTATAGGTTCTACTTGGCACAAACACTAATTAAAAGATAAAAACACATCTAAACAGAAGGTAGATGCAAGATTTTATTACTAAACAGGAGCAAAAATAAAAAAACATAAAGAAAATTGGGTTGCCTCCCAACTAGCGCTATCGTTTAACGCCCCTAGCTAGGCATAAAAGCAAAGAGAGATCTAACGAGTGCCATCTTTGGCACTAAATTCATAAGTAGCCCGCATGATAGATTCATAAGGTAATTTGACTTTATTACTTGGAAAGTGCTCCATGCCTTTCTTTAATGGAAATTGGAATCTAATATTCCCTTCCTTCATATCAATAATCGCACCAATCGTTCTAAGGAAAGGTCTACCAACAAAAATAGGGCAAGAAAGATTACAATCTATATCAAGAACGATAAAATCTACGGGCACCAAATTTCTATTTGCAACAATAAGAACATCATTGATCCTTCCCATTGGCTTTTTAATGGTGGAATCCGCAAGGTGCAAATTTAAAGAGCAATGATCAAGATCATGGAAACCTAGAATATCACATAAAGTTTTCGGAATCGTGGAAACACTAGCACCCAAATCAAACAAAGCAAAACACTCATAATCTTTAATTCTAATCTTTATAGTAGGTTCCCACTCATCATTAAGTTTTCTAGGTATAGAAACTTCCAAATTAAGTTTTTCATTATAAGATTGCATCAAGGCATCAACAATATGTTGGTAAAAGCTTTATTTTGACTATAAGCATGCGGAGAATTAACAACGGATTGCAACAAGAAAATACAACCTTTTAAAGAGCAATTATCATAATCAAATTCCTTGAAATCCAAGATAGTAGGTTAAATGTTATTAGAAGTTGAGGACTCTCCAATCTCACTTTTACCAAATTTAGCATCAAGATCTAAAGACTCCGAGTTCTTGGGACGCCTTCTAGGCAAAGTTGATTCATCATCAGTCCCATAATCATCAAAATTCATATTGCAAAACATAGATCTAATAGGAGACGCATCAATAACTTTAAGATCCTCATCATTATTTTCATGGAAACTAGAAGAACACGCTTTTATAAAGCTATCTTTCTTAGCACGCAATCTAGCGGTTCTTTCCTTACACTCATCAATGGAAATTCTCATTACTTTGAGAGACTCATTAATATCATGCTTAGGAGGAGAAGATCTAATTTTAAGAGAATCAACATCAAGCGAAAGTCTATCAACGTTCCTAGCCAAATCATCAACTTTGAGAAATTTTTCTTCAAGCAAAGCATTAAAATTCTTTTGAGAAATCATAAATTCTTTCACACTATTCTCAAAATCAGAGGGCATCTTATTAAAATTACCATAAGAATCATTGTAGGAATTTCCATAATTATTAGAGGAATTACTAGGGAACGGTCTAGCATTAAAGTTTCCTCTATGAGCATTGCTTCCAAAACTATTCCTACTAACAAAATTCACATCCATAGATTCATTATTATTCTCAATCAAAGAAGAAAAGGCATATCATTGGGATCAAGAGGAGTATTTTTAGTAGCAAACATCTTCATAAGTTCATCCATCTTTCCACTCAAAACATTGATTTCTTCTATAGCATGCACTTTTTTACTAGAAGATCTTTCAGTGTGCCATTGAGAATAATTAGCCATAATATTATCAAGAAGTCTTGTAGCATCTCCTAACGTGATTTCCATAAACGTGCCTCCCGCGGCCGAATCTAAAAGGTTTCTAGAAGCAAAGTTCAAACCAGCATAAAATTTTTGTATGATCATCCATAAATTCAAACCATGAGTAGGGCAATTGCGAAGCATCAATTTCATTATTTCCCAAGATTGGGCAACATGCTCATGATCAAGTTGTTTGAAATTCATAATATCATTCCTAAGAGTGATAATCTTAGCGGGAGGAAAATACTTAGAGATAAAAGCATCTTTGCACTTGTTCCAAGAATCAATACTGAAGGAAATATGCCCTAGAGGCAATAATAAAGTTATTATTTATTTCCTCATATCATGATAAATGTTTATTATTCATGCTAGAATTGTATTAACCAGAAACATGATACATGAGTGAATACATAGACAAACATAACGTCACTAGTATGCCTCTACTTGACTAGCTCATTAATCAAAGATGGTTATGTTTCCTAACCATAGACATGTGTTGTCATTTGATTAACGGGATCACATCATTAGGAGAATGATGTGATTGACATGACCCATTCCGTTAGCCTAGCACTTGATTGTTTACTATGTTGCTATTGCTTTCTTCATGACTTATGCATGTTCCTGTAACTATGAGATTATGCAACTCCCGTTTACCGGAAGAACACTTTGTGTGCTACCAAATGTCACAACGTAACTGGGTGATTATAAAGGAGCTCTATAGGTGTCTCCGAAGGTACATGTTGGGTTGGCGTATTTCGAGATTAGGTTTTGTCACTCCGATTGTCGGGGAGGTATCTCTGGGCCCTCTCGGTAATTCACATCACTATAAGCCTTGCAAGCAATGTAGCTAATGAGTTAGTTATGGAATGATGCATTACGTAACGAGTAAAGAGACTTGCCGGTAACGAGATTGAACTAGGTATTGGATACCGACGATTGAATTTCGGGCAAGTAACATACCGATGACAAAGGGAACAACGTATGTTGTTATGCGGTTTGACCGATAAAGATCTTCATAGAATAAGTGGGAGCCAATATGGGCATCCAGGTCCCGCTATTGGTTATTGACCGGAAACGTGTCTCGGTCATGTCTACATAGTTCTCGAACCCGTAGGGTCCGCACGCTTAACGTTTCGTTGACGATATAGTATTATATGAGTTATGCATGTTGGTAACCGAATGTTGTTCGGAGTACCGGATGAGATCATGGACATCACGAGGAACTCCGGAATGGTCCGGAGATAAAGTTTGATATATGGGATAAAGTTTGATATATGACGAGGAACTCCGGAATGGTTCCAGAATTCACCGGAAGGGGTTCCGGATGTTTCCCGAAATGTTTGGGTACGAGAACACATTATTTGGGCCAAAGGGGAAAGCCCACAAGGTTTTTGGAAAGTGCAAAAGGAAGTTTTGCGGAGTCCAGGGGCCAGACGCCAGGGTCCCTGGCGTCTGGGTCCAGACGCCGGGAACCCTGGCATCTGGCCCTGGAGTCCGAGAAGGACTCTTGCCTTTCGGGTGAAACCGACTTTGTGGAGGCTTTTAATCCAAGTTTCGACCCCAAGGCTCAACATATAAATAGAGGGGCAGGGCTAGCACCAAAGACACATCAAGAAACACCAAGCCGTGTGCCGGCAACCCCGTACCCTCTAGTTTATCCTCTGTCATAGTTTCCGTAGTGCTTAGGTGAAGCCCTGCGGAGATTGTTCTTCACCGACACCATCACCACGCCGTCGTGCTGCTGGAACTCATCTACTACTTCGCCCATCTTGCTAGATCGAGAAGGCGAGGACGTCATCGAGCTGAACGTGTGCAGAACTCGGAGGTGTCGTGCGTTCGGTACTTGGATCAGTCGGATCGTGAAGACGTACGACTACATCAACCGCGTTGATAAATGCTTCCGCTTACCGATCTTCAAGGGTATGAAGAGACACTCCACCTCTCGTTGGTATACATCACCATGATCTTGCGTGTGCGTAGGACATTTTTGAAATTACTACGTTCCCCAACAATGGCATCAAAGCCTAGGTTTTATGCGTTGATGTTATACGCATGAGTAGAACACAAGTGAGTTGTGGGTGATACAAGTCATACTGCATACCAGCATGTCATACTTTGGTTCAGCGGTATTGTGAGATGAAGCGGCCCGGACCGACATTACGCGTACGCTTATGCGAGACTGGTTTCACCGTTACGAGCACTCGTGCTTAAAGGTGACTGGCGGGTGTCTGTCTCTCTCACTTTAGTTGAACCGAGTGTGGCTACGCCCGGTCCTTGCGAAGGTTAAAACAACACTAACTTGACGAACTATCGTTGTGGTTTTTGATGCGTAGGTAAGAACGGTTCTTGCTAAGCCCGTTGCAGCCACGTAAAATTTGCAACAACAAAGTAGAGGACATCTAACTTGTTTTTGCAGGGCATGTTGTGATGTGATATGGTCAAGATGTGATGCTATATTCTATTGTATGAGATGATCATGTTTTGTAATCGAAGTTATCGGCAACTGGCAGGAGCCATATTGTTGTCGCTTTATTGTATGAAATGCAAATGCCCTGTAATTGCTTTACTTTATCGCCAAGCGGTAGCGATAGTCGTAGAAGCAATAGATGGTGTAACGACAACGATGCTACGATGGAGATCAAGGTGTCGCGCCGGTGACGATGGTGATCACGACAGTGCTTCGGAGATGGAGATCACAAGCACAAGATGATGATGGCCATATCATATCACTTATATTGATTGCATGTGATGTTTATCCTTTATGCATCTTATCTTGCTTTGATTGACAGTAGCATTTTAAGATGATCTCTCACTAAAAATTATCAAGAAGTGTTCTCCCTGAGTATGCACCATTGCGAAAGTTCTTCATGCTGAGACACCACGTGATGATCGGGTGTGATAGGCTCTACGTTCAAATACAATGGGTGCAAAACAGTTGCACACGCGGTATACTCAGGTTAAACTTGACGAGCCTAGCATATAACAGATATGGCCTTGGAACACGGAGACCGAAAGGTCGAACGTGAATCATATAGTAGATATGATCAACATAGTCATGTTCACCATTGAAACTACTCCATCTCACGTGATGATCGGACATGGTTTAGTTGATTTGGATCACGTGATCACTTATATGACTAGAGAGATGTCTGTCTAAGTGGGAGTTCTTAATTAATACGATTAATTGAACTTAAATTTATCATGAACTTAGTCCTGGTAGTATTTTGCAAATTATGTTGTAGATCAATAGTTCGCGTTGTTGCTTTCATATGTTTCTTTTGATATGTTCCTAGAGAAAACTGTGTTGAGAGATGTTAGTAGCACTGATGCGGATTGGATCCATGATCTGAGGTTTATCCTCATTGCTGCACAGAAGAATTAAACTACAGGAATCCAGTATTTTGCCGTCCGCCATGGCGGATGGCAAAGGCACGGACCGCGGACGGCAAAGAGCTTTGCCGTCAGCGGCGGACGGCAAAGAGTGACGGCAAAGACAGGGTCGGCAAACAGGTCCTTTGCCATCTGCTTATCATTGCGTACGGCAAAGAGTCCTTTGCCTATAGCGGTGGACGACAAAGGGGACGGACGGCAAAATACTTGATGTTCGCCAGCGTTAGTCCGTTAGGTGGCTAACGGCGCCCTTTGCCGTCCGCCAGCGGACGGCAAATTTGACCACCCCTTTGTCGTCCGCCAGTTGATGTCAGCAGTGCGTCAACGCCCACGGTGGTTTGCCCAAATGGCACAGGTGCCAGGAAGCACAGGTGGGCGCCACGTGTCCTCTTTGCCTACAGTGGCGGACGGCAAAGGGCTCTTTGCTGTCAGTGGCGGACGGCAAAGAGCCTGCACTGCCTCTTTTGAATTCTGTTTTTCTTATATCCAACAATTATCACAGCACACAGCACATATATATCCATCACATAAATATCACAGCACATATATATATCACATCACATATATATCCAGCACATAAATATCCAGCACATATATATCCATCCATACATACATAGTAGGTTGCACATAGTCCCATCAATCCATACATATTACAATATGCAAAGTTTCATCATAGCAAGCGAGCAGAATACACGAAGTGCATCAAAGGAAAAAACAAGCAATCCATCATATGATGCTGGCTTCCGTGAAGTGAATGAAACCTGCAAAATGACAAATAAGAAAGTTAGAAAAAGAATAGAAGAAGAAGAAGAAGACTAGAAGAAGAAGTATATGCCATTTATTAGCTAACTTAGGTGAACTGGATCATTTATGAGCTAAATTAGTTGAAATGGAATGTTTATGAGCTAAGTTGGGTGAAATGGATCGTTTATGAGCTAAGTTAGGTGAAATGGATCGTTTATGAGCTAACCTAGGTGAAATAGGTCGTTTATGAGCTAACCTAGGTGAAATGGGTCGTTTATGAGCTAACCTAGGTGAAATGGGTCGTTTATGAGCTAACCTAGGTGAAATGGGTCGTTTATGAGCTAACCTAGGTGAAATGGGTCGTTTATGAGCTAACCTAGGTGAAATGGGTCGTTTATGAGCTAA
>NC_041383.1:792469907-792473797 GCF_002162155.2 Triticum dicoccoides | reverse complement strand
CACATATATATCCATCACATAAATATCCAGCACATATATATCCATCCATACATACATAGTAGGTTGCACATAGTCCCATCAATCCATACATATTACAATATGCAAAGTTTCATCATAGCAAGCGAGCAGAATACAAGAAGTGCATCAAAGGAAAAAACAAGCAATCCATCATATGATGCTGGCTTCCGTGAAGTGAATGAAACCTGCAAAATGACAAATAAGAAAGTTAGAAAAAGAATAGAAGAAGAAGAAGAAGACTAGAAGAAGAAGTATATGCCATTTATTAGCTAACTTAGGTGAACTGGATCATTTATGAGCTAAATTAGTTGAAATGGATCGTTTATGAGCTAAGTTAGGTGAAATGGATCGTTTATGAGCTAAGTTAGGTGAAATGGATTGTTTATGAGCTAACCTAGGTGAAATAGGTCGTTTATGAGCTAACCTAGGTGAAATGGGTCATTTATGAGCTAACCTAGGTGAAATGGGTCGTTTATGAGCTAACCTAGGTGAAATGGGTCGTTTATGAGCTAACCTAGGTGAAATGGGTCGTTTATGAGCTAACCTAGGTGAAATGGGTCGTTTATGAGCTAACCTTGGTGAAATGGGTCGTTTATGAGCTAACCTAGGTCAAATGCATCATTTATGAGCTAACCTAGGTGAAATGGATCATTTTGGAGCTAACTTAGTTGAAATGGGTCGTTTATGAGCTAACTAAGGTGAAATGCCACGTTTTTGAGCTAACTAAGGTGAAATGGGTCATTTTGGAGCTAACCTAGGTGAAATGGGTCATTTAGGAGCTAACGTAGGTGAAATGGGTCATTTTAAAGCTAACGTAGGTAAAATGGATCATTCAGGAGCTAATCTACGTAAAATGGGTCATTTTAGAGCTAACTTGGATAAATTGGATCACTTGTAAGCTAACTAAGGTAAAATGAGTCATTTTAGAGCTAACTTAGGTAAAATGGATTGTTTATGAGCTAACTAAGCTAATTATGCAATTTTTGACATAAGTAAGCTTATTAAGTCATTTTGAAGGAAAAGAAGCTAACTCTAGGTCATTATGGTAAGCATATTGGGGGAAATAAAGCTAAGTCTAAGTCTAGAGAAACTTACCATGATCAGGGAGGTGTAGGAGCGGGCTGGCTCGTGCCGGTAGCTGGAGAAGGATCGTGCGATGCGTTTCTGGAGTTAAGCTGCACCAAAGATCATTTCCAATGTCTCGTTAGCATTATGACACTCAAATGTTAAGACTAGCAAGTAATGTCCATTCAAATTAAACTCACCGTGCTCCCAGGAGCAATCACTGGCATCAGCGGAGCAGTCTGACCGGACTTCTCGCACACAGACTGCACATTTGGTTTTCACAACAGAGTCATACTAGTTAGTAATGAGTCTCAAATGTTAAGACTAGCAAGTAATCTGCAGAAGAAACTTACCACAAGGAGCTCATACATGGCCCTTGCCTGCATGTCATTCCGTGCCCTCTCCTCCTCCAACATCTTTGTCGTCCTCTCCTCCAACTCCCGCTGCCTCTCCGCCGCCTCCGCCAGAAGTTTCTCCGTTCTATCTCTCTCACTCTGTATAGCAGCCTGCAACACCACTCACATGACCATTTGTAATCATTGATGGAAGCGCACACAATGTAATGGAGAAAGATAGCTGAGTACGTATAACTAACCTTGATGGCGAGTTGGACTGGCCGTTCACGAGGCCTTATCTCACGATCGGAGCTCGACTGGCGCGCCTTGATCTCTGGGAGAGTACTAGGACAATGGATAAGTCCATCTCCCATGGCTATGGAGCCATGGGACCTCCCGCCACCAGATATCATCAGCAACTCTGTATCAATGGGACCCTGGCTCGGGTTAAAGTCCTCCCCTTTCCTCACCTTCCCCTGATCTCTATATTGCACGAGCTTGTCGTGGGCGGAGATGTTGGTGAAGTTCTTTGGATCATCGAGGTCAGACGTAGAGAATGCCTTGACTTTCTTGTAAGAGCCAGTGTGGGCCATGGCATACAGGTCGTACACCTCTGGCACCTTATCCTCCTTATTGTAGCGTGCCTGAAAGAGAGAAACAAATTAAATTAGTAATTAAAGGGCTAAAGCTAGCATGATGAATGAATTGCATGAATCATGAAGCAAACCACATACCCAGTTCCGCCCGTACTGAAATAAGTTGGAGCTGCCTTGGTGGTGTGGCACACCTTCCATTTGGGCACATTTGTCCCTGGCCTCGTTCTGGGTGGCCCGCCATTCTTTTGAGCACCACGCATTGACCAACACCTCCCAACAATCCATCCGATCCGCACACCA
The DNA here is from genome assembly GCF_002162155.2 of Triticum dicoccoides. Classification (NCBI taxonomy): domain Eukaryota; kingdom Viridiplantae; phylum Streptophyta; class Magnoliopsida; order Poales; family Poaceae; genus Triticum; species Triticum dicoccoides. The sequence goes on along the minus strand of NC_041383.1, from coordinate 792,471,483 downwards.
TCTCTGAGGGGCCTAAGTTAGCAAATAGAAACTTCAGCGCTACGGCTATGAATTACTAAATGAAGGAATTAAGTACAAGGCCTTAAGAATTACCTTCATGTACTGCTCCTTACTCAAGAACTTATCGCGGCACTCCTGCTTGGACTTCTTGATACCACGGTCGGCGTAGTAGTCTCAAACAGCCTGCACCCGAGCCTCATGCCGTAAGTTCTGAAGTAGGCGCTTGCACTCCTTGTGGATAAAATCTGCCGCCTCCTCCTCGTATCCCTCCTCACACCTGTAGAATGTCTGCAATCAAATGAGACAGTATTGATTAGTACAATTAATAACTAGCTAGTTGAAGAATTTTAATTGTGTAAAGGAGAAATTACCCAGAACTTTCTGATCACCACGTCTGCCCTCGTCTTGCACAAGACACCGTCGATAATCTCAACCGGCGGGGCCGGGGCAGCCAAGTAGTGCTCCCAACTCAATCCAACCTCTGGAAGCCGACCCTCACGAGGCAACATGACAAACCCCGGAAAGTTTTGCCAAATCAGAACTCCAAGGACGGAGTTGGGCCGGCGAACACTTTCATGGTGGTCCCAACCCCTGCAGCATGACAAGGCCAATGCATTAGTTATTTGAAGAAACGTGAATGCAGAAGGTACAAAAATATTAAATGCACTTACCTCTCCCCATCAGGGAAAATCAACCACCTCCGCTCGCGGGTCACCGGCACGAACGGGAGCCGTGTAGCACCACGCTGGTAGACGTTGCCCCCCTCCTCCCCCTCCTCCTCAAAATCAGTCAGCTCCCCGCCATCATCAGCATGGCCACTCGGCTCCCCGCCATCATCAGCATGGCCACTCGGCTCCTCAGGCTGACCCGACCAAGTACCCCATCCAGACGTGTGCTCCTCCGGGGTCTCGTGGGCCCAACTCTCGTGGGCCGAAGGCCCGTCGACCCGAGGCTCGTGGGCCGAAGACCCGTGGACCGGAGGCTCGTGGACTGGAGTCCGTGTAGCCTCCTCCTCAGACGAGTCCACCCTAGCAGTCACGTGCTCAGGTGAAACAGCTGGGGGCGGCGGCGAGGAATGCGCCGTAAGAGTCACCCTACCTCCTCTCCCGCGACCACGTGCTCCACCTCCTCTCTTCTTCTTACCTCGTCCCCTGCTGGGCACCGCGGTCGACGAAGAAGGGCCGGTGGTGTCGCCATACTATCCAGCAATGCTCGGCGGAGAGGTGCATGTGGAATGGAAGACCTCACACTACGCGCCGACGAAGAAGGGGCCTCGGCGCGCTCCCGACCAGCGCCCACCATCTTTCAAAACCTGCCATGACAAAGAATAAACGAAATTAGTACAACATGAAAAAAAGTACCGACATGAATAATAATATGTATATCACTTAAGTGTATCATCATCAAGTACAACATAAACAACTGCACATTTAAAACTACCCGATCAACACAATTATATATGATGTTTTTCATAACAAAATCGAAAAATATATGACCTAACTAATAATTCACAAATATATGACCCCGTCGGCCTCTGGAAGGCCAAAGAACACCTTTTCGGGAGGTGTCGGGGGTC
>NC_041383.1:792432429-792468635 GCF_002162155.2 Triticum dicoccoides | reverse complement strand
GGCGGGGGGCCGGTGGGGCGGAGGGATGGTGGTGCGACCGGGCGGCGGCGAGTGGTGGGGACGGCGGCGCGCGTGTGGGAGCAGGGGAGAGAAACAGAGAGAGGGGGCGGGGTGGGGGCGCGCCGTTGGATATGTTTAATCTTTGACGTCCGCCACCTTTGCCGTCCGCTAATGTGCTCTTTGCCGTCCGCTAGCGGACGGCAAAGAGGGGGGCCGTTAAGTATTTTTTAACCAGCTCCTCATTGGGGTCCCCCTCCCTCTTTGCCGTCTGCTAGCGGATTGCAAAGAACAGGCTGATGGCAAAGGCTTTCTTTGCCATCAGCCAGTTCTTTGCCGTCTGCTTTCGGGTAGCTGATGGCAAAGAGCTTCTTTGCCGTCTGCTAGCTGACGGCAAAGAGCTAGCAGATGGCAAAGTAGCTGATTCCAGTAGTGTTATGTCCTTAATGCACCGCTAGGTGACGGACCTATTGCAGGAGCAGATGCAGACGTTATGAACGTTTGGCTAGCTCAATATGATGACTACTTAATAGTTTAGTGCACTATGCTTAACAGCTTAGAATCGGGACTTCAAAAGACGTTTTGAACGTCATGGGCCATATGAGATGTTCCACGAGTTGAAGTTAATATTTCAAGCAAATACCCGAGTTGAGAGATATGAAGTCTCCAACAAGTTCTATAGCTAAAAGATGGAGGAGAATCGCTCAACTAGTGAGCATGTGCACAGATTTTCTGGGTACTTCAATCGCTTGAATCAAGTGGGAGTTAATCTTCCAGATAAGATAATGATTGACAGAATTCTCTATTCACCATCACTAAGTTACTAGAACTTCATGATGAACTATAGTATGCAAGGGATGACGGAAATGATTCCTGAGCTCTTCGTGATGTTGAAATCGACGAAGGTAGAAATCAAGAAAGAGCATCAAGTGTTGATGATTGACAAGACCACTAGTTTCAATAAAAGGGCAAAGGGAAAGAAAGGGAAACTTCAAGTAGAATGGCAAACAAGTTGTCACTCCCGTGAAGAAGACCAAAGCTGGACCAAAGCCTGAAACTAAGTGCTTACACTGCAAAGGAAATGGTCACTGGAAGCGGAAATGCCCTAAATATTTGGTGGATAAGAAGGATGGCAAAGTGAACAAGGGTATATTTGATATACAGATTATTGATGTGTGCCTTGCTAGTGTTTATAGTAGCCCCTGAGTATTTGATACTTGTTCGGTTGATTCGAAATAGGAGTTACAGAATAAACAGAGACTAGTTGAAGGGGAAGTGACGATGAGTGTTGGAAGTAGTTCCAAGATTGATATGATCATCATCGCACACTCCCTATACTTTTGGGATTAGTGTTAAACCTAAATAAATCTTATTTGGCGTTTGTGTTGAGCATGAATATGATTTGATCATGTTTATTGCAATACGGTTATTCATTTAAAAGCAGAGAATAATTGTTGTTCTGTTTACATGAATAAAACCTTCAATGGTCATACACCCAATGAAAATAGTTTGTTGGATCTCGATCGTAGTAATACACATATTCATAATATTGATGCCAAAAGATGCAAAAGTTAATAATGATAGTGCAACTTATTTGTGGCACTGCCGTTTGGGTCATATCGGTGTAAAACGCATGAAGAAACTCCATAAAGATGGATTGTCGGAATCACTTCGTTATGAATCATTTGATGCTTGCGAAACCGTGCCTTTTGGGCAAGATGACTAAAACTCCGTTCTTCGGAACAATGGAACGAGCTACTGACTTGTTGGAAATAATACATACTGATGTATGCAGACCAATGAGTATGAAGGCTCGTGGCAAGTATCATTATTTTCTAACCTTCACAGATGATTTGAGCAGATATGTGTATATCTACTTGATGACACGTAAGTCTGAAATAGTTGAAAAGTTCAAAGAATTTCAGAGTAAAGTGGAGAATCATTGTAATAAGAAAATAAAGTTTCTACGATCTGATCATGGAGGAGAATATTTGAGTTATGAGTTTGGCCTTCATGTAAAACAATGTGGAATAGTTTCACAACTCACGCCACCTGGAACACCACAATGTAATGGTGTGTCCGATCGTCGTAATCGTACCATACTAGATATGGTGCGATCTATGATGTCTCTTATCAGTTTACCACTATTGTTTTGGGGTTATGAATTAGAGACAGCTGCATTCACGTTTAATAGGGCACCATCTAAATCCGTTGAGACGACACCGTATGAACTATGGTTTAGCAGTAAACCTAAGCTATCGTTTCTTAAAGTTTGGAGTTGCGATGCTTATGTGAAAAAGGTTTCAACCTGATAAGCTCGAACCCAAATCAGAGAAGCGCGTCTTCATAGAATACCCAAAGGAAACTGTTGGGTACACCTTCTAACACAGATCCGAAGGCAAAACATTTGTTGCTAAGAATGGATCCTTTCTAGAGAAGGAGTTTCTCTCGAAAGAAGTGAGTGGGAGGAAAGTAGAGCTTGATAAGGTAATTTGTACCTTCTTCCGAATTGGAAAGTAGTTCATCACAGAAATCAGTTCCAGTGATTCCTACACCAATTAGTGAGGAAGCTAATGATAATGATCATGAAACTTCAGATTAAGTTACTACAAAACCTCGTAGATCTTCCAAAGTACAGTCCGCACCAGAGTGGTACGGTAATCCTGTTCTGGAAGTCATGTTACTAGACCATGATAAACCTACGAACTATGAGGAAGCAATGATGAGCCCAGATTCCGCAAAATGGCCGGAGGCCATGAAATCTGAGATAGGATCCATGTATGAGAACAAAGTGTGGACTTTGGTGGACTTGCCCGATGATCGGCAAACCATAGAAAAATAAATGGATCTTCAAGAGGAAGACGGACATTGATAGTAGTGTTACTATCTATAAAGCTCGACTTGTTGTGAAAGGTTTTTCGACAAGTTCAAGGTGTTGAATACAATGAGATTTTCTCACTCGTATCGATGCTTAAGTCTGTCCGAATCATGTTAGCAATTGCCACATTTTATGAAATTTGGCAAAAGGATGTCAAAACTGCATTCCTTAATGAATTTATTAAAGAAGAGTTGTATATGATGCAACCAGAAGGTTTTTTCGATCCAAAAGGTGCTAACAAAGTGTGCAAGCTCCAGCGATCCATCTATGGAATGGTGCAAGCATCTCGGAGTTGGAATAAACGCTTTGATAGTGTGATCAAAGCATATGGTTTTATACAGACTTTTTGAGAAGCCTGTATTTACAAGAAAGTGAGTGGGAGCTCTGTAGCATTTCTAATAATATATGTGGATGACATATTGCTGATTGGAAATGATATAGAAATTCTGGATAGCATGAAAGGATACTTGAATAAGAGTTTTTCAAAGCAAGACCTCGGTAAGGCTGCTTACATATTGAGCATCAAGATCTATTGAGATAGATCAAGACGCTTGATAAGTTTTTCAATAAGTACATACCTTGTCAAGATTTTGAAATAGTTCAAAATGGAACAGTCAAAGAAAGAGTTCTTGCCTGTATTGCAAATGTGTGAAATTGAGTAAGACTCAAATCCCGACCAAGGCAGAAATATAAAAAAGAGAATGAAAGTCATTCCCTATGCCTCAGTCATAGGTTCTATAAAGTATGCTATGCTATGTACCAGACCTATTGTATACCTTGCTCTTAATTTGGCAAGGGAGTACAATAGTGATCTAGGAGTAGATCACTGGACATTGGTCAAGAATATCCTTAGTGAGGACTAAGGAAATATTTCTCGATTATGGACGTGATAAAAGAGCCCGTCGTAAAGAGTTACATCCGTGCAAGCTTTTACACCAATCCAGATGACTCTAAGTCTCAATCTGGATACATATTGAAAGTGGGAGCAATTAGCTAGAGTAGCTCCGTGCAGAGCATTGTAGACATAGAATATTTGCATAATACATGCGGCTCTGAATGTGACAGACCCGTTGACTAAGCTTCTCTCACGAGCAAAACATGATCACACCTTACTCCTCTTTGGGTGTTAATCACATAGCGATGTGAACTAGATTATTGACTCTAGTAAACCCTTTGGGTGTTGGTCACATGACGATGTGAGCTATGGGTGTTAATCATATACAGATATGAATATTGGTGTTAAATCACATGGCGATGTGAACTAGATTATTGACTCTAGTGCAAGTGGGAGACTGAAGGAAATATGCCCTAGAGGCAATAATAAAGTTATTATTTATTTCCTCATATCATGATAAATGTTTATTATTCATGCTAGAATTGTATTAACCGGAAACATGATACATGTGTGAATACATAGACAAACATAACGTCACTAGTATGCCTCTACTTGACTAGCTCATTAATCAAAGATGGTTATGTTTCCTAACCATAGACATGTGTTGTCATTTGATTAACGGGATCACATCATTAGGAGAATGATGTGATTGACATGACCCATTCCGTTAGCCTAGCACTTGATCGTTTACTATGTTGCTATTGCTTTCTTCATGACTTATGCATGTTCCTGTAACTATGAGATTATGCAACTCCCGTTTACCGGAGGAACACTTTGTGTGCTACCAAACGTCACAACGTAACCGGGTGATTATAAAGGAGCTCTACAGGTGTCTCCGAAGGTACATGTTGGGTTGGCGTATTTCAAGATTAGGTTTTGTCACTCCGATTGTCGAGGAGGTATCTCTGGGCCCTCTCGGTAATTCACATCACTATAAGCCTTGCAAGCAATGTAGCTAATGAGTTAGTTACGGAATGATGCATTACGTAACGAGTAAAGAGACTTGCTGGTAACGAGATTGAACTAGGTATTGGATACCGACGATCGAATCTCGGGCAAGTAACATACCGATGACAAAGGGAACAACGTATGTTGTTATGCGGTTTGATCGATAAAGATCTTCGTAGAATATGTGGGAGCCAATATGGGCATCCAGGTCCCGCTATTGGTTATTGACCGGAAACGTGTCTCGGTCATGTCTACATAGTTCTCGAACCCGTAGGGTCCGCACGCTTAACGTTTCGTTGACGATATAGTATTATATGAGTTATGCATGTTGGTAACCGAATGTTGTTCGGAGTCCCGGATGAGATCATGGACATGATGAGGAACTCCGGAATGGTCCGAAGATAAAGTTTGATATATGGGATAATAGTGTTCGATCTCCAGAAGGGTTCCGGAATTCACCGGAAGGGGTTCCGGATGTTTCCCGAAATGTTTGGGTACAAGAACACGTTATTTGGGCCAAAGGGGAAAGCCCACAAGGTTTTTGGAAAGCGCAAAAGGAAGTTTTGCGGAGTCCAGGGGCCAGACGCCAGGGTCCTTGGCGTCTGGGTCCAGACGCCGGGAACCCTGGCGTTTGGCCCTGGAGTCCGAGAAGGACTCTTGCCTTTCGGGTGAAACCGACTTTGTGGAGGCTTTTACTCCAAGTTTCGACCCCAAGGCTCAACATATAAATTGCGGGGCAGGGCTAGCACCAAAGACACATCAAGAAACACCAAGCCATGTGCCGGCAACCCCTTCCCCTCTAGTTTATCCTCAGTCATAGTTTCCGTAGTGCTTAGGCGAAGCCCTGCGGAGATTGTTCTTCACCGACACCGTCACCACGCCGTCGTGCTGCCGGAACTCATCTACTACTTCGCCCGTCTTGCTGGATCGAGAAGGCGAGGACGTCATCGAGCTGAACGTGTGCAGAACTCGGAGGTGTCGTGCCTTCGCTACTTGGATCGGTCGGATCGTGAAGACATACGACTACATCAACTGCGTTGATAAATGCTTCCGCTTAGAGATCTTCAAGGGTATGAAGATACACTCCCCCTCTCGTTGTTATACATCACCATGATCTTGCGTGTGCGTAGGAAATTTTTTGAAATTACTACGTTCCCCAACAGATACTATTTTTAGGCAAAGACGAAAACCAAACTTTAGCACGATCTCTAAGTGAAAACATAAATAACTTCAATTTGACAATATTGTTATCAGTATCTTTCTTCTTTTGCATATCACACAAATCAACAAAATTGTTTAGATGAGTAGCGGCATCTTCACTAGGAAGGCCGGCGAATTGATCTTTCATAACAAGATTCAGCAAAGCGGTATTGATTTCACAAGACTCAACATCATTAAGAGGAGCAATCGGAGTACTAAGGAAATCATTATTATTGGTATTCGAGAAATCACACAATTTGGTATTATCTTGCGCCATGGCAACAAGTAATCCCACACACAAGAAAACAGAAAAAGGCAAGCAAAAAAGAGAGGAGGATATTGGGAAAGAGAGGGCGAATAAAACGACAACGGTGAAGTGGGGGAGAGGAAAACGAGAGGCAAATGGCAAATAATGTAAATGCGGGGGAGATGGGTTTGTGATGGGTACTTGGTATGTCTTGACTTGAGCGAAGACCACCCCGGCAACAGCGCCAGAAATCCTTCTTGCTACGTCTTGAGCTTGCGTTGGTTTTCCTCGAAGAGGAGAGGGTGATGCAGCGATAGTAGCGTAAGTATTTCCCTTAGTTTTTGAGAACCAAGGTATCAATCCAGTAGGAGGCTCCTCAAAAGTCCCATGCACCTACACAAACAAACTGAGAACTCGCAACCAATGCAATAAAGGGGTTGTCAATCCCTTCACGGCCACTTGCCAAAGTGAGATCTAATAAAGATAGTATGATAAGATAAATATATTTTTGGTATTTTATAATATAGATGCAAAAAGTAAAGATGCAAATAAAAGTAGATTGAAAACAAATATGATAAGAGATAGACCCGAGGGCCATAGGTTTCACTAGTGGCTTCTCTCAAGATAGCATAAGTATTACGGTGGGTGAACAAATTACTGTCGAGCAATTGATAGACAAGCGCATAGTTATGAGATTATCTAGGCATGATCATGTATATAGGCATCAAATCCATAACAAGTAGACCGACTCCTGCCTGCATCGACAACTATTACTCCACACATCGACTGACTCCTGCCTGCATCTAGAGTATTAAGTTCATAAGAACAGAGTAACACGTTAAGCAAGATGACATGATGTAGAGGGATAAACTCAAGCAATATGATATAAACCCCATCTTGTTATCCTCGATGGCAGCAATACAATACGTGCCTTGCAACCCTTTCTGTCACTGGGTAAGGACACCGCAAGATTGAACCTAAAGCTAAGCACTTCTCCCATGGAAAGAAAGATCAATCTAGTAGGCCAAACCAAACTGATAATTCGAAGAGACTTGCAAAGATAACTCAATCATACATAAAAGAATTCAGAGAAGATTCAAATATTGTTCATAGATAAACTTGATCATAAACCCACAATTCATCGGATCTCGACAAACACACCGCAAAAAGAGTTTACATCGAATAGATCTCCACAAGAGAGGGGGAGAACATTGTATTGAGATCCAAAAAGATAGAAGAAGCCATCTAGCTAATAACTATGGACCCGTAGGTCTGTGGTAAACTACTCACAACTCATCGGAGGGGCAAGGATGTTGATGTAGAAGCCCTCCGTGGTCGATTCCCCCTCCGGCAGAGTGCCGGCGGAGGCTCCAACATGAGATCTTGCGGATACAGAAGGTTACGGTGGTGGAAATTGTGTTTCGTCCTTCTCCTGGATGTTTTCGGGGTACGTAGGTATATATAGGAGGAAGAAGTACGTCGGTGGCCGCCAGAGGGGCCCACGAGATAGGGGCGCGCCCTACAGGGGGGGGCCTCCTATCTCGTGGGAGCCTCGGCAGCTTCTTGGCTTGTACTCCAAGTCCTCTGGATCACGTTCGTTCCAGAAATCACGCTCCCAAAGGTTTCATTCCGTTTGGACTCCGTTTGATATTACTTTTCTTTGAAATACTGAAATAGGCAAAAAAACGGCAATATGGGCTGGGCCTCCGGTTAGTAGGTTAGTCCCAAAAATGATATCAATGTGTAAAATAAAGCCCATAAACATCCAAAAGGGGTAATATAATAGCATGGAACAATCAAAAATTATAGATACGTTGGAGACGTATCAGCGTCGTAGGAGGGCTGGCCCCCCTAGGCGCCCCAAGTGAAGAGGGCTTCGAGGCCACCTGCCCCGATCCCCCTCCGGAAAGCGGAGCCGCCGCCTGAAACTCCGGCCTGGCGAGAGGAGAGGAAGGTGCTGAGGCCAGCTACCCCGGACCCCCTCCCGAAGAAGCAACCTCCACCATCGGGGCCTCGACCACCACAAAATGCGAAGAGGGCGCCGAGGCCACCTGCCCCGATCCCCCATCAACGGATGAAATCGCCAGCTACACCTCTGGTATCGCGACAGCAGGAGAGGGATCCGAGATCACCATCCCCGGACCCCCTCCTAGGAGAACAACCTCCACTGCCATTCCCGCGACCCGAGGAAAATCAACGAGCATGCGGGAAGGAACCTCCTCCGCCTCACTCCTGACCGTGATCGGCGAAGCCCCTAGAAGTGGACTCACAGAATCCTCAAACTCCAAAACAGGTATCGAGTACTCGAACACCTCCTCAGACTCCACCCGCTCACTCCAAAGTCTCGGAGGCGCAGAGGCCGGCTCGAAAGACCCAAATCTGAGATTAGTCGTAGGCACCGTGGAAGGTGGTGCCTTCCCATCCCCTGACGACTGAAAAACGGCCCCGGCGCAGTGGACGACTCTCGTCCACTGTCAGCAACCGGCGCCTCCTTAAGGCTCGAACTATCATCTCCCTCGTGCATATCAGTATCAGTCCCGTTAGCCGCCTCGGCGAACAGACTCTCATCCTCAAACTCAATCCCGAGGTTATAATCTGGCCTCGATATGCCCACTTGACCACCTCAGGAACATACTCAATATCCAGCACACTGACCAGTAATCGGGCTATCCCGTGAGCTCTAGTAAAGTCCATGTCCACTCACTCTGGTCTCCCCACCATAATACCCAAACTAGCAACGACCCGAGCATCCTGCATCGGCTTCGAGGGAGCCCCAGAAAAATGCAGCCAAACCTGAGTGAGAGGCTTGCCCTTAGGCTCGACCCTCTTCGACTCGTGAAACTCAAGGACACAATCAGTACCCGGCACTTTGCACATCCCAAAACTCAGAAGTCTCTGTAGATCCTCGACCAAAGGGAACTCAATCCTAAACAGTTTGTCCTCGAGACCAACAAGCTCCCACTGGAAATCACCTGGAGCTAACTCCTTCAGCCTCTGCACAATCTGTGCCTCAGAGACCTCTCCTCTGGTAATTTTGACTATCCCAGTCGTCAAACTTAGGGTCTCGTCAGGAACCTCCCTCTCCGTAGGAGACTCAAAGAACGTGAGCTCAGCACAGTACACTCCATACATCATGAGAGACGGTGCCTGATCTCGCAAGAATGGACAGTCCCTCGTATCATGTGCCGGTTTGCCACAAGTGCCACAAAGTTCAGCCACACACTCAGCAATAAAATGTCCCTTTCCACCACATCGATAACACATCATTTTCTCTTTCTCACGCGCCCACTTGGACGCCCTTTTCGACTCAGTCATGTCTGTTGCCTCCACTGACACTATCAACCCGGACTCATTCCCGGGAATCTCAGCATTAGCTAGCGCCGAGACCACCTCCATAGCTTGACCTGACAAAACCTGCTCCTCAACAGACCCGTCAACTGCCATCTGGTCGACAACAGGCGGAGGAGGCTGTCGAGGGCGGTACCTGCCACCTCGACCCCCACGACCACCACGATGACCGCGGAAACCACCCCGCTGTCGATAGCCCGGGCCAGAAGCCCCCTCAACAAAACCTCCTGGGGGCCCATGAACGGTCTCTCCGCCGATAGTGAAATTTCAACTTCGGTTAATGATATGCCGGATTTAGAGGCTTAGCGGGCTTTAGAGATGATTCGTAACTTAGCTGCGGTTAAACCCATGAATAATTCCGATATTGATGTTCTGGGGGTCAGGGTGCTCGATAATTTTTGTGCGGATCTTGCTCAGCCTTCTCCTGAGCCTGAGGAGGAGGATGAGCGTGTGAAGAATGTCGAAGTGTGTACTCCGGAAACTGGTTGTGAGGACCGGTTGGAGAGTGTGAACATTCCTAAACGCAAATGGAAGCGGTTAATGTCCTGCTGAATGGGCTATGAGCTCTGCTTGCAGTGTCCTCTCCCCACATCTATTTAGACACGGCGAGACACAATCTGAACAGGTTTTCTATAGGTCCCATGAATCTACTACTACGTCGGAGTTACCGTGTTTTACGAGAACTTCATCTTTGCTTGCACGTGAGCACATGTCTTTTGTACCTTTTCAGACTCACCTTTCCCTCTGCCCGACTTCATTCTTTCCCTTTCTTTGTCATGTGTGTTACGCTTTTCGGTAGTACCTAGGAGGGATCCACGGAGACTAATTTGAACGATTTGTCTCTGGTCGCATCATGGATTAGGGCAGGAATGTTTGGCGTGGCCGTTGAATTTCTCATCCAGTGAATGCGACATTATCTCCTCGTAATAACCCTAGCCCTAGCCCCCTGTGCAACCGCGTTACAAAATCCACCCCTCGTCTCGCCCGGCGCTCATGCGCGCTTGGCCCCACGTTCTCACCCAGTTAAAACCCTAAAACTGAATTTTGCAACCCGCGCTGATTTGCAAACAAGCGTTTGACAGCTACGAAAAAATCTAGCAAGTTGGAGGGAATGAAAGATGTGGTGATATCTCTCTCCATATTTTCAAAGTTTGCTGCGATTTTTTTCTGCCAAGGTTGTGCTTATAGAAAGGACTTGAACAGCAGCTCTTTCTTCACTTCTCTCTTCTCTCTTCTGCCTTTATCATTCGCAGATCGATTGTTTTCCGTAGTCATAGATTTGTACGTCGTTTTCTTGATACTCTCAGTGCAGAGAGTGTAATGCAGTGGATAAGGAGGACGTTGTTGCACATACATGCTACGGTGTTCATGGACTTCTAAGTTGAGTGGATTGCCAAGGCCATCTCCAATGCAAGCTGTATCTCGTGTACAATATGAACAGTATTTTTATCGGGTCTCACAGATCTAGGTCGAGGTCGGAGTCCTCTGCATGCACGCGGTTTCACGTGTTATTTTGTACCTTTTCAGGCTCATGTTTTCCTCTGTCCAGCTTAAACTACTCACGGTTTCAGGAGTACTTTCGCTTTTGGCAGGTGTGCTTAGTTTGCCGTCATGGATTTGTAGGAAGTACTGACGTCTTGGATGTACAGGAGTAAATAGCATAAAACTACTACTTTACGGGTTAGGGTTCCAAAAAACTACCAAATTTATTTTTTTCGCTGATAACTACCAAGTCAGGGGTTGACTGTTTCAAAAAACCCCAAATCCTCTTTGTTAAAAAGTTAAACATGTTTATGACAGGTCGGGCCCACCACTAAATGCACCATTTGGTTGACCGTTTATTTGACTGTTAACTGATTTGTGGGGGCCACATGTCAGCGCCTCATCCACAGATTTTTACAGATTAGCCTCTACAAATATTTTAAAAAAGCAATCGGGTCCCTGGAATTATTTAGAAAAAGCAATCGGGTCCCTGGAATTATTTAGAAAAAGCAATCGGGTCCTTGAACTGTCGCCGCCGCGCCTCAAAGGGCTCTGCCCGTGGTCGCCGTTGCGCCTCCATGGGGCTCTGCCCGTCGTCGTCGCCGCCATGGGGGGCTTGTGTGAAGGCCGCCGCGACCACCACCAGCCAGAGCAGCTCGAGCCCCTCCTCGTCGGTCACAGGAGCCGCAGCAGCGACTACCTCGTCGGGCCATCGAGCCAGTGGCCGCCTGTGAGGACGCCGGCTCCTCATGAAGGGCAGCGAGCCCTAGCGGCCCTATGGCGGGCCACGACCCCCAGGCGGCTCCCCATCGCGGGGCGGCGGCGCGGTGACCTCCCTTCTTCTCATCTAGTCATCTCCTTCTTCTCTCTGCCTCCCTTCTTCTCCTCGCCGTAGAACCGCCATGGCCGCCGGCATGGGTCGCCGCGCATGCCGCCTGGAGTCTCCGTGCAGCTGTGGGGCTCCGGCATGGGTCGCCGCGCACGCCGCCTAGAGTCTTCGCGCAACCGTGGGGCTCCAGCACGGGTCGCCGCACCGCCGCGCGCCATTGGGAGCCGCCATGGGGCCGCCGCCCGCCATGGGGCTCTGCTCGTGTCCCTGCGCCGCTGCGCGCCATCGGGAGTCGCCTGGGGGTCGCCGGCCGCCATGAGGCAGGAGAGAAGGAGGTGAGGCGGAGGAGCGGCCCGGGTTGAGCCCCGGTGAGTGCCGGCGGTGGGTGGCTCACCGGCCTAAGGAAGCAGAGTCGCGAGGTGCAGCTCGGGAGCGAGAGGAGCGTCCCTGGCTGCCCTGATCTGAGCAGGGACCCGATTGCTTTTTGCAAAAAAATGCAGGGGCCGAATTGCTTTCTCAAATTTGTGTGCAGGCCCACCCCTAACGGTCAAACAAACGGTCAAACAATTAGAGCTCTTATGGATGGGGCCCACCTGTCATAATCGCGATCAATTGATAAGTACTCAGAGTTTTGGGTTTTTTGAAATAGCCGACCCCTCGCTTGGTAGTTATCAGAGAAAAATTAAAAACCGGTAGTTTTTTGGAACCCTAACCTGTAAAGTAGTAGCTTTAGGCTATTTACTCGATGTACAGAGATTACCCCTCAGGTAAGAGGATTGGGGCCTCCCAACGTTGGAGGTTGAAGAAAGTGGATCTATGATAAACCCCCGTTCACATAGTCGCTCATCAGAGACATATGAAGAAGAACACCACAACTCCGGTGACCAGCTTGAACGCCCCTAGACATATCGGGCAAGACGAAAGCTGTCAATGCAACTGCACGCAGTCCACCAAGAAATTTCTTGCTAGCTTCTCACCGGGTTTCATATATCTAAACTGGATTCTTGCACGCGAGCACGCGGTTGCCCATGACATGCATGTATGCATGCCCTTTCCAGATCACTGCTCCCTCTTGATTAAGCTATTGCACGGAGCATTGGTTCACGTGCCAACTTTTTCCAGTCAAAGAGAGACGAGTGGCTATCAGTGCTAAACCTCTTGCCCATCTTCTTCCTCTTCGGAATAGATTCGGTCTGCGGAGCGTGTCGTCAATGTCACTTGGCCTTTTTGGATCAAGATCTACTCGCTTGATTCGCCGATGGTTGTCACACGCGTCGCCTCCTTTGTGAATGGCACCGCCCGGTGAGATGCACCACCATCGTGCCGCCAAAATCGCAGCTCCCAGGAATCATCCCCGCGCCCTCGCCGAAACAAACCCCCTAAAGCAAACGCGTGTTAGCAACGGGAATCTGCACCAAAGCAGCCCTGAGTATAAAAATCAAGGAGAAAACCTAGTAGTTCGACAAGAGTGTGTGACTCGTGCTTTTGCTGTCTATTTATTCTTTCTGTTTCCATTATACAATAACAACACGCTATGCAACCGATAAATAAAAAGATCACTGCAAATTCTTGGCAGAAACAAAACATCCCACTTTTGATTGAAACCTTCTATAATCAATTAAGACAATGCCAGTGCGTTGCAACAAGATATAAATACTATAGTATTTACTTTGTGATTTACCTGTCCATATGAATGTGATTATATAAATAAATGCTTATCAAATTCTGCTCATGATTTTATTTATATTTTGATGAGAAGTGTGGTAAATAAATTAAAACGAAATTGGTTCAGAAGGCAAGTAAATTAAGGTGAATGATTATCATACGGGGAATGTTGGACGAAGAGGCAATGGGAAGAAAAAAATGAAAAATGGAACCTTACATTTTTTTAAGTCGTAGAGAAGAGACAGATTCATCCAACTTAGACAAATATCCAAAAAGATATACCTAACTTATCATAACATTTCGCTCTCTGTAATATACTAACAACTATCTCTGACCGATCCCATAATTTGGAGGAGTAAACGGCTGGCTATCCTTTAGAGGAGTACATTTGCTACTCTAAAAGGGGGCTGTTCTAACCGGTCACCTAAACTTAACGGAGTAAAACTTAAATTTAAATTTGGCTCATAAATTTCATCGAACGCTTGCTATGTACCTCTGCGGCAAGCGGTGACAACAATGTCCATGTCGATGACACCGGAAAGCATGTCGGGTGCACCGAATACGATGGGGTGTTCCCGGGGTGCGGCCGCGCAGGGCACTGCTGCCGGGTGTGCATAACACAATGGGGTGATGCCAACAGTGACCACTTCTTTAGCTTCAAATGTTTTTGTACTTCTGTACAATTAATACACACACCGATCTTGCTTTGTGTCTCCTTCCTTAATGATGTTTAGCGTGCCGGTGTTCTTGAGCCCGCTCATGCCGTTGATGAACACGCCAGCGGTGAGCTGTGTGGCATCGGCCTGTCCGATGACACGGTACCCCGGCTTGGTCACCCTCTTTCTTGTCCCGGCGCCGGGACGGTGTTGGCGTACTTGGTGTAGTACTCCCCGCCGAGGCCGCGATGGATGAATTATCCTGCTCTAACCATTCTAAGTGATCGGTGAGATCAATGATGGTTAGAGGAGAAAAATGAAATTTATCCTCCTCTAACTGATTATAGAGGATTGGTTAGAGATGCACTAAAATAGACCATGGCATTTCCCCAAAAACGATTAGGCTCAGATCGATCAACCTTTTTAGACATTAAAAAGAAAAGAACAATGAACACAGTGATATATGTATGTGTATCTGAATTAAAAGTAGAATAATCAATACTGATATTTTCTCCGAGCAATTGCTAGTTGGTAGGAAAATGGATTCATTCTTTCCTAGTAGTAGAAGTATAGTACTCCCTCCGTCCCATAATATAAGAACGTTTCTGACATGTCAAAATGGGACGGAGGGAGTAGTACATACACGCGTGCCAGTCTGTGATAGATGTGCACGCAGTAGCTCGGTGATATGCGGAACTTGAAGGAAATCGTTGCGGGGCTGCACCATGCAATCGGCCGGGCAAGACCAACGGGGAACTTCACCCACTCCAACATGAAATATCGCGCTAGCTTCTCATCGAGTTAACACATCTAAATTGGATTCTTTTTATTAGGAAAACCTTGTGGTTGCCTGCACGTGAGCTCGCGATTTCCCATGGCATGCGCATGCACAACCTTTTCCTCCTCACTGCGCCCTCTTAAACTACCATGTCCGGCAGGCGAACCAAATGAGCATTGGCAAACCGAGGAGAAACCAGTAGACTGTTTGGCTAGTAAACTGAGGAGCAACCACAAATCCCCCGCTGCACCACCATTAGCATTCCACAGACGAAACCAGCACGAGAAGCGGCAGCTCCAGAGCATGGGAGATGAGGTTGACGCTTTCTCGGAGGAGCTTCGACGCCGGCCAGAAGTGAGGATCATCAACAAGTATGCCATCGTTGTGGCGCACGTCCGAATTACCCTGAAATCAGTAGGGGCCTTGATGCTTTTGTGGGCCACCGTGGTCCTACTGGGCGGCTTCGTCTCGTCGCTGAACAAGCACGATTTTTGGTGTGTGACCATCATCGCATTCGTGCAGGCTGCCGGGTTAGTGCTTAGTATTCAGCTCTTCAAAAAAATTAATCCCTTTCTGTTAAATTTGTGTTGTCAATGTTAAATGTGACATGAAGTTCAGGCTGACGTAAAGTTTGTGGGATTCACTACGAGCAGGCTGCCTGATGTTTGTTTTTTATCAGTCAACTGACCATAAACTTGTTTCAGTCGATTTATCATTGCGATAATAAATGTTTAATAACTTGATCTTAGTCTTTTTAGTATTTGGATCCAAGCATGGGTGAGGCTAGCAAGTTTTAGTCCCACTACTTTTAGTCATCATAGGACTAAAACGTATCCAAGCACCCTCTTAGTACTCCCTCCGTTCAGGTGCATAGGGCGCCTAAGAAAAAGCTCTGCGATTTAGGTGGGTTGAGATTGGATGAGAGCGTGCGCTGGTTTCCCTCAAAATCGAAACTGAATTTGGAAATTAATCCCATCATTAGTGCTGGCCGTTCCGGCTAACCCATGCAAAGAGAAGGGAGAGATGGATGTTCACAGATCGGTGTGGTCTTTTTTATAGGAGAAGGAGCGCCATGTGAATATGCAGCATGCATGCGTGATTGCTTTCACACAGGAAAAGAGGCGGTATAGAGAAGAGAGAAGAAGCGCCATGCATGTTGTTTACTTTCACACAGGAGACTAGGAGGTGGACCGGTGGGAGATTAAGAGAAGGAGCGCCTCCTGGTGGAGCGAACGAGGATCATTTAATTGAATCGCGTCTAACATTTTTGGAATTTTAGGCTAGTCATAGTGGGGAGTAACTTAGACTAGTAATATATATAGGTTACTAGTCCATGTTACCATCTTCATAGTGGGAAGTGTCATAGGTATAGTAACATGCATATCATCATTTATTGCTTTGTGGACTTATTTTGTATTGGAAACCGCTATGTGATGGTAACATATTATGTTACTCTATTTGTCTCTCTCCTCTTTAATTACATGACACGTCATCTTTTTTGCTTATGTGGCATCTATGTTACTACTTATGTTATTCCCACTATGACTAGCCTTAGGATTCTCTTAGGCGCCCTATGCGCCCTATGCACCTGGACGGAGGAAGTAATTGCATGCATGGATACTGCTTTGTGTGCGTGGCTTTGGCATTCAGCCAAGCACTACTACGTGTGATTCGTGGATTAGACTTGTCCCGTCAACCGTGGGCGTAGATATCCTTGCAGTGGCAGGTTGTGCTGTTGAGGGCGCCTGCCACTAACCTCCCA
Source organism: Triticum dicoccoides (assembly GCF_002162155.2). Lineage (NCBI taxonomy): Eukaryota > Viridiplantae > Streptophyta > Magnoliopsida > Poales > Poaceae > Triticum > Triticum dicoccoides. The sequence continues at coordinate 792,451,950 of NC_041383.1, read as the reverse complement.
CCAATAGAAACATGTCTTCAGTGCGAGGCATTCTGGAGCACCCGTCACTGAAAAGCCTAACTAGGTAAATTAAAAATTACGCGCCCGCCTGCCATGGCTGTATTTTACATAGAACCCATATAAGAAATTGCAATATGCTGCAACATTAGATTGATTCTGATAAGAAATATTAATACACCGCATTGATACACATCGTTTCACGCATGCATTTTTCTACCGTAATCACTAGCTGTTATCGGTTATGACTAAATAACATCCATTAACTAAATCATAGGACATGTTCATTAGTCATCCTAGCTCTAGATAGTACATACAACTAAAAAACACGATCGACAATATATAAACTACTCCCTCTCTCTCAGTTTACAAGGCGTGCGCGTACTCCTAGGTCGTCAATTTGACCAACCTAATACAAGTAATATATTACAAAAAAATATACCAATATAAACTTCAGATGTTCTATTTTCAAAAGATATAATTTTTGTGTTATATAGTTTATATTAGGACTTGTAATACGCATAGGACTTGTAAACTGAGACGGAGGGAGTAGTAATATTGATCAGGACAACAACTAGCTACTCCCCTCCTTTAAAAAAATGAATTTGAAGAATAGGAAAACGATTGCATCTCCATAGTGGAGCACAAGGATCCACCGATCTCCAGTTTTTAGCTTGCACTCATGCAGAATTGGCGTCCATCCATTAACTACGATGCGTCCACTGGTAGGGCTGCAGTCGAGTATGTGTCTCTGAAATTGGTCTTGTCATGGCAGATAAGAGTCATCTCACCATGGTCATCCATCACCTCAGGCACAACACATCTTAAGAAATGCACCAGTGGCACAATAGTAACAATTCTTACCAGGTTTTTGTTATGAATGTTTAGTCTTGTTCAAGCCATGGACTAGTGGCATGGACGGTGCATCATTTTGACCAGCACTATAAGTGCACTTAAGCGGCTCAATATCATCAATAAAGGAGACAAGGTGTCTCTTCGCCTCCCAAGTAAGTGTTGTGTCAACGGTGTAATAGATGTTGTTTACTATCCTCCATATTGTTCTTGGAGCTCGAAAAAAATTTGTCCAATTTTAAAGAAGAAAGATATATTAGGGGTGAATACCACCTAATTTTGAGTAATATAAAGGTTAATAACAAGTTTGTTTAAGAAACTTAAACGGAGGAAGAAGTGGAATCATGTCCAAATCCACCCACATGTCTCGATGATTGTCAAAAAAAATTGCTATATCAAAGGTTAGATTATACCAGGTTCAAATTTGTAAGCTTTGGCTAATCCCCTCCAATTAGGAAAACTAAAATATGTGTGGTATACTTTATTATAGATCATAACCTTGAAAAGGAAACTATTTCTTGTCTTTGAGGTAATCAAGTATCTCAATCTGCTCATCCATGGCAGCGACATAATACTTGTCTAGGACATGCAGCCTTGCAAAGCAGGAGATGCACTAAGAGAAATAAAAACACTTTAAAGCAACAACCTTAAGACGTGCTTAAGAACAAAATATTTGCAAAATTCACAAAACTAATTACCGTAAAATATTTGAAGTCATCTTGAAGTGTGAGGGAGAAGCAATTGTTGTCCGGCCCATAATCTATGCACAAACCCCACGTGTCAAAATAGTAGGGGCACTCCATTTGCTGCGTTCATATTGACAAATCAACATAAGTGATTAAAAATGAACGAAAAAATCGACATGACCTTTGCTTAAAATAAAACATATTGAGGGCTAGAAATTTTACTAAACAGAAATTAATCAGCGTTTCGCAAAAACGTTGGCACTCATTTTTTGATCCCTACAAATTTGCCAAACTAGAGAATCATCCTATTAAGCACATGCATGATTCATTTTATCATAAATTTAGTTCACGTGTAATAAGAACAAATTAATTTATAAGAGTAGATAGACCCGAGCATGGACAGCCCGGCTCGAAAGCCCGACATCCGTGCTGGGCTCGGGATTAGCTTTTCCGCCCGAAGCCCGGCCCGAAAGCCCGAAAAAAACCCCAAACAGGGCATAAATGACTATTGTATTATAAATAAAGGTATAATATATCACTTAAATATCCCAAAATTTATATTTAATTAAAAAGTGAATTGTTCATGTGTTTCGGGCCGTGTCGGGCCGGGCTCAGGCTTGGGATTTCGAGGCCGGCCTTTACAAATACCGACCCGAATGAAGCCCGGCCTCGCAAATGCCCAGGTTTAGGGGAGTACATGGAGGGAGGGAACGTAGGGTTTGGGGCTACGCTGACCCCACTGCAGTACACACGGCGGTGCCCATGGCCCGGCGGCGTGGCGAGGAACCCACCCAACACATCCAATCGGCGCCCCTTCAACTGTGGCTGCGTGGAATCCACCCCCGCACATGGCATTGCACGGACCCCCACCCACCAGATCCCGTGGCACCCTTCCCTGGTGGCGGCGTGGCCCCCCACACCCACTAGATCCAGCAGCGCCCTTCCCCGGGGACGGCGCGGACCCCCACTCGAAATAGCTAGGTATACTAATAAGAGGAGAGAGGGACGAGGCCAGGGCTTACGACAACGGTGGCACTGGACACGGTGGGGACAAGATGGCGGTGGCGGCCCGACACGGGCTTCACTAGAGAAGAGAAATGGGATAGGGTGTTTTTGGACTGCTCCACACGCTCTTGCATTTTGTTAAAGTGGTACTGGCTAGTAGTGGTAGGCGGTTACCAAAGCCGCCACACAAAGATACTAGCAGTGACGGTTTTTTTGTTGCCTGCCACTTATTTTAATTTTTTGATTGTCCCCAAATCTTAGGCATAATGGTGTTAGTGGTATTGTTTTGACAATTTCTCGTTCAAAAATTTTCTATGTTGAATACACACCATTGGAAGTGCCATGACCAAATTTGCTCAAATTTTGAGTTAGTTTGTTATTTTTAAAGCATTAACTTCTTTTCTGAACAATAAAAAGGGCAAAAATCTCTTCCATTCAACATAACATTTAAACCAGCTCGGAAAGGGGTGAAACTTGGCATGGTGTCTTTATATGACCCTTGTACAAACTGAACACTATTTGGTGAAGTGTTTCAAATAGAAACCGCCACCTACCACACAGAACTCAATTTATTACAACACTTGAAATTCAAAAAAAAAATTCTATGTTTAATACACATCAATGAAAGTCACGTGATCAAATTTGGTCATTTTTTAGTTGGTTTGTTATTTATTAAATATTAGATGGTTTTTCGGCCATTAAAATAGGCAAAAAGAACTTTTTAGTTCAACATAACGTGTAAACGACCTCGAAAAGGGATACCACTTGCACGGTGGCATCATATGAGCACTATAGGGTGTGGTAAATTTTTTATAGCGTTGCAGCAAAAACTTGATACAATTCGTGTATGAACTGAACACACTCCGGGGAAGTGTCATGGTTTCAAACAGAGAATGCCACCTACCGCATAAAACATACTCTACATCATTTCAACTTCAAGCTTTTACTATGTTTAATACATACCATTGGAAGGCTCGTGCTTACATTTGGTTAATTTTTTACTTGGTTTGCTATTTTTAAACATCAACTTATTTTCTGCCCATTAAAAGGGCAAAAAACTCTTCCACTAAACATAACGTGCAAACGAGCTCGGAAAGGGATGAAACTTGGCGTGATGTCTTCATATCACCCATGTAGGGTGTGGTCAAATTTTGATAGCGTTATTACAAAAACTTGTTGCACTTCATCTACAAACTGAACATTCTTTGGCTAAGTGTCATCTGTCATGGTTTCAAACGGAAATCGCCGCCTCAAAAACATAACTCAAATAATCGGCACTCTCCAATCCAAATTAATTGACGTAGCTTTCATACAAATTTATAATTCATTTCAACTTCAAACTCTTTCTATGTAATACACAACATTGAATGTCACATTCTCAAATTTGGTCAATTTTTAGCTGGTTGCTATTTTTAAGGTATTTATTGATTTTTTGACCATTAAAAAGGGGGAAAAGCTTTTCCTTTCAACATAACGTGTAAATGACCTCGGAAAGGGATAAAACATGGCATGGTGTCTTCGTATGACCCTTGTAGGGTCTCGCAAAAAATTGCTAGTGTCACGGCAAAAAATTTATGCACTTCGTGTGTGAACTAACATTCTTTGAAAAAGTGTGAGGGTTTCAAACAGAAACCGCTGCCTTCCACATAGAACACCCCTTTTCTTCATAATTTAAACTTAGAAATTTTTACATGTTTAAAACATACGCATGGAAGTCCCATGCTCAAATTTGAGACGATTGTGAGTTGAGTAAATATGATTATTTTCAACCACTTTTCTTAGTTGCTATATCTGTGGTGGGCGCTCCACGATGCCCGCAACTGCTGATTTTGAAAAATATTGGAAAATTTTGGCGAGGTCTGTGTAATATATTAGTGGTGGGCAAAGTTTTCGCCCCCACTGGTGCATGGCAAACTAGTGGCTGGTGCAAGTTAGTCACCCGCCACTACTGATTTTATCCACTGGGTGGTCGTTCTTGCCGCCGCTGCTGTCCATATAGCAGTGGATGATGACAATTTTTACCCACCTATAAGCCTTTTCCTAGTAATGCCTGCCTCCTCCTCAGATGATAAAGCTCCTCGCTGATCTAATCACCACCTTATACCTGTCACCACGCGTATTCTCGACACGTGACAGGTCGGCTAGCTACCTACATGCACGCGCGACCACACACGCTAGTAATGCTCGCGAGACTAGCTCTCGTCTCGTTGGTTAAAAACATCTATTCGGCAAGGAGTGCTTCTCCTAGAATTGCTACACCTGCATGAAGGTTGATACCAATCATTTTTACACGGAGACATGGCTTCTTTCCAACCACATAATTCCCACCAATCATATATAACAAAGGCCATGTTTTTTTTGCGGGAAAACTAAGGCCATGTTTGATAGCAAAGTATTTTCCAAGTATTTCAAGCAAACGGCGGGTTTGAAAGGCCGATCGTTCACCCTTCATCAGTGTTGGCGCTTGCTCAAGGATATTGAGAAGTGGAGGGTGAGGGACAAGGAAGCTCCCCCAAAGAAAGGTTCCCTTTTCAAATTGAAAGATGAGGAAGATGATAGTGATGACGCGCCAAGAGGGGGAAGCAGTAAGGGCAAACCAGAAGGAAACAAGAAGGAGAAAGCGGGAGTGAAGAGGACAGTCGAGGCAACCACTTTGACAGAACAAATTGGTGATATGGCGAAGATAAAAGAGACCATGTTAAGCAAGCATTGGGATGCTAAGGTGGCCATAGCCGATAAGAAAGAGAATCACAAGGAGAAGTGGGAGAAAGGTGTGCCTTCGAAGAGCGCAAGATTGCCCTAGAAGAGCAAAAGAGGAGGGATGAGAGGACCATCGAGGAAGACCGTTTCAGGTTGATGAATCTGGAGGGCATCGATGCAATGACAAAAGTTTTTTGGGAATTGAGAAGAATGAAGATCATGTGCCAGAGAAAGATGGAGCTTCAAAACCTCACGACCGGTGGGTTGTGAAATGGTGGTGGTGTTGGGTTTTGGAGGGAGTTTTTCTTTCGGCAATTTTGATGGTGGTGGGTTCAAAGGTGGTGGTGGCTTCGGCAATGGTGGTGGTGGTGGTGGTGGTGGAGGGTTTGGAGGTGGTGATGGCTTCGACAATGGTGGTGGTGGAGGGTTTGGAGGTAGTGGTGGCTTTAGCAATGGTGGTAGAGGTGCGTTTGGAGGTGGTGTTGTCTTCGACATTTGGAGTGGTGGTGGTGGTGAAGCTTTTAGCAATGGTGGTGGAGGTGGTGGTGGTGCTTCGACAAACAGCGTTCTTGATGATGGTGGTGCTCATTCTCCGGTCAATGTGGATGAAGATGGGGGTGCTTATTCTCCGGTCAATGTGGATGATGGCGATGGAGGTGCTAGGGCCGGTGGTGGTGGCGATGATCTTCACCAGAATGAGGATGTTGCTTGATTTCTTCATGACAGATGGTCATTTGATCAAGTTTTATTTTGTTTGATCGTGCTCTGTTTGGCTAAACTTGCTACCTTGTATGTTGCGCCTGATTTTGGATACGACGAACTAGTTAATGTATCTTTTCTATTTATAAAGGTTAGAGTTGATAATGAATTTACATGTGAGACCATTTAAATAAACAAGTGCACTTCTATCCATAGGTGAGACTAGCAGTTTTCCAAAAGATAGAAGAAACAAATGTTACTTTTGTGAGACCTATCCCAAATAAATATTTGCACTACTACCCTAACATGAGAATAACACTCTTATAAAAACACAGATTATAAATGCATATGACTCCGGTTCAAAACCATGGCATGTGTATTAATTTCTCTGTCCAGTCAATTCTTCAGTTCTATAGCATAACGAAGCCAGCAAACAGCAGTTTACCGTCTGCTGCCAATTGCGCTTAGAATGGACACATGCCCAATTCTTTGCCAAGTGTTTTCCGAGAAAAAAAAGGTATAACCTATTAATATACCGAGTGTCCATTCTTAACCGACTGGAGTGTTTTTCCGCTATACTTGGTAAAGTTACATGTTTTTCAATTCTGATAAAAAGTACTCGATGAATTTCTTGACATCTAGTAAATAAAAAAAAGTCTATCATAATGGCATATTTTATAATCTAAACAATTGACACAAAATAGAGAAAAAGATGTTTTAAGGGCATACGCCGACCCTCAAACCGCCCGCAACTATTCGGACTGTGCGGTGCGGACGTGTTTTGCCATTCTGCTCAGTCCTGTATCAATCCACTCAGCGGTCCGGACGTGTTTTTTTCCTGCAAACCGAAGAGAAACTGAGGGGACTTTAATTACGGGCATCCGGATCACTGTCACGTCCGCTCCTGATTCCTGAATACCTTGCCCACCAAAATCTCTCCCCCACCTCTCTTGCGCTTTTCGTTCGATGTACGTGCCGCTTCCCGCGCCGCATAAATGTCGGCCCAAAGCATGCAACGGCCAGCACCTCTCTTGCGCTTTTCGTTCGATGTACGTGCCGCTTCCCGCGCCGCATAAATGTCGGCCCAAAGCATGCAACGGCCAGCATTAATGCCGCGTGATGTGACCGGCCGGGAGTGTGGTGCTGACTGACGCGACCTCTCGGGAGCCGTTGCTTCGATGTGGACGCAGCTTCTGGAGGAACCAACTCCGGCTGCTGTGCCACACTGAAGCGGCTGACCGTCCGTTCGCATGGCCTAACCGAGGCTATATAAGCTGTGTTCCGACGCCGTCCACATCATATGCACCGCGTCGCTCTGTACGTCCTCGTCCTCACCTCTGCTCTTTCTCCACAACTCTGGCGATGGGAAGGTCGTGGGCCTCGGCAGCGGCTCCAGAGCCCGCCCTCAAACTCCGGGGGCATCGCCCTCATCGGTGGCCAGCTCCTCGGCGACGGCGGAGATCGTCATCTCCTCTGGCGACGAGGAGTACCAACCGCCATAGCAACAATCGGTGGCGCAGCAGCAGCCAGTAACGCAGGGCACGGTCTACGCGTGACCGACGAGGAGTACGAGTAGCAGATGGAGGTCATGCTCCGTTTGTCCGTACTCCACGTCAATGGCCCGGCGGTGCCGCTGAAGACGCTCCTCCACGTCAAGCTGGAGCCCGCGTCCCCTCGCCACTCTGCCCGGCGCAATCGTGACATCCAAATCGGACGCCACGTCAAGGAGGATGCCTCCCCTACGCGTCAAGGAGGAGTGGTTCTTGCCACCGCCCCATTGCATGTAGAAGGAGCGACGCCCTCCGCCGCCACGCCACATCAAGGAGGAGCGGCGCTCGCCGCCCCCCCCCCCTACACCACGCGATCGCCGCGAAGGCGCGCGGTTGCCTTCGCCACTACCTCGACAACGGCAACAACTCGTCCTTCCAAAGCACCCTAACGACGGTAGAGTATGTCGACAGGGAGCGGCAACGGTGGGCCCGGTGTAACGTGAAGCGCCGGTCGGAGTTCATGGACTCAGACATCCCGTCGCTACACATCGCAGCGGACCTGGAGCTGGCGTATGCCTGGGCCCTGGACTGCTCCAAGACGATGGCAGACACGAGCATGCGTCGTCTCCGCCGAGGCGGCGATGAGATGACCAAGTATGGCGAGTAGTGGTTTCTCAGCGAGACCGCCGCCACCGCCACCTCCTCCAAGGCCCACCGCCCTCTCCCCCCGCTCACGTCGTCGGTGGTTGCGGCCACACTGTGCAAGGCATGGGAGGAAGCGGACATGATCATCCGCGAGCGGCATGCGGCTGCCGGAAATCATGTTGTGACATCGCGCCCTTCCGCCGCCCCAAGCCCGACTCCGACAACTCCAACAGCGGCTCCGGCGCGACATGGCCTACGAGGCCAACGTCAAGTATACAGTACTATAAGGTTGTATTTGTTTAAGGTTTTTAGTTCACTGGACGTAATATCGTCTGGTTTTAAGTAAAAATCATGCAAGTGTGAATGATTATCATCTGATTTGTTTGAGTCCGAATCAGATTTGTTCATTTTCATTGAATTTCATTTGAAATATATCCAGACATATGCAGCTAGCTTTGGATGCTCGGCTCCTGCATCCGTGTTCGCGGACTTGTCGGATGTGGGAGGAAATTTGAGGGTCAGTGTTGGGAGAGGCGAAATGTAGTCCCGTTCCTTTTGTTTACTATTTTTAATTTTCCTTTTTATCATAATTTTAAAATTTCTTGTTGACATCATGTCCTGTTCTAACTGGAACAACACAGGGTATTCGAAGCAATTGGATTTGCTGGCATGGATTTATATTGGGATTGGGGTTTTCATATTGGAGCGGACATTAAATCTTGGTTACAAAAGTGTCGGTGTGAACTTAACCAGTTGCCTATGAGACAATGGTCGAAGAAACAAATACAAAATGTCGTGTCAGTTCTAATAGTTATCACTCTGTGCGCGCGAGCTGTCCTAGTGATGGTCCTCGCTGTTATTGGACCATTGGTTTGCATGCAGCTGTCGAGGCGTGCAAGAAAGAAAGACCATGGCATCGCGGACGGGGAGGTATTTAAAGCAAATATGAAGAGGGCGCTGAACTTATTATACTACGTAGCTTTTGTTCACAGCTTCATATGCACAATGTGGATGCCGGCTCAAACGCTGGCTAATAAGTTGATCGAGGAAATTGTCAGCCACCAACATGGTTTCAGCCCCAAGGTAATTCGTGCATATTTGCGCAAAACTAAACACATGTGTCTAAAGAACAAAACGTCTGCAACAAGCTGGAATTTGATCACATATGGTGCCGGCTTGCTGGATTCCAGCTTACCAGAGGACTATGCGGCTGGAGGAAGGGTACTAACTATGCTGATAGAGAAAGATATACCATCACAGATAAGACGGCTGCTGATCGGGTCACCAAGACACAGAATTCAGAAGTTGATCGGAACCCTCGCTTGGAGAAGCCCAGAAGATCAAGAGATGAGATGCCACGCAACGAGGATTATGGAGCATCTCGCTGGTGACATCAACCTCGCTCACTTTCCAGGAGCATTGGAATGCATATCCTCCCTCTTCGACCAAGAAACTGTCCTTTTGACATCTATTGCTCCACAAGGAACTGATGAGGATTTGGTTTTGCCAGGCTTGAGAATTCTAGAGAACCTAGCTCACAACAGGCATAACTGCACACTGATTTACAATACCAAGGATCTACTTTCAAAAATTGTTGCACCTGTGAGCTCCAACGAATTAATAGAAGATATCAAGTTCAGCCCGAGATGGACTATGGTACTAGACGGGTCACTGAAAGTGGTGAGCCGGCTCATGAGTTCTCCAGGAAGGACTGGGGAAGAGATCCGCAGCCTAATTGCAAATGATAGAAATGTAGTCAACAACTTGGAGGTCGTCCTGGACATGGATATGAAGAGTAATCACATTATCATAGAACTGCAGATGCGAGCTATAGAGGTTCTAACACAATTAGCCTTGGATCATCCAGCCAGTGCTTCTGCTATGAAGACAAGAGAAAAACTTATTGAGAGGGCGCTACAAATCTTCCTTACTGCAGATTGGATGGAAGATTATTTGACATATGAGAAATCGAGGATGAAAGAAGCTAAGGAAACTGCAAGCCGGCTTCAGGAAAAGGCTGGTGAAGCATTGGCCATGTTGTCTAGTGATTCAGAGGCTATCAAGAGCTTCACAGGATGTGATGATGATGTCAATCGTCTTACTGAATTGCTCGACTCCAATATCAAGACCATCAAATGCAAAATAGGTGCAACAGATACTGTGGAAATAGAGATCAACATCGGTTGTCGTATTAGCGCAGCTGTCATCTTGAAGCATTTGAAGAACTACGTCAAGGCGCCTACTTTACGGAAGGTATGCTTGAACGAACTTATTGTATGTCAAAAGTTTACAGCAATAAAACTTTGGGGAGAGGAATTCAAATGCAACGGTTGATACCTCTGTTTAACGTTATCTACAAAAAAAATGATAGGACAACCCCAATTTCATTTAGAATGAAATTGATTAAATGAGTTTAGATTTTATCTAATCACGCATCTTTAAAAAATCTCAGAAAATTTGTACACTTGAATCATGTTATAGCATAAGCACCTGCAAAATTTCAAGCAAAAATATGATGGTATTTGACTTGTACAAGAAAGACAACTGGATGTTGTTATACTATTTAAAAAAAATAAGTTGAACACTGTCTTTTTGTGTAGGGTGAATGTGATCATATTTTCTCATGATTTTTACTAGGTGGTCACGTTACAATATGATGTGTATTTTTAGAATGTTTTATGATACGTAATTTGTTTTTGAAATAAACGATAAGTAATAGGGTAACACCAAACTCAAGCACCCCCCCTTGGATGTACAAAATCCACTCCCTTGACTTATTTGAGCTAAAAAAATGTATGTATGTATATCTGTGCAGGTACTCGGACAATTGCTTCAAGACGAGCCTTTCACTTTACAGAGCCACATCAAGCAATGTTGGAACAGGAGGCTACAAGCTGAGCTATTATCACTCGTCACAGCCATTCGTGCAAACAACAATCTTAATCTTGCAGGAATCTTACTTTCGCAAACACCGCCAGATACCCTAGAAGACTTTGTGGTGATGCTCAAGAAGTTGGCGGATGGCAACATGCACGCCACCCCTGCGTGCCTGGCGATACAGAAGCTTACCTGCGAGATGGTTATAGAATTCATGAAGCATGATCGAAATGTCGAAATGATCAGTAACCACAATATCGTTGGCACATTAGTGAATGCTTCAAAGAAGCTGGCCAGGCTTGAGTGCAGCATGATTTTCGCTGGCATTGATCGTGACTGCCACGGGATTCCACTGAAGCCACGCTTGTATGTTCTTGCGAACAAAGCGGAAGATCTTTTGACACAGAGGAAACAGGCCCTGGGAATCAACATTGTGCCTGCCGGTGCACCAGTACCATGATTTTTGCATCACGGTGCTGCTGTTTTTTCTTTTGTTTCCTTTGCGGATGTGTGATACTTTGTAATAATGGATTATGTGCACCTTCGGGTTTAGAGACCAGGAGTGCAATCCTTTCATTATCTGAAAAAACTGAAATCGTTTGTGCATTAAGATTTCAATCCATCTTGTGCATCATGGCAAGATCTAATTCTTATCTGTAATATGCATCAATAATGTGCCTGCCGGTGTACCAGTTCACCTTGGAGCTGCTAACAAATGTCCTGCTTGGCTGCTTGCTATGCAATTCTTACTCAAGTGACTCTTCTGTTAAGACTCGCTTAATTTTGTACTATCCAATGTTGAAATATGAACTAATTAACAGAATTCAATTTTGACAGAAAATCTCGGCAAACTAATTTAAATTGTTACTAACCGATGTTGTTGAAGTTGATTTCCTTATGAGCAGTTTATCTTGTTGTCCATGTAAATAACAATGCAATTGCATCAGCATGGTATGGAATCACTGTCTCACTGAGCAGAGGCTATACGCATGCTCAGACAGAGCACCACCAACGCCTTAACGGCACATTCAGAAGAGTAAAATTCATTCGCAATGTGTTGGACTGAACCGTGAATAATAAACACCAAAGTGTGAAAGAGCTAGATTTCAGGAACAAACAGATTCACAGTGGGTTGATGCTCGAGCAAGCAGCTGTTTCTGCCCTACGCGAATTTGTGTGTTGACAAACACCTGTGCCATTTTTTGCTCTGAAGCCAAGCGGTTTCCGTCTCGAGTCCGGAACACGTACCTAGGGCTACGCTGGATCGCCCCCACACGATCAGGGCAGCAACGTGCGACTGCAGGCAGAAGAAAGAAGTTCCCCCTTCTCGTTGTTTTTACTTCGTTGTTACAGAGAAAAACCGCTGTTCTTTTACATCGCAACCTGTTCTTTTACAGAGAAAAGTCGTTGTTCCTTTTGTGCTATTGCAGCTCGTGCAGACATCCACAAGGAGCGCTTTGCACTAGGAAGTTGTTACTGCACATCACCGATCTATCCTCTCTTGCTCTGATTCGGATACTCTGCTGGAACACTTTGTGGTGAGGCTCAAGAAGCTAGATGATGATGTACGCCACCCCTGCATGCCTGAAGATACATAAGCTCACCTATGAGATGGTTACAAGATTTCTCCAGCATGATGGAAACGTCCAAGTGATCGACAGGCACAAGATCATTGTTCATTGCTGCATTACTGGAGGCTTCTAACTTTCTAAGGCGACGGCTGGGCTTGAGAGCAGCATGCTTTTTGCGGGCGTCCGTCATGACTGCCACGGGGTTCCTCTGAAGCCTCTCTTGTCTGTTCTCGCTAAAAATGCAGAACATCTTTTGGCACAAAAGAAACAGGCTCTAGGCATAAATACTGCGCCTGCTGGTGCACCACCACCATGAATGTTTCATTACAGAGTATCTTTGTATCTTCGAACACTGAAACCAGCATTCAATTCTTGGTGTGCTTAACGATTGCTATGTTTTCTTCCTTTGTTAACTTTTGCGAACTCGTGGGCCTTTGTAAACTGTAATAATGAATTGTGTCCACCTTCGGGTGTAAAGACAGGGAGTGTAATCCTTTCACTATATACAAACTGAAATAGTTTGTGCATTATAAGATTTAAATCTAACTTCTGCATCATGGCAAGCTCCAAGTCTCTATAATATGCATCACTATTGCACCTGCCAGTGTACAAGTTCAACTTGGAGCCGGTTAATGTCCTGTACTCCTGTTACCGAAAAAGGGTTTCCCCCCGCTTTGTATTACAAAGCAACAACATCGATACAACCCACGATAGGTGCTGGGGCGAAAGCAGCACAGGCACGCCCAAAAGAAAAGAAAGAGAAAACACAAAAGGAAAAAAATGCCGACAACGGCGGATCAACGAAAACAAAGATGACTCGCCACCGCTGCGCCCGCCGGAGAATTCCACCACGCTCCTAGCACCACGAAACGCCACATACCAAGTAACACCTTCAAGAAGGAACGCGACGACAACGACGCTGCTACCGGACATGGCCTAGGGTTTCCCCCGGTACGCGAAGGGCCGTGGGAGGAAGGGGGATATCCGACGCCCTTCAGGAAGGCACGGCGGCGCCCACGGGCGTCACCGCGTCGGTGCCGAACAAGCCGACAAGGATTTCTCCCAACCTCCAACCAACCACGACCCCAGACGATCCATCGCGCTCCACCATACTTGTCGTCCACCAATATGCGCCACCACGGACACGCAGTCACCATCGCCGTCTCACCGTGACAAGCGAAGCAAGACCGGCGGGGTCGAGAGGAACCAGCCGAAAACGAGGATCAGCAGGGTCAGCGGCCACGTGGGAGGGGACAACCTCCACCACCCTCGGCGGTGACCGACCGGATGTAGCTCAGGAGCAAACCAGGCACCCCTGCCCGGCCGAGCCCGAAGCGGGCTCGTGAAGCTCCCGTCGCTGCGCTGCAGTACACCCGCCACCATCTCCGCCACCCCCAGCCCAAGCCACACCTCCGTTCGCCGGAGATGACGCCGGAAAGCACACGCCAGGCCCATCCAGACCCAGATGGGGCCCAAAAGGGCCCAGATCTGGGCCGGAAGGGCGCCGCCGCCAGCCACCGCGCCGCCCCGCAGCCAAGCAGCCACGCCACCGCCGCCATGCCACCCGGAGCTGCGCCGCCTGCAAAGACGAGCCGCCACCGGATCCGAAGCCGACCTGGGTGCACCGCCGCCGGCGCCAACGCCCGAGCTACAGCGCCGCGCGGGGAGGAAGAGAACAGGGCCGCCGCCGCCGGCATCACGCGAGCCAGGCCTGATGGCCTACGTCGGCGGCGGCGGGAGGGGAAAGGAGGCGGGGGGCCGCTGGGAGGGGCAGGGAAGGGGAGCCCCCGGTCGCCTCGCTCGGGGAGGCGACGCGGGGGGTACGGGGGAGGAGGGGAGGGGGAGGAGGAGCCGGGGCGCGCCCGCCGGCGGCCGGGGGCGGCGGGAGCGGGGGAGGGCGGCGGCGGCGGAGGGAAAACCTCGTCCTGTACTCCTGTTGAATGGGTTATGAGCTTTGCTTGCAGCCTCCTCTCCTGCTTCTGTTCAGACTCGGCGACACACAATCTGAATGATCGGAGTCATCTTGTTTTACGAGAACTTCATCTTTGCCTGCACGTGAGCCATGGCATGTCTTTTGTACCTTTTCAGACCCACCTTTCCCTCTGCCCAACTTCTTCTTACCCTTTTGTCACGTGTGTTAGGCTTTTCGGTAATACCTAGGAGGAATCCACGGAGACTAATTTGAACGATTTGTCTCTGGTCGCATAGCGGATTAGAGCAGGAATGTTTGGCGCGGCCGTTGAGTTGCTCATCTACTCAATTGCGACGTCAGAGCATCTATAGCCGGGCGCTCCAAACCCTCCTCAAACGCCCGGGCAAACCGCCTGGTTACTGACGGTTCGTGATTTTTCGATACATACGAACGTCTCAAACGGGCCTCAAACGTTCGGGCTGACCGGTATCCCTCGTATCTAGTCCAAATATGGAGCGGATAAGGGGCGCCCGGGCACGCCCGCCATGTCGGACCCGACCTAAGCTGGCCCACCCGACCCCACATATATTCGTCCTCATCCGCTCGCCGAAGCAAACCTTCGCTACTTCACTCCACTTCCCTTCGCCACCCGATCTCACCTTCGACGGTATCGGGACTTCTCTGACATGGCAGGCAGCGGATCGGACACTGACCACTCCGGATCCGTCGACGGGGGTGTCATCCCATGCGGGTTGGAGGAGGCAAAGGTAGTCCGCAATGCACTTCGCCGCTCCCGGGAGGACAGCACCCGGCCGACGGACGGATCTGTATGCCTCGACTCCATAGCGTCGGCTCACCGGGCGCTCGGGTCCTCTCGTGCTGCATCCTCGCGGTCCTGACAAGCCAGAACACTTCTCCTTCCCCATCACCGTCCGGGCAGACTATGAGTCCCACCGGGAACGGGCGGTCCGCCGTGGGAAGGAGAGGATAAGGGCCACCGAGGCTCGTATCACAGCGAAAATGGCAGCAGCACGGACGACCGCAGAGGAGGAAGCCAACCGCGCCCGCATTGTGAAGAAATAACATCGGAGGAACACATGCACCCTCGCCCGAGAGCAGGGTCAGGTGGTCCGTGCCATGGCCGGACTGCCACCGAAGAAGGAGAAGGCGGACAGTGACGGCGAGGACAGCTCCGGCGATGAGCAGATCCGACTCGATCCATACTGCATTTTTGACTGGTGCTTCCGCGAGAAGGACGGCAAGGTCGCCGCGAAGGGCAAGGGTAGCCGTGGATGAACTCCACCATAGCCAGACATGCCAAATATTGATAGTCCGATGGCATATTTAGTTAGTAGTGATGGAGTAGCCGGACGATCCGTGTGCGTCGACATAGCTGCATGAGTCTATATGGATTTGAGATATGATAATTATGTTGTCAGGATGTGGATTACATTATTTAAGGGGTGCCAAGTATGCTCTTACCTCGTAATAATCCTAGCCCTAGCCCCCTTGTGCAACAATGCTACGAGATGCATCCCTCGTCTCGCCCAGCGCTCACGCGCGCCTTGGCCCCACGTTCACACCTAGCTAAAACCCTAAAACTGAATTCTGCAATTCGCGCCGATTTGCAAACAAGCGTTTGACAGCTGGAAAAAATTTCACCAAGTTGGAAGGAATGAAAGATGTGATGATATCTCTCTCTCTCACCAAATTTTCAAAGTTTGCTGTGAATTTTTTTCGGCCAAGGTTGTGCTTCTAGAAATGACTTGAACAATAGTTCATTCTTCACTTCTCTATTCTCTCTTCTGCCTTTATCATCCGTATATCGACTGTTTTCCGCAGACATTTTCTTTTGGAAAAGGAGGCTTGCCCCTGGCCTCTGCATCGGAACGATGCATGCAGCCATCTTATTAAAAAGTCTCGAAGTAGCACAAATCATAAATGTATTGCAGCTCGCAAGCGGAGCAAAACGGAAAAGAAATGTAAATGCTCAATATCACAACCGGTATGACAATGTAAAGGACAAGCTCCCTAGACTCCTATCCTGTTATGCGACCATCATCCAAACCGGTTGAATATAGTCTGTGCTACCATCTCCAACTGGTTGCACCTAGTAAACAATGGCTCCCTGGAGTCTGTAGGAGTGAGTAAGGACCACGTACGGATCTAAGTGGTAGCTCTGAAAATGACCTGCAAAAAAATTAAAGTATGTTGTCTGTTAAAAATTATATCATTCTAGCAATTTCATATAGCCCATATAAGCGCATATATTTCAATCCGAATACGAGCCGCAATAATACGATCGACCCCAGCTAACCACATCCCAAATAACTATTCAATTTAAACTGGAGGAGTATTATTAACGGCTATATGGATCGTTCTCCAAAGCAATTTCGCAAGTGGGCACTCTATGAACAAGTGTTGTATTGTTTCATCATGATCACAAAAACAACAACGTGAACTGCCTACCCACCGCCTCTTTAATAAGGTATCTTTGATGAGGATCACTTGCTTGTGTACGAACCACATAAAAGTTTTAATACGCAAGGGAATCTTAACCTTCCAAATATGCAACGATCGCGAGATTGGGCAAGAATTAATTAGATCCATGTAAAAAGATTTGAGGTAATAGCACCCAAGATACTCTAACTTGCACAGGATGTGATGATCTAGTCCCAAACTTGCAAAACTTGACCAAGCCATACCTCAACTTGCATCTCATGTGATGTTTTAGTCCCAGGCCAATCACAGCGCGCCAATTGACTGCCAAGTGGCTGAGCCGGTCAGTGCGCGCAGTTTTGCACAAAACCCCCTGCCGTTTGCCTGATTCAACCCGCAGTATAGCACACCTGAATTAAATCTGGGACTAACCGGGGGCGGGGAGCGTCCATATTACTACATGACGCTGTATAACATCTTCGGAGGAGAAATAGAGTACATTTCTGCAAAGTGTTACTCATGCCTGACCAATGCCATGTTAACCAGTAAACTTCCACACTTTCAGCAGCATTGGTCGAAGGCGAACTCACCGACGAGGGCCTCGAGTATGTCGTCCTTGATGGCGACGCTGATGTCGAACGCCTCGGTCCGGCACCCGTCACACCTCGCCGCCGCCACCTGGTCCAGCTCCTTCTCCGCAGCACGGTCCGATGAAACATCG
This sequence comes from Triticum dicoccoides, assembly GCF_002162155.2. Lineage (NCBI taxonomy): Eukaryota > Viridiplantae > Streptophyta > Magnoliopsida > Poales > Poaceae > Triticum > Triticum dicoccoides. The sequence continues at coordinate 792,434,356 of NC_041383.1, read as the reverse complement.
CTCCAGCTGCCGATCTCTTCGGATATCTCCCTCTTCAGCAGGTCTTTGCTCATGGTGAGAGGCATTCACAACAAAGCCTTGTACCCGCATTTCCCGAAGTCGCGGAACTTCGAGTCCAGCGACTCGACGATGCAGTCGAACAGGAAGTTGGTGCGTTGAAAGTTGTTTTCTTCCTGGAAGCCGAAGCTGCTCTCTGATCCATCGCCAAAGACGGCCTCAACAGTCTCCAGCATCTCGACGATGAATGAATGGAGTGATGGACTTGACGGTGTGCCACAGAAGAGGCTGCTGTCCAGAAGTAGCTCAGCATTTGCAATGGCTTCTCCGATGCTGTGGAGCCTGCCTTCTAGGAACTCAAAATCATGCTCTGGAGAACTCTGAACACATGGTATTTTTGCACTGCTGCCGTGATCATCAGTCTTCATTGTGTCGATGGACATGGACATATCTACGATTTCAGACTCTAGATTGAAGAGATCTTCCATTTTGTTCTTCATTGAAATAAAGAATTCAGTACTCTCTGCAGACAAAAGAAGAAACCATACATTATCATCATAATCTATACTCCATTACACACGTCAAAACCTACTAATTCAATCCATTATGTAAATCAGAATTGTTTTAAGCTTCTCTCTAAAGAGAGTTCATTTCAGCCGAGCAAAGTTAACTAGAAGATAGCGTAACAGAACACTGTCTTATAATAGTTCGAATATTAGTAATATATGTAAACTATTTGTTGTTTCTTCCGCTACTCATCGTGATACATACCTTTAATCTGCAACATCGCGTCAAGATGTGCACTAAAGCAATCAATTTCGTGGCCAAATGCATTTTATGCAAAACATAGCTATTCATTTAAGGTTTCGTCAGCATATAAACATATATTCTTACTTCAGATCAGCAACAGAAGTAGAGTAAATAAAGAGGAAACTTTATTTTGTAGCACACATTTTTTTCTTCAGAAAAGGCCTTTCAACCTAGCTTTATAGATAACTAAAAGTAAAATGGTTTGCAGGGGTTACTAGCTACAAAGTATCCTTACATCCTAGTACAACATTCAAGGTGATACTACAAAAGTATTTACCGATCTTTTCAGTTGGACTTCCTGAGGAGGAAGCATCGTGTGAGAAGCATGCTTCGAGGACAGATGTTGGGCTCGGCTGATTGGGCTCGTCATTTGTGCACGTAGCAGGAGAATCAGCCCCTTGGTCACCCTGGAACTAGAACAAAAGAACATTTTCAAATTTCAATAGCAAGCTAGACAAAAAGTAGTGTGACCACTGATCACAGTACAATGAATGCCAAGTCATGCAAGTTGGTAAACCATTACTTCAGTAAAGACCAGGGAACATCCAATCACATTCCGAGGAACATTTTTTTAACAACAAATTCACAAAATGTACCAGGCATGGATTCATGCAAGTGCTTCCTTAGCAGTCTCTACCATTAGACAAAGTGATAAGTATAAGCACTACAATTTCATCGTATGGGCATACTATCAAAGAGGTAATTTCATGATTGACGGATCAATATTGCTGAAGTAAATATAAGTAAGAGATATAAAAGGTTGACAAAATGAAGCAGTAGGGCAACGTCAAAACTGACCTGATAGCTCTTGTGAAACTAAGGTGATTGATCATTGGAATTGTATATAGTCTCCGCATTATTGAGAGGAGCCGATGAGTCGGAATAGTTCGTCTGGTCTGCAGCCTGGCGTGCCCCAGCTCTGCTGCGGGGCGCCGCGGTGGCCGCGGTGCTGCGGCGAGGAGCAGGCATACGCGATGGCCTGCAGCCTGGCGCCGGCCCTCGAGCTCGCGCGCGCGCCCGGCTCCAGCAGCCTCGACGCGGCGGCATGCACGAGGCGGCTCCGCCTGGGGCTCCTCGCCGGCAGGTCAGCGCTGTTGTGGCTCCGCGGCGCGTGCGTGGG
>NC_041383.1:792427213-792432264 GCF_002162155.2 Triticum dicoccoides | reverse complement strand
ATGAGGCGCGCGACGACGCCGGGAGGGGCGGCACCAGCTTTGCCATCGGCTCCAGCGGCCGCGCTCGGCGCGTGACGAGGAGGCTGCGGGGCCGACGGAGAGGGTGGCGGCGGCGGCGCGAGCCTGCGGAGCGAGGAGCTGCGGGCGGCCGAGGGGAGCAGGCGGCGCGGGTTGAATCAGGCAAACGGCAGGGGGTTTTGTGCAAAACTGCGCGCGCTGACCGGCTCAGCTACTTGGCAGCCAATTGGCACGCTGTGATTGGCCTGGGACTAAAACATCACATGAGATGCAAGTTGGGGTATGGCTTGGTCAAGTTTTGCAAGTTTGGGACTAGACCATCACATCCTGTGCAAGTTAGGGTACCTGGGGTGCTATTACCTCAAAAGATTTCACCGTAAACACCCAATTTCTAGCTAACTTCCAGTGCATCGAATCGGGTTGGTTGTATAATTGAACATCTCTCAATCTCCATACCAAGTGCATCCAGGCATTTCATCACTCACCAACTAACGCTTGTTTGAACTGAATATTCAAGGGAATTGATTGAAATATTGTGCCTATGTAATCCTTCTTACGTTGCACAATGTTATATAGGGTGGGGTACTGTATGGCTAGTGGCATCTCCCTAACCATGTATCCTCCCAAAATCTTGTTTTCCACAGTCATGGATTTGTACGTTGTTTTCTTGATACTGTCAATGCGGAGAGTGTTATGCAGCGAATAAGGAGGACGTTGTTGCACATACATGTTCATGGGACTGCTATGTTGAGTGGATTGCCACGCCATCTCCAATGCAACCGGTCTCGGGTATAATATGAACAGTATTTTATCGGGTCTCACAGATCTAGGTCGTGGTCGGAGTCCTCTGCTTGCATTGTTCTTTTCAGGCCCATCTTTCTCTTTGTCCAGCTTAAGCTACTCACGGTTTCATGGAGTCCTTTCGCTTTTGGCAAGTGTGCTTATTAGCTGAGCACTATACATTGTATGAGTGTAATGACGTCATGGATTTGTAGGAGTACTGACGTCTTGGGTGTACAGACAACCCCTCAGGTAAGAGGAGGATTGGGGCCTCCCAACGTTGGAGGTTGAAGAATGTGGATCTATGATAAACCCCCGTTCACATAGTCGCTCATCGGAGGCATACTTCGGTGACCAGCTTGAACGACCGGCGAACGGGTGACCCAACTGTCAATGCAACTGCACGCAGTCCACTAAGAAATTTCTTGCTACCTTCTCACCGGGTTTCATATATCTAAACTGGATTCTTGCCCATGATCACGCGGTTTCCCATGACATGCATGCATGCCCTTTTCAGCTCGCTGTTCCCTCTTGATTAAGCTATTGCACGGATCTAGCGCCGCTCCCTCGCGTCGCCCCTCCTCTGGCGACCCGGGGGAACCCCGATCTAGCGCCGCCACGTCCCACCCCCTCGCCCTCCCAGTCTCGCCGCCACCCAAGGAGGCCGCCGGCGAACGCTGCGCGCGCTCCGAGGAAGGGGGCGGTGGGGCGCCTCTGCTGCATCTCGCGGCCGCTTCTCCAGAGGAGGGGCGGAGCCGTCGTGTTGGATCTGGGGCCCGTCCTCGGGGGCATGCGAAGGCGGTTGCCTCTTCGATGCTGTGGTGGCTCGGGGGCGTCGGCTGCTGGTACTGCTCCCGGGCGCTCAGTTGGCCGTGGTCGGCTGAGTCTGGCTTCCAGGGTCAGCGGCCGGTGGGTCTCGGTGGGGGGGCTTCCCCTTGCTAAGATCTGGCAAGCGGGATCATCCAGATCCAGGCAAGGATGGCAGCGACCCGTGCACGAGAGATGGAGGTCATCGATCAGATCTGGGTGAAAACCTGCTATTGGCTATTGCCAAGGCCAGCGGTGTTGACGCTGTCTGCGTCGTTCCCTTCCTGAAGGCATCGCCGTGGAGAAGTTCAAGGCCACTCTCTACTACCTCCGGGGGAAACCCTAGATCAGTAGATCGGATGACGGCGGCTCTCTGGTGTCGTTTTCCCCATGGGGGCGTCATTCTTGGAGGTGCACACGGGCTCGAGGGACTAGAGGACGGCGATTTTGGTGGAGCGGTGCTTCATCTTACACATTGATGGTGGCGGATCTCGGCGGCGTGGTGCTGTTGAGACTCGGCGTCTGATGCGCGGAGATGGACTCGCGCAGGAGGAGGTTGCTGTCTGACGTCATGGTGACGTCGATGGCAGAGTGGCCAGACAAGGTAGAAGCCTCAATATGACCTGAAGACGGACCTGTGAAAGATGGCGGCGACGACACACGAGTGCGTCTGACCGGATTGTGCCCCAGACCCGGTATGTGGTTCGGCTGGGGCTTCCGAATATGTTTCAGCTTCCGGCTTTTGATGTTAGGCTTAGGTGAGTGATTTGGGTAGTGGCCCAGCTAGCGCCCCTTCATCATTTTGGATAGGAGTAGCGGCATGTGTTGCCACGATGGTGGATTCGGGCACATTGTTGTAATACTTTGTAAGGTCGTCGAGAATAATCAATAAAGTGGCCGTATGCATCTCCCAGATGCAGAGGCCGGGGGTCATCCTCCTTTTCTAAAAAAAGCTATTGCACGGAGCATTGGTTCGCATGCCAACTTTTTCGAGTGGCTATCAGTGCTAAACCTCTTGCCCATCTTCTTCCTCTACGGAATAGAAAACATCATGTATTTATTCACCTAAGATTCGGTCTCCCGAGCATGTCGTCAATGTCCCTTGGCCTTTTCTGATCAAGATCTACTCGCTTGATTCGCCGATGGTTGTCACACGCGTCGCCTTCTTTGTGAATGGCACCGCCCGTTGAGATGCACCACCATCGTGCCGCCAAAATCGCAGCTCCCAGGAATTATCCCTGCGCCCTCGCCGAAACAAATCCCCTAAACCAAACGTGTGTTAGCAACGGGAACCTGCACCATAGCAGCCCTGAGTATAAAAATCAAGGAGAAAACCTAGTAGTTCGACAAGAGTGTGCGACTCGTGCTTTTGCTGTCTATTTGTTCTTTCTATTTCTATTATACAATAACAACACGCTATACAACAGATAAATAATAGGATCACTGCAAATTCTAGGCAGAAACAAAACATCCCACTATTGATTGAATCCTTTTACGATCAATTTAAAGACAATGCCCGTGCGTTGCAACCAGATATAAATATTATAATATGTGACCTTGTGATTTACTTGCCTATATGAATGTGATGATGTAAATAAATGCTTATCAAATTCTGCTCATGATTTTACTTATATTTTGATGAGAAGTTTGGTAAATAAATTAAAATGAAATTGGTTCGGAAGGCAAGTAAATTAAGGTGATTGATTATCATACGAGAAAGATTGGACAAAGAGGCGATGGGAAGAAAAATGAAAAATAAAACCTTACATTCTTTTTAAGTAGTAGAGAAGAGATAGATTCATCTAACTTAACCAAATATCCAAAAAAATATACCTAACTTGTCACAACATTTTGCTCTTCGTAATATAGTAACAACTATCTCTAACCGATCCCATAATTTAGAGAGTAAATGGCCGAGTATCTTTTAGAGGAGTACATTTCCTACTCTTAAAAAATGCTGTTCTAACCGATCTCTTAAACTTAACGGAGTAAAACTTAAGTTTAAATTTGGCTGATACATTTCATCAAACGCTTGCTACGTGCCTCCGCGGCGAGCGGTGACAACGGTGTCCACGCCGATGACACCGGAAAGCATGTGGGGCGCACCGAATACGATGGGGTGCTGCTGGGGTGCGGCCGCGCAGGGCTGCCCCCGGGCATGTAGAAAACAATGGGGTGATGCCAACGGTGACCACTTCTTTTGCTTCAACTGTTTTTGTACTTCTGTACAATTAATAAACACACCGATCTTGCTTTGTGTCTCCTTCCTTAATGACGTTAGTCGTGCCAATGTTCTTGAGCCAGCTCATGTCATTGATGAACACGCCAGCGGTGAACTGTGTGGCATCCGCCTGTCCGATGACACGGTACCCTGGCTTGGTCACCCTCTTGCTTGTCCCGGTGCCGGGACGGTGCGTAGTACTCCTCGGGGAGGCCGTGATGGATGAATTATCCTGCTCTAACCATTATAAGTGATAGATCGATGATGATGGTTAGAGGAGAAAAATGAAATTTATCCTCCTCTAACTGATTATAAGGGATTGGTTAGAGATGCTCTAAAGACCATGGCTTTTCCCCAGAAACGACTAGGCTCTATTAAAAAGAAAAAAACAATGAACACAGTGATATATGTATGTGTAAGTGAATTAAAAGTAGAATAATCAAATACTGATATTTTCCCGAGCATTTGCTAGTTGTTAGGAAAGTGGAATTCATTCTTTTCTAATAGAAGTATAGTACTTCTTCTGTAAACAAATATAAGAACGTTTTCTGTAAACAAATATAAGAGCATTTAGATCACTAAAATAGTGGTCTATACACTTTTATATTTGTTTACGGAGGGAATAATACATACAGTAGCTTGGCGATGTCCGGAACTTGAAGGAAATCATTGCGGGGCAGCACCATGCAATCGGCCGGGCAAGACGAACGCGGAACTGCACCCACTCCAACACGAAATATCGCGCTAGCTACATATCTAAAACCTTTGTGGTTGCCTGCACGTGAGCTCGCGATTTCCCATGGCATGCGCATGCATACACTTTGCAACCCCCCTCTCGGGAAAATATCAGGTGATACCAGCCTTTACATGCTACCATGAAACCAATTTCTAAAATTTAAATTTAAACATGTCAAAAAATTCTGAAAAAAAATCATGAATGTCGACAACACAAATTTCGACAACCCCTAAAAAATTCAGATCAAAATTCAACATACACATAGAGAAAAAAAAGACAATTCTACCATGAATAGTGTCAAAAGAAGACAAAAGCAAAAAATGACACTATTCACATCTGAATTTGTCTTTTTTGTTTCTCGTTGTATGTTTCGAATTTTGATCTGAATTTTTTAGAGGTTGTCGACATATGTGTTGTGAGCATCCATGATTTTTTTCAGAATTTTTTGATATATTTAAATTTGAATTTTAGAAGTTGGTATCATGGTAT
>NC_041383.1:792419015-792426942 GCF_002162155.2 Triticum dicoccoides | reverse complement strand
TACGATGTCCGGCAGACGAGCCAAACGAGCATTAGCAAACCGAGGAGAAAGCAGTAGACCGTTTGACTAGCAAACTGAAGAGAAACCACAAAATTCCCCCGCTCCGCCACCATTAGCATTCCAAGGACGAAACCAGCACGAGAAGCGGCAGCTCCAGAGCATGGGAAATGAGCTTGACGCTTTCTCGGAGGAGCTTCGGCGGCGGCCTGAAGTAAGGATCATCAACAAGTATGCCGTCGTTGCCGCGTATATCCGAATTACCCTGAGATCCATCGGGGCCTTGCTGCTTTTGTGGGCCACCGTGGTCCTACTGGGCGGCTTCGTCTCTTCGATGAAGAAGGACGATTTTTGGACTGTGACCATCATCGCATTCGTGCAGGCTGCCGGGTTAGTGCTTAGTATTGAGCTCTTCCTGAATGCAATCTTTTTCCGGTTTTGCTATCTTTTAGTCCCTGAAATTATTCAAAGTGTCGTTCACTGTTTCTTAGTTCATCCTGAGCTCGCCCAAGAAGAAGTAGCCCCACTACCTATCTTAGGCGGTTCCCAAATTTTTTCTGTTAAATTTGTATTGTCGATGTTAAATGTGACGTGTTCCCCGCGGGCGACCTGGGAACCAACCTAGCTGCCATATCTGCTAGATCCCTACCTCCTTTTGCCGGTTCCCCTATCCTTGGCACGAAGAAAACTTTCGCTGCTTTCCGTTGCCGCCTCACGCGCCACCTCCGCCTTCGATATCTCTGTCCGGCCTCGCCGCACCGCCAACCGACCCTTTGGAGTACCCGTAGCCTCCGAGTGCAGCATTCCATGTGCTGCCCCCACCAAGTATGTCGCTGCTCCGTCCTCCCGCGCCTCCCTCGGCCGTGCATGCCGGCGCCGCCCCAATACCTTCTGCCGCCGGCAGCAAGAGGAAGCGGCAGGGAAATCACCTCATTCAAGGGGGCGTAGCCAGCACGACACCACCTCCTTCTACCCCTGTTCCGGTTCCTCCTGTCGCGGTCGCCGGCGCGAGGAAGAAGACCGTCCCCACCGGACCGGACGGCGTTCGGGCGAAGCCCCCAAGGAAGAAGGTGGTCACAACAAGTGGCCAGGCTCCTCCTCTGCCTTCGGTCAGCCATGTTCTCCCCGATCATGGCCACTCAACCGGACACGCCTACCACATGTTTGATGAAATGTCCGGGAGGTAAAAACAATTCTTTTGCTTGAAACTCTCCGGTGATCTTTGGTTCAACTTTGGAGCACTTGTTTATGCTTGCCCGTTGAATTTTGTAGCCAAAACATGCACTCAACATACACCGAAATGTTGGAGGAGAATGTGGTGGATTTGAGTGCTCCCCTTGACGATTTCGATACAAAGTGTAAGCGATTGAGGAGGCCGAGTACAATGCTAGGGTGGGGAGGACCAACAACTACATGGAGACGGAGGATGTGTGCTTGCTACAAGCATGGGAGAGTGTGTCAGTTGACGTGGTGATCGGCAAGGATCAAACCTTTGGAAATTATTGGCAAAGGATCGAGGAAAAGTATCACCGGATCTTGTCGTTCCCCTCCAGCCGGTCTTTGAAGTCACTCAAAGACCACTGGGACATGATCAAGAAAACTTGTGGCCGTTGGAGTGGGTGCTTCAAGTAAGTGTGGAATGCACCCTCAATTGGCGTCACTATTGATGATTATGTGGGTGCTTCTTCACTTTGTTGACTTTGGCCGAGTTGATTAAAGTTTGAGGTAATGTTCGCCACATTTGTAGGATCGCATCGCCAATGAATATTTCAAGCAAACGGCGGGTTTGAAAGGCCGACCGTTCACTCTTCATTAGTGTTGGCGCTTGCTCAAGGATAGTGAGAAGTGGAGGGTGAGGGACAAGGAAGCTCCCCCAAAGAAAGGTTCCCTTGTCAAATTGGAAGATGAGGATGATGATAGTGATGACGCGCTAAGGGGAGGAAGAAGTAAGGAAAAACTAGAAGGAAACAAGAAGGAGAAAGCGAGAGTGAAGATGACAGTCGAGACAACCACTTTGAGAGAACAAATTGGTGACATGACAAAGATAAAAGAAACCATGTTAAGCAAGCATTGGGATGCTAAGGTGGCCATGGCCGATATGCCTTCGAGGAGCGCAAGATCGCCCTAGAAGATCAAAAGAGGAGGGATGAGAGGTCCACCGAGGAAGACCGTTTCATGTTGATGAATCTGGAGGGTATCGATGCAATGACAAAGTTTTTTGGGAATTGTGCAGAATGAAGATCATGTGCCAGAGAAAGATGGAGCTTCAAAACCTCATGGCTGGTGGGTTGGGCAATGGTGGTGCTGTTGGCTTTGGATGGAGTTTTGCTTTCGGCAATTTTGATGGTGGTGGGTTCGGAGATGGTGGTGGATTCGGCAATGGTAGTGGTGGTGGAGGGTTTGGAGGTGGTGATGGCTTCGACAACGGTGGTGGTGGAGGGTTTGGAGGTGGTGGTGGCTTCAGCAATGGTGGTAGAGGTGGGTTTGGAGGTGGTGTTGGCTTCCACATTGGGAGTGGTGGTGATGGTGAAGCTTTTAACAATTGCGGTGGAGGTGGTGGTAGTGCTTCAACAAACGGTGTTCTTGATGATGGTGGTGCTCATTCTCCGGTCAATGTTGATGAAGATGGGGGTGCTTATTCTCCGTTCAATGTGGATGATGGCGATGGAGGTGCTAGGGCCAGTGGTGGTGCCGACGATCTTCACCACAATGCGGATGTTGCTTGATTTCTTCATGACCGATGGTCATTTGATCATGTTTTATTTTGTTTGAGCGCGCTTTGTTTGTGGCTAAACTTGCTACCTCATATGTTGCGTCTGATTTTGGATATGATGAACTAGTTAATGTATCTTTCCTATTTATAAAGGTTAGAGTTGATAATGAGTTTACATGCGAGACCATATAAATAAACAAGTGCACTTTTATTCATAGGTGAGACTAGCAGTTTTCCAAAAGATAGAAGAAACAAATGTTACTTTTGTGAGACCTATCCCAAATAAATATTTGCACTACTACCCTGACATGAGAATAACACTCTTATAAAAACACTGATTATAAATGCATACGACTCTGGTTCAAAACCATGGCATTCATCTTAATTTCTGTGTCCAGACAAAATTTTCAATTCTATAGCATAACGCAGCCAGCAAACAGCAGTTTACTGTCTGCTGCCAATCGCGCTTAGAATGGACACATGCCCAATTCTTTGCCAAGTCTTTTTGAGAAAAAAGTTAAGTATAAACTATTAATATACCGAGTGTCCATTCTTAACCGAGTGGAGTGTTTTTCGGCTACACTTGGTAAGCATATATGTTTTTCAATTCTGATAAAAAGTACTCAGTGAACTTCTTGACATCGGGTAAATAGAAAAAGTCTACCATAATGGCATATTTTATAATCTAAACAATTGAGACAAAATAGAGAAAAAGAAATTTTAAGGGCATACGCCGACCCTCAAACCGTCCACAACCATTCGGACCGTGCGGTGCAGACGTGTTCTGCCATCCAGCTCAGTCCTGTATCAATCCGCTTGGCGGTCCAGATGTGTTTTTTCCCCCGCAAACCGAAGAGAAACTAAGCAGACTTTACGGGCGTCCGGATCGCTGTCACGCCCGCTCTTGATTCCTGAATAGAGTGGCCCACCAAAATCGCCCACCCACCTCTCCCGCACTTTTCGTTCGATGTACGCGCCGCTTCCCGCGCCGCATAAATGCCAGCCCAGAGCATGCAATGGCAGGCATTGATGCCGCGTGATGTGACCGGCCGGGAGTGTGGTGCTGACCGATGCGACCTCTCGGGAACCGCTGCTTCGATGTGGACGCAGCTTCCGGAGGAACCAACTCCGGCCGTTGTGCCACACTGAAGCGGCTGACCGTCCGTTCGCGTGGCCTAACCGAGGCTATATAAGCCGTGTTTCGGTGCTGTCCACATCATATTCACTGTGTCGCTTCCATACGTCCTCGTCCTCACCTCCGCTCTTTCTCCACAACTCTGGCGATGGGAAAGTCGCGGGCCTTGGTGGCGGCTCCGGTGCCTGTCCTCAAACTCCGGGAGCGTCGCCCTCATCGGTTGCCGGCTCCTCAGCGATGGCGGAGATCATCATCTCCTCTGGCGATAAGTACCAACCGCCGCAGCAGCAGCCAGTAACATAGGGCATGGTCTATGAGTGACCGATGAGGAGTACGAGTAGCAAATGAAGGTCATGCTCCGTTTGTCCGTACTCCACATCAACGGCCCGGCGGCGCCACCGAAGGCGCTCCTCTACGTCAAGCGGGAGTACGCGTCCCCTCGCCACTCTCCCCGGCGCAATCGTGACATCCAAATCGGATGCCACGTCAAGGAGAAGGCCTCCCCTACGTGTCAAGAAGGAGTGGCTCTCGCCACCACCCCATCACGTGAAGAAGGAGGGACGCCCTCCGCCGCCACGCCGCGTCAAGGGGGAGCGGCACTCACCGCCGCCCTACCCCACGCGATTGCCGCGAAGGCGTGCGGTTGTCTTCGCCACTACCTCGACAGCGGCAACAGCTCGTCCATCCAGAGCACACTAACGGTGGCAGAGTACGTCGACAAGGAGCGGCAACGGCAGGACCGATGCAATGCGACCCGTCGGTCGGAGTTCATGGACTCTGACATCCCGCCACCACACATCGTGGTGGACCCAGAGCTGGCGTACGCCTAGGCCCTGGACTGCTCCAAGACGATGGCAGAGACGAGCATGCATTGTCTCCGCCGAGGCGGCGATAAGATGGCCAAGTATGGCGAGTAGTTGTCTCTCAGCGGGACCGCCGCCACCGCCACCTCCTCCAAGGCCCACCGCCCTCTCCCCCCACTCACGTTGTCGGTGGTTGCGACCACACTGTGCAAGGCGCGGGAGGAAGCGGAGAGGATCATCCGCCCATCCGCCGCCGCAAGCCCGACTCCGACAACTCCAACAACGGCTCCGGTATGACATGGCCTACGAGGTCACCGTCAAGTATACGGTACTATAAGGTTGTATTTGTTTAAGGTTTTTAGTTCACTGGACGATAATATCGTCTGGTTTTATGTAAAAATCATGCAAGTGTGAATGAATATCATCCGATTTGTTTGAGTCCGAATCAAATTTGTTCATTTTCGTTGAATTTCATTTGAAATATATCCAAACATACGCGGCTAGATTTGGATGGTCGGCTCCTGCATCCGTGTCCGCGGACTTGTCGGATGTGGGAGGAAATTTGAGGGTCAATGTTGGAGATGCGAAATGTAGTCCCATTCCTTTTGTTTACCATTTTTAATTTTCTTGTTGACATCATGTCCTGTTCTTTTTGGGATAACACAGGGTATTCGAAGCAATCGGATTTGCTGGCATGGATTTATATTGCGGTTGGGCTTTTTATATTAGAGCGGACACTGAATCTTGGTTACAAAAGTGTCGGTGTGTACTTAACCAGTTGCCTATGAGACAATGGTCGAAGAAACGAATACAAAATGTCGTGTCAGTTCTAATACCTATCGCTCTGTCCGTGCGAGCTCTCCTAGTGATGGCCCTCGCTGTTAGTGGACCATGGGTTTGCGTGAATCTGTCGAGTCGTGGAAGAAAGCAAGACCATGGCATCGCGGACGGGGAGGCATTTAAAGCAAATATGAAGCGGGCGCTGAACTTATTTTACGGAGCAGCATATGCCCACGGCGGCATATGAGAATTTTGGCTGCTGACTCAAATGTTGGCTAATATGTTGGTCGAGATTATTGTCAGCCGCCAACATGGTTTCAGCCACAAGGTAATTCATGCATACTTGCGCAAAACTAAAGACATGTGTCTAAAGAACAAAACGTCCGCAACAAGCTGGAATTTGATCACATATGGTGCCGAATTGCTGGATTCCAGCTTACCAGAGGACTATGCGGCTGGAGGGAGGGTACTAACAATGTTGATTGATAAGGATGTACCATTACAGGTAAGACGGCTGTTGATCAGGTCACCCAGACAAAGAATAGAGAAGCTGATTGGCACCCTTGCTTGGAGAAGTCCAGCCGACCAAGAGATGAGATGGCTTGCAGCAAGGATTATGGAGCATCTCGCTAGCGACCTCAACCTTGGTCACTTTCCAGGAGCATTGGATTGCATATTCTCCGTCTTCGACCAAGAAACTCTCCTTTTGACATCTATTGCTCCACAAGGAACTGATGAGGATTTGGTTTTGCCAGGCTTGAGAATTCTAGAGAACCTAGCTCACAACAGGCATAACTGCACACTGATTTACAACACCAAGGATCTACTTTCAAATATTGTTGCACTTGTGAGCTCCAACGAGTTAATAGAAGATATCAAGTTCAGCCCGAGATGGACTATGGTACTAGACGGGTCACTGAAAGTGGTGAGCCGGCTCATGAGTTCTCCAGGAAGTACTGGGGAAGAGATGCGCAACCTAATTGCAAATGATAGAAATGTAGTCAACAACTTGGAGGCTGTTATGGAAATGGATATCAAGAGTAATGACAGTATCATAAAACTGCAGATGCAAGCTATGGAGGTTCTCACACAATTAGCCTTGCATCATCCAGCAAGTGCTTCTGCTACAAAGACAAGAGAAAAACTTATTGAGAGGGCGCTGCAAATCTTCCTTACTGCAGATTGGATGGAAGATTATTTGACATATGAGAAATCGAGGATGAAAGAAGCTAAGGAAACTGCAAGCCGGCTTCAGGAAAAGGCTGGTGAAGCATTGGCCATGTTGTCTAGTGATTCAGAGGCTATCAAGAGCTTCACAGGATGTGATGATGATGTCAATCGTCTTACTGAATTGCTCGACTCCAATATCAAGACCATCAAATGCAAAATAGGCGCAACAGATACTGTGGAAATAGAGATCAACATCGGTTGTCGTATTAGCGCAGCTGTCATCTTGAAGCATTTGAAGAACTACGTCAAGGCGCCTACTTTACGGAAGGTATGCTTGAACGAACTTATTGTATGTCAAAAGTTTACAGCAATAAAACTTTGGGGAGAGGAATTCAAATGCAACGGTTGATACCTCTGTTTAACGTTATCTACAAAAAAATGATAGGACAACCCCAATTTCATTTAGAATGAAATTGATTAAATGAGTTTAGATTTTATCTAATCACGCATCTTTAAAAAATCTCAGAAAATTTGTACACTTGAATCATGTTATAGCATAAGCACCTGCAAAATTTCAAGCAAAAATATGATGGTATTTGACTTGTACAAGAAAGACAACTGGATGTTGTTATACTATTTAAAAAAAATAAGTTGAACACTGTCTTTTTGTGTAGGGTGAATGTGATCATATTTTCTCATGATTTTTACTAGGTGGTCACGTTACAATATGATGTGTATTTTTAGAATGTTTTATGATACGTAATTTGTTTTTGAAATAAACGATAAGTAATAGGGTAACACCAAACTCAAGCACCCCCCCTTGGATGTACAAAATCCACTCCCTTGACTTATTTGAGCTAAAAAAATGTATGTATGTATATCTGTGCAGGTACTCGGACAATTGCTTCAAGACGAGCCTTTCACTTTACAGAGCCACATCAAGCAATGTTGGAACAGGAGGCTACAAGCTGAGCTATTATCACTCGTCACAGCCATTCGTGCAAACAACAATCTTAATCTTGCAGGAATCTTACTTTCGCAAACACCGCCAGATACCCTAGAAGACTTTGTGGTGATGCTCAAGAAGTTGGCGGATGGCAACATGCACGCCACCCCTGCGTGCCTGGCGATACAGAAGCTTACCTGCGAGATGGTTATAGAATTCATGAAGCATGATCGAAATGTCGAAATGATCAGTAACCACAATATCGTTGGCACATTAGTGAATGCTTCAAAGAAGCTGGCCAGGCTTGAGTGCAGCATGATTTTCGCTGGCATTGATCGTGACTGCCACGGGATTCCACTGAAGCCACGCTTGTATGTTCTTGC
>NC_041383.1:792417976-792419005 GCF_002162155.2 Triticum dicoccoides | reverse complement strand
TTGCGGGGGTGCCGGTGTACCTGTTCATCTTGGAGCTGCTAACCAATGCCCTGCTTTGGCTGCTTGCTATGCAATTCTTACTCAAGTGACTCTTCTGTTAAGACTTGCTTAATTTTGTACTATCCAATGTGGAAATATGAACTAACAGAATTCAGTTTTGACCAAAAATCTCAGAAAACTAGTTTAATCTGTTACTAACCGATGTTGTTTAGGTCGATTTTCTATGAGCAGTTTATCTTGTTGTCCATGTAAATAACAATGCAATTGCGTTTGTATGGTATGGAGTCACTATCTCACTCAGCAGAGATTATACGCAATTACTCAGACAGAGCATCATCCATGTAGACGTTCAGGCACCACTTGGAACAACTGAGATTTTTATCCCTTAACGCCTTAACGGCACATTCAGAAGAGTAAAACTCACTGTTAGTGTGTTGTACTGGACCCTGAATAACGAACGCAAACTGCACAGAGCAAGATTGCAAGAACAGGCAGATTCGGAGTGGGTTGATGGCAGTCCGCACGACGGCGGGCGAATGCAGTGGATCTCAAGTGCTTGAACTCGCCTCCCCTCTTTCCCTCTCCCTGACAATGTTTCTGGAATTACTGTATTTCCGTTCATTGCAATGGAAAAGGGTTAAAGCCCGGTTAAAAAAAAAAGAAGTCCACACGACGGCTCGAACAAGCAGCTGTTCTTACACGACATCCCCTGCCAGTAGTCGCGACCGCTTTGAGAATCTTTTCATCGGCTTCTTCACGGCCTAGTTAAAAAACGGGATCCATCCAGCAGCAGCCTAGGCGAACGGGCCATATAATGGAAGCAAGAGCCCTGGAGGGCCAAATCTACATCCACCCGTGAGTTCGTGGCCTCTGTAGCTACAGCGCTGTCTTTGTGTAACAGAGTAATGAGTACTCGGATCATCAGTTAACGAAAAAGGATTTCCTCCTTTATATATAAGGGCCTTGCTTCGGTAGACCCCCCCCCCCCAACAAAACGTAGAAGGGCAGATTGGTCATATGAAAGAAAGG
>NC_041383.1:792410120-792417442 GCF_002162155.2 Triticum dicoccoides | reverse complement strand
CCGTCCGAGGCCGTCCGACGCCGCCGTGGCCGTCCCAACGGCATGCGTCCAAGCACCCCGTCTACTCGCCCACCCACCTCGTGTACTCACCCGCCACATCCGATCGCCGGCCCCGCGGATCGCCGCCCTCCCACCCCGTCCGACGCCGCCGTCCGACCCCGTCAGACACCGCCGTCGCCGTCCCAATGGCGTGCGTCGCCGCATCTCACTGTCATCATCCACCCCCCGGACGTGAAGGGCCCGACGTGCCACGCCGCCTCCGCACCACTCTCCCCACCCCCCGTCGCGGATCCTGCCAAACATCCGGCCGGTGGCTCGTCGTGCACGTCGCCGGCTGCTAGATTCAAGGCGGGGACAGCTGCCGTCGTCGAACGCCGGCGACGCCTACACCGCGGGGCAAGGTTTGTCATCTAAACCTAGCGGGCATGATGGATATAAGTTAGGGCTAGTTAAGTGATGAATCTAGAATGTAAATGGAGGCCATACTTAATTTAAGGAACGCTTATTTATGTCATGACGACATCACACAATATGCACACACCGATGGGCAACCTCAACTATTTGTTTCACACAAGACAAAAAAGTGTTGTTTGAACCATTGCTTTAAGAAAAAATTCATGGTAGCTGCTGGGTTCATGGATTACACGTCTTTCTATTTTTTTGCAAACCAACATGAGTTTTTGTCCTTGTTGTAATCAACACTTCAAATGGTTTGCAGTTCTGTGAGTTTGGCGTGTTGACATGGACGAAGAATCCGCATTCGGGAGGGACGAGAATGGTACTGATAAGGTGACTAAGACCGATAACGATAATTTGAACGAAGATGATGACAGCAGCGACAACGATTCCGTCTCGTCATATGATATCTTACCTCCGGAGGATTTTGATAATAATGAACATGGCGCAAATAGCGAGAACGTAAGTGGCGTATATTTTGTTTTTATTTTTGAATTTGCAAAGTATGGCATGGCTAACTATATATCTTTGTGTACAAATTTACAGGAAGATGTGGATGTTAACAATGTGCAACATAATTGGCAGGAATCATTTGCAGATAACTGGAGCCAGGTTAGTTGTTAGATGTTGTACGTCGATCAATAGTATGATTTAAATGATAGTAATTGACATATATATTTTCAAATGAATGTTGTAGGAGGAGTCAGATGGTCTTGTACTTGATCACGATGAGGGAGAGATTGATATTGAGGAGGCTCAAAGGGAGCAGAAGATGCTTGAGACACATTGGAAGGTTATGGCTATGACCTTTCGGTCGCAAGGGGATGCATACATATTCTACAACAATCACGCCAGAGAGCACGGGTTTAGTATCAGGAAACAGAAGGTGAAACGAGGTGCTTCGGGAATGATACGGTACCGGCGGTTTCTTTGCTCCAGGGCAGGGAGAAGGCAGAGCAAGTTCATAACCATGGAGGGCCGCAAGCGCAGGCTTAGACCGGAGACTCGTTGCGACTGCGGTGCACATATGGTGGTAAAGCTGGACGGAGAACGTGGCGTTTGGTTCGTCGCATCATTCGTGGATGATCACAACCACGCGATGGCTCGGCCCGACGAGGTTTATTTTTTGTGGTCACACAGACGGATTGGAGATGGCCAGAGGGCGGAGATATTGGCGATGGAAGCGGCCGGGATAAGGAAGCATATTATAATGGACAACTTCATCAGCAGATACGGTTCGTACGATAAGTGCGAGCTTATCAGGAGGGACATTTACAATCTTTGTTGCAGAGAAAAAACGAAGCTCATTGCAAAGGGAGATGCAGAGACGGCAGTTGGCATTATGAGGAGCAGGAAGGAGAAGGACCCTGAGTTTTTTTTTGAGTATGTGCGTGACAAGGAAGGGCGATTGAAGAGTATGTTCTGGTGCGATGCACAGTCGCGGAGGGACTATCAGGACTACGGAGATGTGGTCGTGTTTGATAGCACGTATAAGATGAACAGATACGGTATGCCGTTCGTCCCCTTTGTCGGAGTTAACAACCACCGTTGCACCACAGTGTTTGGTTGTGCCATCATTGCTGACGAGACGGAAGGGACATACGTGTGGCTGCTGCAGACATTTATGAAGGCAAACTGTCAGGTGAAGCCAAAGTCAATAATTACAGACGGTGACGCTGCAATTATCCGGGCTATTCGGACTGTCCTTTCAGATGTTTTCCATCGTCTTTGCTCCTAGCATATCGAGAAAAATATGCAAAGACACCTGCATTACAAGTCACTGGATGAGTTCAGATCGCTCCTGTACTATGCCACCTCTCAAGCGAACTTTGAGCAGAGATGGAAAGCTTTCTATGATAAGTGGAAGACAGATAGAACCGAAGAGTGGCTTGACAGGATGTACAGGAAGAGGAGACTTTGGGCAGCTTCATATCTTTCCGATGGTTTTTTCCTTGGTATGCGAAGTAACCAGAGGAGTGAAAGCCTCAACTCCTGCCTTCACCTTCACCTGGACTACGGTATGACAATTGTTGATTTGGTGGTGCATTATGAGAATTGTATAGTTCGCCTGCGTGAGAACGAGGCGTACGATGACTGCGAGGCATTCCAGAAGGAACCACCGTCGGTTACTGAATATAAGGCCCTTGAGGAGCATGCCGCCAAAGTATTCACACCTGCTAATTTCTACATCCTGC
The DNA here is from genome assembly GCF_002162155.2 of Triticum dicoccoides. Taxonomy (NCBI): domain Eukaryota; kingdom Viridiplantae; phylum Streptophyta; class Magnoliopsida; order Poales; family Poaceae; genus Triticum; species Triticum dicoccoides. The sequence goes on along the minus strand of NC_041383.1, from coordinate 792,414,791 downwards.
AAGATGATTTGCATAAGATGGGTCAGCTGGAGATATTTGAGACGCTCATGGGAATTGGGCGTCAAACATTCATGGTGACATGGAAGGATAACCACAAGTTCACGTACAATGTTGTTTATGAACCAGGTAACTCAGAACAAACTATTACATGCAATTGTCTTAGGATGGTTCGGAAAGGGCTGCCATGTAAACACATTCTGTTTGTTCTCCATCATCTGAACTTAACTGAAATACCAAAGTGTTGTGTCATGCATCGGTTGTCCAAACATGCGAGAGATGGGTTGCCTGTGCAGCGGAAGAGTGATATGTTTGGATGGGGTTGGTCAGGGCCATTGGAGAGAGAACGGTATAGTGCAATAACAATTAAAACCGCAGAAGCTGCTCATGTTGCAGCAAATGATTCCTTCTTGTACGACGAGTTGATGAAATGTTTGGACAACATAATAGCGCAGAAAAAGATTTCAGAGGAGGAACTTGTAGGAAGTAGAAGGTATGCTATGCCGAAGAAGGAGGCAAGTCAGGCGCAACAAGTTGAGCCTGGTATTGGTGATCCTCAGAAAGTTTCGACGAAGGGTGCACCTAAGAAGGGGCGATCGAAGGGGGGCCCCGACGTTACAAAGAATGGTAGGCCAAAAGATTTTACAGAGAAGAAAAGTGGTCCTTTGTGCAGTCTGTGTGGTCTCCCAGGTCATAACAAGGCTACATGCAGTAAGAACGAGAAGTGAGTTGCAACCTTTTTATTTTTGTTATGTTGCTACTTTGATTTTACCAACTATATTTGCTCATCCATTTCTTTATGTTTTGTTCAGGAACTGGGCGTAGAGACGCAGCTTGGTTTGTAGGAAGAATAAAAGTGATCGCACGAGTCATGTCTGAATAACGCTATTTTTATTCACACGTGTGTGCCAGAAAACTTGATTTGTACTGTTGCGTGATGATTTGTACTGTTATGTCTGAATAACCTATGCTATTTTTATTTGCACATGTGTGCCAGAAAACTTGATTTGTACTGTTACGTGATGATTTGTACTGTTTCTATATGAAGTTTTGAAATTCTGTTTATTTATACTGTTTCAAAATTCTGTTTATTTGTACTGCCATAAAAAAAATATGCCTACTGTTTCAAAATTCTGTTTATTTGTATTGCTAGAAAAAAAATATGCCCAACCACCGCAGCCGCGCCCATAGTGGGGAACAAATCATACACCCAAATCAAGCCCGAAAGGGGCGACTCGGGCGGCTGATAGAGCCCACTAATGGGCCCGGCAACGGGGTCCAACGGGGCTGCGGGCAGTGTGATAAGAGAGGAGTTCGAAAGAGGGGGCGGAGGCAGCTATTTAAGCCGCTCCTCGCGCCCCTCCGCTTCCGAGGTGGGACTAAACTGGCGTGAGGCAGCGCGCGGGGGAGGGGAGTGGGCGTGGGCCGTGGGAGGGGGCGAGTGGCGCCCTGCCTCTATGGGCCGAACTGGGCCGGCCGATGACAGCGCCGAAAACGGCCTCATGAGCCCTGCGGCGGCCGCGTGCACTGAGGGAGGGGAGTGTGCGTGGGCCGGGGGGCCGAGTGGCGGCGTGCTTTCATTGGGCTGAACTGGGCCGGCCCGAGACAATAGGCCTCCTGAGCCTTGCGGCGACCACGTGCAGTGTGGGGCGCGACGGGGACGCTATTTTTAGTCCCACCTCGGAAGCCGGGGGGCGCGAGGAGCGGCTTAAATAGCTGCCTCCGCCCCCTCCACCGAGCTCCTCTCTTATACATGCCCGCAGCCCTGTTGGACCCCGTTGCCGGGCCCATTAGTGGGCTCTATCAGCCGCCCGAGTCGCCCCCTTTGGGCTTGATTTGGGTATGATCTGTTCCCCATTATGGGCCCGGCTGCGGTGGTTGGGCATTTTTTTCTGAATATTTTTAAAAAATATTATTTTACTATTACGAAAGTGCAGAACAAATATACTCATTTAAAAAAATATCATCACCCACAATGATGCAAATAAGAGTGTCACCGACAATGATGCAAATAAAAGTGACATTGAAAAATAGATATTGTAGCAAATACCGACCACGGCACATTTATTTAGTTGCGGAACTTGCTAAACCATGCCACATTACAATATAGAGGTGATGTCTTAATCTGTAAATTGTATCAAGATACCGACAACGACACGTTTATTTAGTGGAGATAATAGCCAACACCCCATCCTCCTACTCATTTGGTCTCCATGATCTTGAGGATCTTCTCTTTCACTTCTTCCTTCGTGTTGCACTCTGAAAAAAGTATTTCAGCTAGAATGCGTCCCCTTGAAGCATTAACCTCATCTTGATCGAACTCAAATGCCCAACCATCTCCGTCCCAGTGTTGAACGCATTTCACCACGAAAAGACCACAAGAGACTCTGCAAGAAACCACAAGTCAGTTATTGATGGATCATACAAGTACATACTAATTCAACATTTGCAACATACCCGTCTTTTTGTGACGGCATATTGTACTCCCTTATTGGCCAGGAAGATACATCATGATGATCCGTTTCAATAAGAGCATTCACCTCCTTTGTATCAATAGCTATCTCTGCCCTCTGAAATAAAATTGACAAATCCATATGAAGTACTTTTCGAAGAAATATATATTGTTTTATGTAACGTTGTAAGCTTACCAGCTTAGCAATCTTTGCAAGAATTCTTTTGCTGCATTTACCAGTAGAGTTTAATACTTGAAACTCTTTTTTCTTGTTGTGCATAAGAACTGTTATCCAATGATTTTCTTCCACATGAAAAGGAAAGTATGCCTACAACAAAGTTTATTCATGTTGGTGTACACACAGATATACTACGAATGATCATACTAAACTGAAGTACCTTATCTTTGATGAAATACTCTTCAGTAACTCTAGACACCATTTTAGTTTGGTTTGTGAAATGATCCATAAATTGCCTCTTAGAGTTGACAACCTTTCCATCAGCACGAAGAATAAGCCAGTGGGACACCCAAGATGATAATATGTGACGGTCAGCACGAGGATTATGGGTCTGCATATGGTTGCAATAACAATTGATGACCTACAAAATAACATAACAGCAATACGCCTATTAGATAATTTATATGCAAATGACATGTCCAACTTAATAACTTATTGCTAATACTTACACCGCCATGCAACCATTTTTTCGAAATGATGGCTTCAAGCATATGAGGTGTACATGTTTCCCCACCAATTCCCGTCATGTGCACGACAGTTTTCCTGCGAAGCTTCTCCGAGTCTGCCAGTGTCCGGATATAAATCTTTGCGGCCTCTATGTGATCCTCATTAATGTAATCAGTATTAATCATAGCAGCTCTTATACCAAACAGACCTAAAATAGTAAGAAACAATGAGTTAATAAAGTGTGCATGCAAGGACAGAAGTATGTTGCTACAATAATCTACTTAGCACTTACTTTTCTTTGCACGTTTACGTCCACCGTTCTGCTGGTAAGGTGAAAGGCAATATTTTGACTGTTTCCTCTTGCGTTTCCCATCATTCTCCTTCCCATCATTCTCCTTCCCATCATTCTCCTTCCCATCACTCTCCTGAGTGCCACTTTCTTTCACATTTTTAATACGGGTGTTCAGACTATCCATACTAAACTCCTCAGATTTATCGGCGCTAGACCCGTCTGACACTTCATTCATATTCTTGGGGGTTGAAGTAAAAGGTGGAAATTCATTCGTGGCTACCGTCTCAAGAGATGGGTCGGGTGAATTACCGTTGTCATAAATAACGAAGGGGTCGCCTTCATCTCCTGTACCAGGTGTGTTGTGATGCACACCTTTATCACGCGCCAATTTCTTCCCGTTCCCGGTGGTGAAGGATGCATCCACCCTGTTGTACATGTCTTCTTTTGCGGGAGTTGATTTTACATCTGTCCAATATTTTGATTTATATTTTGATGGACCATACTTCCCCATCCACGCTTCACTATGCTCCACAAACTCAATGTCATCACGAAACCCCCTGAAGGCAAGACCTTCCTTCTCTAGCTTCTGCACTACAATCTGCAATGACACATCGAAATTATTTATTACATGCATAAATTATCAATAATCCCATGCAAACTGAAATACACATCAGTATTTACCTCAGCACATTTTTCAGGGAGCAGTCTAATTTCTTTTTGCATATCTTTGATGCATTTCATCACTTGATCTAATGTAGTATCCCTGCTGGAAGAAGCCTCGTCTCTATTATCTTTCCTTCTTTGGGAACGATCTGTTCCATCTTCTTGCTCTAATTCTTCCTCTGCCTTTCTTCCTTGCTGAGCAATTAATGTCTGTCTGTACTTCTCACTTATCACGTCATCAATCTGTTACATATTAAATCAATATAAATTTCTCAACACATAAATAGCAACATAATTGCATGCAGTTGGAACCATTAAAACTTACCGTCCCATTACCACGGCCGTATGCCGTGTCGTACGCGTCACGCTTCATAGCCTCATCTTCTGACCAATTGACCATCAACGGATACTCATGAGCTAGTGGATCAAATGCCTCTTCATCCAGTGGCTGCACTTTCTCCCAAAACATGTACTGCACAAACATGAAGTATATCAGCAAATTCTTTTCACAAACTTTAGTTTCAAATAAACAAATATAACATAAGGTTTACCTGTATGAGGGCAAGGTTTCCGATCGGCCAA